>NC_069503.1:67804399-68134399 GCF_027579735.1 Bombina bombina
ACTGGCATGTTAATCGTTTTTCTCTGAGGTACTTGGTGATAAAACTTTATGGGCATTATTTTTCCACATGGCTGTCGTTTGTTTATGAATAAAATCAGTTTACTGAGCTTCCCCACTGTTGTATTATGAGTGGGAGGGGCCTATTTTGGCGCTTTATTGCGCAGTAAAAATTCAGTCACAGTCTTCCTATTTCTTCCTCCATGATCCAGGACATCTCTACAGAGCCCAGGGGTCTCCAAAACTAGTTTTGAGGGAGGTAATCACTCACAGCAGACCTGTGAGACTGTGCTTTGACTGTGATAAAAACGCTTATATTTTAAATTGTTATCCGTTTTTGGGTACTAAGGGGTTAATCATCCATTTAAGGGCTAGACAGTCTAATTTTCGTGCCTTTCGTAACTTCAAGGCAGGAGCAGCATCAACTTCCTCCGCTCCAAAACAGGAAGGAACTGTTGCTCGCTACAGACAGGGCTGGAAACCTAACCAGACCTGGAACAAGGGCAAGCAGGCCAGAAAACCTGCTGCTGCCCCTAAGACAGCATGAAGTGAGGGCCCCCGATCCGGAAACGGATCTAGTGGGGGGCAGACTTTCTCTCTTCGCCCAGGCTTGGGCAAGAGATGTCCAGGATCCCTGGGCGTTAGAGATCATATCTCAGGGATATCTTCTGGACTTCAAAGCTTCTCCTCCAAAAGGGAGATTTCATCTTTCAATGTTTTTAGCAAACCAGATAAAGAAAGAGGCGTTTCTACGCTGTGTACAAGACCTTTTACTAATGGGAGTGATCCACCCGGATCCGCGGTCGGAACACGGACAAGGGTTTTACTCAAATCTGTTTGTGGTTCCCAAAAAAGAGGGAACCTTCAGACCAATCTTGGACTTAAAGATCCTAAACAAATTCCTAAGAGTTCCATGATTCAAAATGGAAACTATTCGGACAATCTTACCTATGATCCAAAAGGGTCAGTACATGACCACAGTGGATTTAAAGGATGCCTACCTTCACATACCGATTCACAAAGATCATTACCGGTACCTAAGGTTTGCCTTCCTAAACAGGCATTACCAGTTTGTAGCTCTTCCCTTCGGGTTAGCTACTGCTCCAAGAATCTTTACAAAGGTTCTGGGTTCTCTTCTGGCGGTACTAAGACCGCGAGGAATATCGGTAGCCCCGTACCTAGATGACATTCTGATACAAGCGTCAAGTTTCCAAGCTGCCAAGTCTCATACAGAGTTAGTTCTGGCATTTCTAAGGTCACACGGGTGGAAGGTAAACGAAGAAAAGAGTTCTCTATTGCCACTCACAAGAGTTCCCTTCTTAGGGACTCTTATAGATTCTGTAGAAATGAAAATTTACCTGACAGAGGACAGGTTAACAAAACTCCTAAATGCTTGCCGTGTCCTTCATTCCATTCCACACCCGTCAGTGGCTCAATGCATGGAGGGAATCGGCTTAATGGTAGCGGCAATGGACATAGTACCCTTTGCACGCCTGCATCTCAGACCACTGCAATTGTGCATGCTAGGTCAGTGGAATGGGGATTACTCAGATTTGTCCCCTATGCTGAATCTGGATCAAGAGACCAGAAATTCTCTTCTATGGTGGCTCTCTCTGCCACATCTGTCCAGGGGGATGCCCTTCAGCAGACCAGACTGGACGATTGTAACAACAGACGCCAGCCTGCTAGGTTGGGGCGCTGTCTGGAATTCCCTGAAGACTCAGGGATCATGGACTCAGGAGGAGAGACTCCTTCCAATAAACATTCTGGAATTAAGAGCAGTTTTCAATGCCCTTCTGGCTTGGCCTCAGTTAGCAACTCTGAGGTTCATCAGGTTTCAGTCGGACAACATCACGACTGTGGCTTACATCAACCATCAGGGAGGGACAAGGAGTTCCCTAGCGATGATGGAAGTCTCAAAGATAATTCACTGGGCAGAGTCTCATTCTTGCCACCTATCAGCGATCCACATCGCAGGCGTGGAGAACTGGGAGGCGGATTTCCTAAGTCGCCAGACTTTTCATCCGGGGGAGTGGGAACTTCATCCGGAGGTCTTTGCCCAAATACTTCGGCGTTGGGGCAAACCAGATCTGGATCTCATGGCGTCTCGCCAGAACGCCAAGCTTCCTTGTTACGGATCCAGGTCCAGGGACCCGGGAGCGGTACTGATAGATGCTCTGACAGCACCTTGGGTCTTCAACATGGCTTATGTGTTTCCACCCTTCCCGATGCTTCCTCGATTGATTGCCAGGATCAAACAGGAGAGAGCATCAGTGATTCTAATAGCGCCTGCGTGGCCACGCAGGACCTGGTATGCAGATCTAGTGGACATGTCATCCTGTCCATCTTGGTCTCTGACTCTGAGACAGGACCTTCTGATTCAGGGTCCTTTCAAACATCAAAATCTAATTTCTCTGAGGCTGACTGCTTGGAGATTGAACGCTTGATTTAATTGATACCTTAATACAGGCTAGAAAACCTGTTACCAGGAAAATTTACCATAAAATATGGCGTAAATACTTACATTGGTGCAAATCCAAGAGTTACTCATGGAGTAAGGTTAGGATTCCTAGGATATTGTCTTTTCTACAAGAAGGTTTAGAAAAGGGTTTATCTGCTAGTTCTTTAAAGGGACAGATCTCAGCTCTGTCCATCCTTTTACACAAACGTCTGTCAGAAGTTCCAGACGTTCAGGCTTTTTGTCAGGCGTTGGCCAGGATTAAGCCTGTGTTTAAGACTGTTGCTCCTCCGTGGAGCTTAAACTTAGTTCTTAACGTTTTACAGGGTGTTCCGTTTGAACCCCTTCATTCCATTGATATCAAGCTGTTATCTTGGAAAGTTCTGTTTTTAATGGCTATTTCCTCGGCTCGAAGAGTCTCTGAGTTATCGGCCTTACATTGTGATTCTCCTTATCTGATTTTTCATTCAGACAAGGTAGTTCTGCGTACTAAACCTGGGTTCTTACCTAAGGTAGTCACTAACAGGAATATCAATCAAGAGATTGTTGTTCCATCATTGTGCCCTAACCCTTCTTCAAAGAAGGAACGACTTCTGCACAATCTGGACGTCGTCCGTGCCCTGAAATTTTATTTACAGGCAACTAAAGATTTTCGCCAAACTTCTTTCCTGTTTGTCGTTTATTCTGGACAGAGGAGAGGTAAAAAAACTTCTGCTACCTCTCTCTCTTTCTGGCTTCGTAGCATAATACGTTTAGCCTATGAGACTGCTGGACAGCAGCCTCCTGAAAGAATTACAGCTCATTCTACTAGAGCTGTGGCTTCCACTTGGGCCTTTAAGAATGAGGCCTCTGTTGAACAGATTTGCAAGGCTGCAACTTGGTCTTCGCTTCACACTTTTTCCAAATTTTACAAATTTGACACTTTTGCTTCTTCGGAGGCTGTTTTTGGGAGAAAGGTTCTTCAGGCAGTGGTTCCTTCAGTGTAAAGATCCTGCCTGTCCCTCCCGTCATCCGTGTACTTTTAGCTTTGGTATTGGTATCCCATAAGTAATGGATGATCCGTGGACTGACTACACTTAACAGGAGAAAACAAAATTTATGCTTACCTGATAAATTCCTTTCTCCTGTAGTGTAGTCAGTCCACGGCCCGCCCTTTTTTACGGCAGGTCTAAATTTTAAATTAAACTCCAGTCACCACTGCACCCTATAGTTTCTCCTTTCTCGTGTGGTTTCGGTCGAATGACTGGGTATGACGTAGAGGGGAGGAGCTATATAGCAGCTCTGCTTGGGTGATCCTCTTGCACTTCCTGTTAGGGAGGAGATATAATCCCATAAGTAATGGATGACCCGTGGACTGACTACACTACAGGAGAAAGGAATTTATCAGGTAAGCATAAATTTTGTTTTTTTTCATTTCTTCAGACGGGAAGAGTCCACAGCTGCATTCATTACTTTTGGGAATTCCGAACCTAGCCTAGATGGAGGCAAAAACACCCCAGCCAAAGGCTTAAATACCTCCCCCACTTCCCTCATACCCCATACCTCATTCTGACGAGGGAACAAGGAACAGTAGGAAAAATATTAGGATGAAAAAGGTGCCAGAAGAACAAAAAAACAAAAATTACAGCCGGCCCATTCTGAGGTAACCACAGCCTGAAAACACCCAAACACCCAATGAAAAAACCAAGCCAAAAACTTTATTAGTTTAAGAATACTTACTGGAAAATTAAGCACACAAATCAGTGGTTGTTTGTGGGGTAGGGAACACTCACTGAGGAGTTGTGGGTGTTCCACACATGGGAACAAGCTAGGCTTAAAGGGCCATGATACCCAAATGTTGAAACACTTGAAAGTGCTGCAGCATAGCTGTAAAAAGCTGACAGTGAAATATCACCTGAACATCTCTATGTAAAAAAGAAAGAAAGATATTTTACCTCAAAATGTCATAAGTATTCACATCCCACTGTAAAGTGCTTTAAGCAGCAAATCAGTATTCCTGTCACGGGACAGGCAAGGGAGTGAGCATCGTGCACCCTCATCTTATTTTATTTCTTCCTTCCTTTTTTTTTTTTTTTTTACCTGCAGCTGGACAGCAGCTAAAGTATAACTTTTTACACAGCACTAAAAAACAAAATTTATGCTTACCTGATAAATTTATTTCCCTTGTGGTGTATCCAGTCCACGGATCATCCATTACTTGTGGGATATTCTCCTTCCCAACAGGAAGCTGCAAGAGGATCACCCACAGCAGAGCTTAGACAGCTCTGCTGTGGGTGATCCTCTTGCAGCTTCCTGTTGGGAAGGAGAATATCCCACAAGTAATGGATGATCCGTGGACTGGATACACCACAAGGGAAATAGCTCCTCCTCTAACTGCCACTCCCAGTCATTCGACCGAAGACAAGCAAGAGAAAGGAGAAACTATAGGGTGCAGTGGTGACTGTAGTTTAAAAATAAAACACACCTGCCTTAAAATGACAGGGCGGGCCGTGGACTGGATACACCACAAGAGAAATAAATTTATCAGGTAAGCATAAATTTTGTTTTCTCTTGTAAGGTGTATCCAGTGCACGCATCATCCATTACTTGTGGGATACCAATACCAAAGCTATAGGACACGGATGAAGGGAGGGACAAGGCAGGTGCTTAACCCCTTAATGACCACAATGTACCCTGTATGTCACTGGTCATTAAGGGTTTTTTCAGGACATAATAGCACAAGTCTAGCAAGAAGACGCTATTAATACCCTCCCTCCAGCAGGCTTTGTGGAATAGAGCAGTCTCAACGCTGGTGGCAAGACCGCGCTATAAAACAATCAAGTCCCAAAAAAAGGCCAGTGACATACAGGGTACGTCGCTGGTCCTTAAGGGGTTAAATGGAAGGCACCACTGCCTGCAAAACCTCTCTCCCAAAAATAGCCTCCGAAGAAGTAAAAGTATCAAATTTATAGAATTTTGAAAAAGTATGAAGCGAAGACCAAGTCGCCGCCTTACAAATCTGTTCAACAGAAGCCTCATTCTTAAAAGCCCATGTGGAAGCTACCGCTCTAGTAGAATGAGCTGTATTCCTTTCAGGAGGCTGCTAGCCAGCAGTCTCATAAGCTAAGAGTATTACACTCCTTAGCCAAAAAGAAAGAGAAGTTGCCGAAGCCTTTTGGCCTCTCCTCTGTCCAGAGCAGACAACAAACAATGCAGATGTTTGACAAAAACCTTTAGTAGCTTGTAAATAAAACTTTAAAGCACGAACCACGTCAAGATTGTGTAAAAGACGTTCCTTCTTTGAAGAAGGATTAGGACACAGTGACGGTACAACAATCTTCTGATTGATATTTTTATTAGATACCACCTTAGGTAGAAAATCAGGTTTGGTACGTAACACTACCTTATCGGAATGAAAAATGAGATAAGGAGAATCACATTGTAAAGCAGATAACTCCGAAACTCTTCGAGCCGAGGAGATAGCTACTAAAAACAAAACTTTCCAAGATAAGAGCTTAATATCTATGGAATGCAAAGGTTCAAACGGAACCCCTTGAAGAACTAAATTTAAACTCCAAGGCGGAGCAACAGGTTTAAACACAGGCTTAATTCTGACTAAAGCCTGACAAAACGCCTGCACGTCTGGAACCTCAGCCAGACGTTTGTGCAAAAGAATAGACAGAGCAGAAATCTGTCCCTTTAAGGAACTTGCTGACAAACCTTTCTCCAATCCATCTTGGAGAAAAGATAATATCCTAGGAATCCTGACCTTACTCCATGAGTAACCCTTGGATTCACACCAATGAAGATATTTACACCATATCTTATGATAGATTTTCCTGGTGACAGGCTATCGCGCCTGTATTAAGGTATCAATGACCGACTCGGAGAAACCACGCTTTGATAAAATCAAGCGTTCAATCGCCAAGCAGTCAGCCGCAGAGAAATTAGATTTGGATGGTTGAAAGGACCCTGAAGTAGAAGGTCCTGCCTCAGAGGCAGAGTCCATGGTGGAAAGGATGACATGTCCACCAGATCTGCATACCAAGTCCTGCGTGGCCACGCAGGTGCTATCAAAATCACTGATGCTCTCTCCTGCTTGATCTTGGCAATCAGACGAGGGAGCAGAGGAAACGGTGGAAACACATAAGCCAGGTTGAAGGACCAAGGCGCTGCTAGAGCATCTATCAGCGCTGCCTTGGGATCCCTGGACCTGGATCCGTAACAAGGAAGCTTGGCGTTCTGGCGAGACGCATGAGATCCAGTTCTGGTTTGCCCCAACGTTGAATCAACTGTGCAATCACCTCCGGATGGAGCTTCCACTACCCTGGATGAAAAGTCTGTTGATTTAGAAAATCCACCTCCCAGTTCTCTACTCCTGGGATATGGATACCTGATAGGTGGCAAGAGTGAATCTCTGCCCAACGAATTATCTTTGAAACCTCCAACATCGCTAGGGAACTCCTTGTTCCCCCTTGATGGTTGATGTAAGCTACAGTCTCGATGTTGTCCGACTGAAATCTGATGAACCTCACTGCCGCTAGCTGAGGCCAAGCCTGAAGAGCATTGAATATCGCTCTTAGTTCCAGAATGTTTATCGGAAGGAGAGCCTCCTCCTGAGTCCATGACCCCTGAGCCTTCAGAGAGTTCCAGACTGCCCCCCAGCCCAGAAGGCTGGCATCTGTTGTTACTATTGTCCAATCTGGCCTGTGGAAGGTCATACCTTTGGACAGATGGACTCGAGATAGCCACCAGAGAAGAGAATCCCAGGTCTCTTGATCCAGATTTAGTAGAGGGGACAAATCTGTGTAATCCCCATTCCACTGACTGAGCATGCAGAGTTGCAGCGGTCTGAGATGTAGGCGGGCAAACGGCACTATGTCCATTGCCGCTACCATTAAGCCGATTACTTCCATACACTGAGCCACCGAAGGGCGAGAAGTAGAATAAAGAACACGGCAGGAATTTAGAAGTTTTGACAACCTGGCCTCTGTCAGGTAAATCCTCATTTCTACAGAATCAATCAGAGTTCCCAGGAAGGAAACTCTTGTGAGAGGGGATAGAGAACTCTTCTTTTCGTTCACTTTCCACCCATGAGACCTCCGGAATGCCAGAACAATGTCCGTATGGGACTTGGCAATTTGGAAATTCGACGCCTGTATCAGAATGTCGTCTAAGTACTGCTATGCCCCGCAGCCTTAGGACCGCCAGAAGTGACCCCAGAACCTTCGTAAAGATTCTTGGTGCCGTAGCTAACCCAAAGGGAAGAGCCACAAACTGGTAATGCCTGTCTAGGAAGGCGAACCTGAGAAACCGATAATGATCTTTGTATATCGGAATGTGAAGATAAGCATCCTTTAAGTCCACGGTAGTCATGTATTGACCCTCCTGGATCATAGGTAGGATGGTTTGAATAGTCTCCATCTTGAAAGATGGGACCCTGAGAAATTTGTTTAGGATCTTGAGATCTAAGATTGGTCTGAAGGTTCCCTCTTTCTTGGGAACCACAAATATATTTGAATAGAATCCTTGCCCCTGTTCCTCCTTTGGAACTGGGTGGATCACTCCCATAACTAGGAGGTCTTGAACACAATGTAAGAATGCCTCTCTCTTTATCTGGTGTGCAGATAATTGTGAAAGGTGAAATCTTCCTTTTGGGGAAGAAGCTTTGAAGTCCAGAAGATATCCCTGGGACACAATTTCCAACGCCCAGGGATCCTGGACGTCTCTTGCCCAAGCCTGGGCAAAGAGAGAAAGTCTGCCCCCTACTAGATCCGTTACCGGATCGGGGGCCAATCTTTCATGCTGTCTTAGAGGCAGCAGCAGGCTTCTTGGCCTGTTTACCTTTATTCCAAGCCTGGTTAGGTCTCCAGACCGGCTTGGACTGGGCAAATTTTCCCTCTTGTTTTGTATTAGAGGAAGATGATGCCGCGCTCGTCTTAAAGTTTCGAAAGGCACGAAAATTAGTTTGTTTGGTCCTTAATTTGCTAGACCTATCCTGAGGAAGGGCATGACCTTTTCCTCCAGTAATATCAGAAATGATCTCCTTCAGTCCAGGCCCGAATAGGGTCTGCCCCTTGAAGGGAATATTGAGAAGCTTAGACTTTGAAGTAACGTCAGCTGACCAGGATTTAAGCCATAGCGCCATACGCGCCTGAATAGCAAAAACTGAGTTCTTAGCCGTTAGTTTAGTTAAATGAACAACGGCATCAGAAACAAATGAATGGGCTAGCTTAAGCGCTTTAAGCTTGTCAAGTATATCATCCAATGGAGTTTCTACCTGTAAGGCCTCTTCCAGAGACTCAAACCAGAAGGCCGCAGCAGCAGTGACTGGGGCAATGCATGCAAGAGGCTGGAGAATAAAACCTTGTTGAATAAACATTTTCTTAAGGTAACCCTCTAACTTTTTATCCATTGGATCTAGGAAAGCACAACTGTCCTCGAAGGGGATAGTTGGACTCTTAGCTAGGGTAGAAACTGCTCCCTCCACCTTAGGGACCGTTTGCCATAAGTCCCGAGTAGCGGCATCTATTGGAAACATTTTCTTAAAAATAGGAGGGGGAGAGAACGGTACACCTGGTCTATCCCATTCCTTAGTAATAATTTCTGAAAACCTTTTAGGTATTGGAAAAACATCAGTGTAAACAGGCACTGCATAGTATTTATCCAATCTACACAATTTCTCTGGCACTATAATGGTGTCACAGTCATCCAGAGTAGCTAAAACCTCCCTGAGCAACACGCGGAGGTGTTCAAGCTTAAATTTAAATGTTGACATATCAGAATCAGGTTGAAGCATCTTCCGTGAGCCAGAAAAATCACCCACAGAAAGAAGCTCTCCTGCCTCAGCTTCTGCATATTGTGAGGGGATATCAGACATAGCTACTAAAGCATCAGAGTGCTCTGTATTTTTTCTAGCCCCAGAACTGTCTCGCTTTCCTTGTAACCCTGGTAGTTTAGACAATACCGCTGTAAGGGTATGATCCATAACTGCCGCCATGTCTTGTAAAGTAAATGCCATGGGCGCGCTAGATGTACTTGGCGCCTCTTGAGCGGGAGTCCCTTGAGCGGGAGTCAAAGGTTCTGACACGTGGGGCGAGTTAGTCGGCATAACTTCCCCCTTGTCAGTTTCCTCTGGTGATAAATCTTTTAAAGACAGAATATGATCTTTAGAACTTAAAGTAAAATCAGTACATTTGGTACACATTCTAAGAGGGGGTTCCACAATGGCTTCTAAACCTAATGAACAAGGTGTTTCCTCTATGTCAGACATGTTTAAACAGACTAGCAATGAGACCAGCAAGCTTGGAAAACACTTTCATAAATGTAAACAAGCAAAAAATAAAAACGGTATTGTGCCTTTAAGAGAAACAAATTTTGTCAGAAATTGAAAAACAGTGATAAAAAGCAGTAAATCTTACGAAATTTTTACAGTGTGTATAATAGACTAACAGAGCATTGCACCCACTTGCAAATGGATGATTAACCCCTTAGTTTCAAAACCGGATCAAAAAAACAATATAAACGTTTTTCAACAGTCACAACAAACTGCCACAGCTCTGCTGTGGCCCTACCTGCCCATATAACGACTTTGAAAGGCACAAAAACCCTTTAGAGAGGTCCTAAGTGTTCAGGGGACTCCTTCAGGGAAACTGGATGTCTCAAGCTGCAAAATCTAATGCGCATTTAGGCGCGAAAATAGGCCCCTCCCAACCTGTATTCACAGTGAGAGGGCCTAACAAAACTATCCCTAGGCAAAATCTAGCCAGCCATGTGGAAAAAACTGGGCCCCAATAAAGTTTTATCACCAATATGTATAAAAAAACGTTTAAACACTTCCAGCAAACGTTTTATTTTTCAGTAATGTGAGAAAGTAATAAGAATATTACCTTTTACAGCAAGCATGATACTAGTCGTTATTAAATCACTGTAATCAGGCTTACCTTAAAAAAATCCGGGATTAACAGCATTTTCTAGCATATTCATTTCTCTAGAAAAATTTAAACTGCACATACCTCATAGCAGGAGACCCTGCACGCCATTCCCCCAGCTGAAGCTACCTCTCTCTTCAGTTATGTGTGAGAACAGCAATGGATCTTAGTTACAACCTGCTAAGATCATCAAAGACCACAGGCAGACTCTTCTTCTACTTTCTGCCTGAGGCTAAAATAGTACAACTCCGGTACCATTTGAAAATAACAAACTTTTGATTGAAGATAAACTAAATAAAAACACCACATCTCTCTAGCTACTTCCTTTCTTGTCGAGAGCTGCAAGAGAATGACTGGGAGTGGCAGTTAGAGGAGGAGCTATATAGACAGCTCTGCTGTGGGTGATCCTCTTGCAGCTTCCTGTTGGGAAGGAGAATATCCCACAAGTAATGGATGATCCGTGGACTGGATACACCTTACAAGAGAAAAATCTTCCTTTTTTACATAAAGATTCTCAGGTGATATTTTCCTGTCAGCTTTTTACAGTTATGCTGCATCACTTTCAAGTGATTTACCATATAAGTATTATGTCCCTTTAAGTGTAGTTATGGGCCCAGAGGCAGAACTTTTTTTTATTTTCTGCAATGAGAATTTTTTTAGTGAAAATCTTTCTGCAGTGTCTCAATGCACACACATACATATATATATATATATACACACATATATATATATATATATATATATATATATACACATACATATACACACACATATATATATATATATATATATATATATATATATATATATATATATATATACACTTATATGTGTATGTGTGTGTATGTGTATATATATATATATATATATATATATATATATATATATAGGTATGTATATATATATATATATATATATATATATGTATATATAACGTATTTCCAAAAAGCAGGCACTCACTGGACTTTACTTTAAAACATATATATTTATTATCAAAACTTTAAAAGACAAACGTTTCGGCACTACATTGTGCCTTTGTCAATGTCATAGCAAAACAAACATACAAACAGAGTGCAGCTCCACACCCCAAAATCAATCAACCTTGATTTTGGGGTGTGGAGCTGCACTCTGTTTGTATGTTTGTTTTGCTATGACATTGACAAAGGCACAATGTAATGCCGAAACGTTTGTCTTTTAAAGTTTTGATAATAAATATATATGTTTTAAAGTAAAGTCCAGTGAGTGCCTGCTTTTTGGAAATAGGTTGGATTTGATGTCAGCAGTGCACCTTGGCAGTACTGGAAGTATGATTGTGCAATCCTATCTATGACTTTGTGTATATATATATATATATATACATATATATACATATACATATGCACACACACACACAGAGAAGCACACTCACAGGAATGAACAACTGGCTCAATACTATTGTTAGCCTGTTCTATGGCGATTTACCACCTGGGTGCAGCTTCTTTTCGTAGTAACAATAGTAACAATAGTATTGAGCCAGTTGTTCGTTAAAAAGCTGCACCCAGGTGGCAAATTGCCATAGAACAGGCTAACAATGGTATTGAGACAGTTGTTCATTCCTGTGAGCGCACTTCTCTCTGTGTGTATTTAGTCTCCCTATGGGAAAAAGGGGCAACCATACGTGGATTCCTTGCTCAGTGTGCTTAGAGGAATATGTCTACACCTCACTGACGAGGCCCAATGAAGGCCGAAATGACCGTCTGGGGTTGCTGTGTTCTTTGTTCAGAGAGGAATTGCCTGGTATTTTGGTGCTGGACTGACCGTAATAGGCGGGATCAGACTGATATACTACAGGAAAGTTCTACTCTGTGAAAAGCATTACTAGGCTAAAAAGCTGCATCCAGGTGGTAAATCACCATAGAATAGGCTAACAATGGTATTGAGCCAGTTGTTCGTTCCTGTGAGTGCACTTCTCTCTGTATGTATATATATATATGTATATATATATATATATATATATATATATGATATAAAAAGTCTACACACCCCTGTTAAAAACATAATTTATGCTTACCTGATAAATTTATTTCTCTTGTAGTGTATCCAGTCCACGGATCATCCATTACTTGTGGGATATTCTCCTTCCCAACAGGAAGTTGCAAGAGGATCACCCACAGCAGAGCTGCTATATAGCTCCTCCCCTCACTGCCATATCCAGTCATTCGACCGAAACAAGCTGAGAAAGGAGAAACCATAGGATGCAGTGATGACTGTAGTTTAATTAAAATTTAGACCTGCCTTAAAAGGACAGGGCGGGCCGTGGACTGGATACACTACAAGAGAAATAAATTTATCAGGTAAGCATAAATTATGTTTTCTCTTGTTAAGTGTATCCAGTCCACGGATCATCCATTACTTGTGGGATACCAATACCAAAGCTAAAGTACACGGATGATGGGAGCGACAAGGCAGGAACTTAAACGGAAGGAACCACTGCCTGTAGAACCTTTCTCCCAAAAACAGCCTCCGAAGAAGCAAAAGTATCAAATTTGTAAAATTTTGAAAAGGTTGAACCGAAAACCAAGTCGCAGCCTTGCAAATCTGTTCAACAGAAGCCTCATTTTTAAAGGCCCAGGTGGAAGCCACAGCTCTAGTAGAATGAGCTGTAATCCTTTCAGGGGGCTGCTGTCCAGCAGTCAAATAGGCTAAACGAATTATACTCTAAAGCCAAAAAGAAAGAGAGGTTGCCGAGGCCTTTTGACCTCTCCTCTGTCCAGAGTAAACAACAAACAGGTTAGATGTTTGACGAAAATCTTTAGTAGCTTGTAAGTAAAACTTCAAGGCATGGACTACGTCTAGATTATGCAAAAGACGTTCCTTCTTTGAAGAAGGATTAGGACACAATGATGGAACAACAATCTCTTGATTGATATTCTTGTTAGAAACCACCTTGGGTAAAAACCCAGGTTTTGCATGCAGAACTACTTTATCTGAATGAAAAATCAGAAAAGAAGAATCACAATGTAAGGCAGATAACTCAGAGATTCTTCGAGCCGAGGAAATAGCCATCAGAAAAAGAACTTTCCATGATAAAAGTTTGATATCAATAGAATGAAGGGGTTCAAACGGAACCCCTTGAAGAACTTTAAGAACCAAGTTTAAGCTCCATGGAGGAGCAACAGGTTTAAACACAGGCTTAATTCTAACTAAAGCCTGACAAAATGCCTGAACGTCTGGAACTTCTGCCAGACGCTTGTGTAAAAGAATAGACAGAGCAGAAATCTGTCCCTTTAAAGAACTAGCTGATAATCCTTTGTCCAAACCCTCTTGGAGGAAGGACAATATCCTAGGAATCCTAACCCTACTCCATGAGTAATTCTTGGATTCACACCAATGAAGATATTTTCGCCATATCTTGTGGTAGATTTTCCTGGTAACAGGCTTTCGTGCCTGTATTAAGGTATCAATGACTGACTCGGAGAAGCCACGCTTTGATAGGATCAAGCGTTCAATCTCCATGCAGTCAGTCTCAGAGAAATTAGATTCGGATGATTGAAAGGACCTTGAATTAGAAGGTCTTGTCTCAGAGGCAGAGTCCATGGTGGAAAGGATGACATGTCCACCAGATCTGCATACCAGGTCCTGCGTGGCCACGCAGGCGCTATCAGAATCACTGATGCTCTCTCCTATCTGATTTTGGCAATCAGTCGGGGGAGCAGAGGAAACAGTGGAAACACATAAGCCAGGTTGAAGAACCAAGGAGCTGCTAGAGCATCTATCAGCGTCGCTTCTGGGTCCCTGGACCTGGATCCGTAACAAGGAAGCTTGGCGTTCTGGCGAGACGCCATGAGATCCAGTTCTGGTTTGCCCCAACGATGGACCAATTGAGCAAACACCTCCGGATGGAGCTCCCACTCCCCCGGATGAAAAGTCTGACGACTTAGAAAATCCGCCTCCCAGTTCTCTACACCCGGGATATGGATCGCTGATAGGTGGCAAGAGTGAGTCTCTGCCCAGCAAATTATCTTGGAGACTTCTGACATCGCTAAGAAACTCCTGGTTCCCCCTTGATGGTTGATGTAAGCCACAGTCGTGATGTTGTCCGACTGAAATCTGATGAACCTCAGTGTTGCTAACTGAGGCCAAGCTAGAAGAGCATTGAATATCGCTCTTAACTCCAGAATATTTATTGGGAGGAGTTTCTCCTCCTGAGTCCATGAACCCTGAGCCTTCAGGGAGTTCCAGACTGCACCCCAACCTAGAAGGCTGGCATCTGTTGTTACAATCGTCCAATCTGGCCTGCGAAAGGTCATACCCTTGGACAGGTGGACCCGAGATAACCACCAGAGAAGAGAATCTCTGGTTTCCTGATCCAGATTTAGTAGAGGGGACAAATCTGTGTAATCCCCATTCCACTGACTGAGCATGCATAATTGCAGTGGTCTGAGATGCAGGCGCGCAAATGGCACTATGTCCATCGCCGCTACCATTAAGCCGATTACTTCCATGCACTGAGCCACCGCAGGGCGCGGAATGGAGTGAAGAACACGGCAAGCATTTAGAAGTTTTGATAACCTGGACTCCGTCAGGTAAATTTTCATTTCTACAGAATCTATAAGAGTCCCTAGGAAGGAAACCCTTGTGAGAGGAGATAGAGAACTCTTTTCTTCGTTCACTTTCCACCCATGTGACCTCAGAAATGCCAGAACTATCTCTGTATGAGACTTGGCAATTTGAAAGCTTGACGCCCGTATCAGGATGTCGTCTAGATAAGGAGCCACTGCTATGCCTCGCGGTCTTAGAACCGCCAGAAGAGAACCCAGAACCTTTGTAAAAATTCTCGGGGCTGTAGCCAACCCGAAGGGAAGAGCTACAAATTGGTAATGCCTGTCTAGAAAGGCAAACCTTAGAAACCGATGATGATTCTTGTGAATCGGAATGTGAAGGTAGGCATCCTTTAAGTCCACTGTGGTCATGTACTGACCCTCTTGGATCATGGGTAAGATGGTCCGAATAGTTTCCATCTTGAAAGATGGAACTCTGAGGAATTTGTTTAAGATCTTTAGATCCAAAATTGGTCTGAAGGTTCCCTCTTTTTTGGGAACCACAAACAGATTTGAATAAAAACCCTGTCCTTGTTCCGTCTGCGGAACTGGATGGATCACTCCCATTACTAGAAGGTCTTGCACGCAGCGTAGGAATGCCTCTTTCTTTATCTGGTTTGCAGATAATCTTGAAAGGTGAAATCTCCCTTGTGGAGGAGAAGCTTTGAAGTCCAGAAGATATCCCTGAGATATGATCTCCAACTCCCAGGGATCCTGAACATCTCTTGCCCACGCTTGGGCGAAGAGAGAAAGTCTGCCCCCTACTAGATCCGTCGCCGGATAGGGGGCCGTTCCTTCATGCTGTCTTGGAGGCAGCAGCAGGCTTTCTGGCCTGCTTGCCCTTGTTCCAGGACTGGTTAGGTTTCCAGGCCTGCTTGGATTGAGCAAAAGTTCCTTCTTGTTTTGAAGCAGAGGAAGTTGATGCTGCACCTGCTTTGAAATTTCGAAAGGCACGGAAATTAGACTGTTTGGCCCTTGATTTGGCCCTGTCCTGAGGAAGGGTATGACCCTTACCTCCAGTAATGTCAGCAATAATTTCTTTCAAACCAGGCCCGAATAAGGTCTGCCCCTTGAAAGGAATATTGAGTAATTTAGACTTTGAAGTCACGTCAGCTGACCAGGATTTAAGCCAGAATTCTTAGCCGTTAGTTTAGTCAAATGAACAATGGCATCAGAAACAAAAGAGTTAGCTAGCTTAAGTGTTCTAAGCTTGTCAATGATTTCAGTCAATGGAGCTGTATGGATGGCCTCTTCCAGGGCCTCAAACCAGAACACCGCCGCAGCAGTGACAGGTGCAATGCATGCAAGGGGCTGTAAAATAAAACCTTGTTGAATAAACATTTTCTTAAGGTAACCCTCTAATTTTTTATCCATTGGATCTGAAAAAGCACAACTGTCCTCCACCGGGATAGTGGTACGCTTTGCTAAAATAGAAACTGCTCCCTCCACCTTAGGGACCGTCTGCCATAAGTCCCGTGTAGTGGCGTCTATTGGAAACATTTTTCTAAATATAGGAGGGGGGGAAAACGGCACACCGGGTCTATCCCACTCCTTACTAATAATTTCTGTAAACCTTTTAGGTATTGGAAAAACATCAGTACACACAATTTCTCTGGCACTGCAATTGTGTCACAGTCATTCAGAGCAGCTAACACCTCCCCAAGCAATACACGGAGGTTCTCAAGCTTAAATTTAAAATTAGAAATATCTGAATCAGGTTTCCCCGAGTCAGAGATGTCACCCACAGACTGAAGCTCTCCGTCCTCAGGTGCTGCATATTGTGACGCAGTATCAGACATGGCTCTTACAGCATCTACGCGCTCTGTATCTTGTCTAACCCCAGAGCTATCGCGCTTGCCTCTAAATTCAGGCAATCTGGCTAATACCGCTGGCAGGGTATTATCCATGATCGCAGCCATGTCCTGCAAAGTAATCGCTATGTGCGTCCCTGATGTACTTGGCGCCATATTAGCGTGAGTCCCTTGAGCGGGAGGCGAAGGGTCTGACACGTGGGGAGAGTTAGTCGGCATAACTTCCCCCTCGACAGAACCCTCTGGTGACAATTCTTTTATAGATAAAGACTGATCTTTACTGTTTAAGGTGAAATCAATACATTTAGTACACATTCTCCTATGGGGCTCCACCATGGCTTTTAAACATAATGAACAAGTAGTTTCCTCTGTGTCAGACATGTTTGTACAGACTAGCAATGAGACTAGCAAGCTTGGAAAACACTTTAAACCAAGTTAACAAGCAATATAAAAAAACGTTACTGCGCCTTTAAGAAAAACAAATTTTGTCAAAATTTGAAATAACAGTGAAAAAAGGCAGTTAAACTAACGAAATTTTTACAGTGTATGTAACAAGTTAGCAGAGCATTGCACCCCTTGCAAATGGATGATTAACCCCTTAATACTAAAAACAGATTAACAAATGAAAAAAACGTTTTTAAAACCAGTCACAACAACTGCCACAGCTCTACTGTGGCTGTTACCTTCCTCAAACATGACTTTTGAAGCCTTTTGAGCCCTTCAGAGATGTCCTATATCATGCAGGGGACTGCTGAGGGAAGCTGAATGTCTCTGTCTGTAATTTTAGCTGCGCAGAAAAGCGCTAAAATAGGCCCCTCCCACTCATATTACAACAGTGGAAAACCTCAGGAAACTGTTTCTAGGCAAAAATCAAGCCAGCCATGTGGAAAAAACTAGGCCCCAATAAGTTTTATCACCAAGCATATATAAAAACGATTAAACATGCCAGCAAACGTTTTATATTGCACTTTTATAAGAGTATTTATCTCTGAGAGTAACCAGTCGCTATTAAATCACTGTATTTAGGCTTAACTTACATTAATCCGGTATCAGCAGCATTTTCTAGCAAATTCTATCCCTAGAAAAATGTTAACTGCACATACCTTATTGCAGGATAACCTGCACGCCATTCCCCCTCTGTAGTTACCTCACTCCTCAGAATATGTGAGTGGATCTTAGTTACTTCTGCTAAGATCATAGAAAACGCAGGCAGATTCTTCTTCTAAATGCTGCCTGAGATAAAATAGTACACTCCGGTACCATTTAAAAATAATAAACTTTTGATTGAAGAAAAACCAACTATAATACACCACTCTCCTCTTACTACCTCCATCTTTGTTGAGAGTTGCAAGAGAATGACTGGGTATGGCAGTGAGGGGAGGAGCTATATAGCAGCTCTGCTGTGGGTGATCCTCTTGCAACTTCCTGTTGGGAAGGAGAATATCCCACAAGTAATGGATGATCCGTGGACTGGATACACTTAACAAGGGAAATGTCAGGTTTCTGTGATGTAAAAAAAATGAGACAAAGATAAATCATTTCAGAACTTTTTCCACCTTTAATGTGACCTATAAACTGTACAACTTGATTGAAAAACAAACTGAAACTTCTAGGTGGAGGGAAGTAAAAATAAAAACTAAAATAATATGGTTGCATAAGTGTGAACACCCTCTAATAACTGGGGATGTAGCTGTGTTTAGAATTGAGCAATCACATTCAAAATCATGTTAAATAGGTGTCAGTACACACCTGCCATCATTTAAAATGCTTCTGATAAACCCCAAATAAAGTTCAGCTGTTCTAGTAGGTCTTTCCTGACATTTTCTTAGTTGCAACCTACAGCAAAAGCCATGGTCCGCAGAGAACTTCCAAAGCATCAGAGGGATCTCATCGTTAAAAGGTATCAGTCAGGAGAACGGTACAAAATAATTTCCAAGGCATTAGATATACCATGGAAAACAGTGAAGACAGTCATCATCAAGTGGAGAAAATATGGCGCAACAGTGACATTACCAAGAACTGGACGTCCCTCCAAAATTGATGAAAAGACAAGAAGAAAACTGGTCTGGGAGGCTGCCAAGAGGCCTACAGCACCATTAAAGGAGCTGCAGGAATATCTATCAAGTACTAGCTGTGTGGTGCATGTTACAACAATTGCCATATTCTTCATATGTCTGGGCTATGGGGAGAGTGGCAAGACGGAAGCCTTTGCTTACGAAAAAAACATCCAAGCCCAGCTAAATTTTGCAAAAACAGTGTCCCAAAAGCATGTCACAAAAGGTGTTCTGGTTTGATGAAACCAAGATTAAACTTTTTGGCCATAATTCCAAAAGATATGTTCGGCGCAAAAACAACACTGCATATAACCAAAAGAACACCATACACACAGTGAAGCATTTTGGTGGCAGCATCATGCTTTGGGCTGTTTTTCTTCAGCTGGAACTGGGGCCTTAGTCAAGGTACAGGGAATTATGAACAGTTCCAAATACCAGACAATATTGGCACAAAACCTTTAGGCTTCTGCTAGAAAGCTGAACATGAAGAGGAACTTCATCTTTCAGCATGACAACGACCCAAAGCATACATCCAAATCAACAAAGGAATGGCTTCACCAGAAGAAGATTAAAGTTTTGGAATGGCCCAGTAAGAGCCCAGAACTGAATCCAATCAAAAATCTGTGGGGTGATCTTAAGTGGGCTGTGCACAAGAGATGCCCTCACAATCTGACAAATTTGGAGTGTTTTTGCAAAGAAGAGTGGGCAAATCTTGCCAAGTCAAGATGTGCCATGCTGAAAAACTCATACCCAGAAAGACTGAGTGCTGTAATAAAATCAAAGGGTGCTTCAACAAAGTATTATTTTAGTTTTTTATTTCTACTTCCCTCCACCTAAAAGATTTTAGTTTGTTTTACAATTAAGTTGCATAGTTTATAGGTCACATTAAAGGTGGAAAACGCTCTGAAATGATTTATCTTTGTCTCATTTTTTTACATCACAGAAACATGACTTTTTAACAGGGGTGTGTAGACTTTTTATATCCACTGTATATATAATGTGTGTGTGTACATATATGTCTGTGTGTATATATATATATATATATATATATATATATATATATATACACACACACACACACACACACACATATACACAGACAAACACACATTATATATATACACACACACATATATACACATAATATACACAAACACATATATATATATTTTCCTTTCTTCAGACGGGAAGAGTCCACAGCTGCATTCATTACTTTTGGGAACCTAGCCTAGATGGAGGCAAAAACACCCCAGCCAAAGGCTTAAATACCTCCCCCACTTCCCTCATACCCCAGTCATTCTGCCGAGGGAACAAGGAACAGTAGGAAAAATATTAGGATGAAAAAGGTGCCAGAAGAACAAAAAAACAAAAATTACAGCCGCCCCATATATATATATATATATATATATATATATATATATATATATATATATATAAAAACACAGGCGGTATCAGCTAAGCATAATTTAAGTTTTTCTTCATAAACGGGAAGAGTTCACAGCTGCATACATTACTTTTGGGAAAACAATACCCAAGCTATAGAGGACACTGAATGCAAAACTGGGGGGGTACAAAAGGCGGCCCATTCTGAGGTAACCACAGCCTGAAAACACCCAAACTCCCAATGAAAAAACAGCTTCACCAGAAGCAGGAGGTAACTAAAAGGAAACGGCCCAAGGAACCGTCAAACAATTGCAAAGGAAATTTTAGTGAACACAATCCGCCTACCCTAGCTAGTAAACTGCACAGGACTGTCTTCAGAAAGGAAGAACTCCAAAGTAGTGCAAAACCACTCCATCCCAAAAAGGCTGGAAGAGCAAATTGTGCACCACAGTCGGTGCAATCACAGACATATCCAAGGCACTTTGGACACTGAACACTCACATAAGTGTCCCAGACACAGAGTGCTTAGGAGACACCCACAGCGGGATTCAAACTCCCAACCTAAAGGGTGCTACGCAAAGATGAAGCCACACAGCTACTCTAACTGACCCTAAAGGCTCTAGGGACAACCCCACTAAGTCCAAAGACTAAGGGAAAACGCACAAGTGAACAGAGCCCAAACCTTAAAATCTGGATTAAAATCCACAGCGGGATTCAAACTCCCAACCTAAAGGGTGCTACGCAAAGATGAAGCCACACAGCTACTCTAACTGACCCTAAAGGCTCTAGGGACAACCCCACTAAGTCCAAAGACTAAGGGAAAACGCACAAGTGAACAGAGCCCAAACCTTAAAATCTGGATAAAAATATAACAGTAGACTCCAAGATCCTTGCAGGATCATCTTCCCAGAAGCCCCTACAGCTTGATGATTAATGAATGAACGAGCATCCTAACCCCTGGTGGTTGAAAACCCAAAACGCCTAAGCAGAGGCGAACACAGGAAAAAAAGGAGACCACCTAATCTGCAAACCTCCAAAAATATGGAAGCAGATGAAACCCGGAAGTAGAAAATGGACAAATATGCCCTAACTTCCTTAAAACAGCTTGCTAGCACACCTTCAACGTCCAATTAGTAGCAGCTGGTATCAAACCTGAAACAGATGACCAGAAGGCCAACCGTGCAACAGTTAGAACCAGCAAGGCCCTTGTTAGAGACCGCTCAGGTTACTAGACTCGACCGAGCCCCATTAATCCAAAACAAGTCTCTAGATTTTTCAGTAAATGGAAGATCTATATTATTTCACTCCCTATGGATTTACAAAAACAGGTGGTGCGATACTTTAATTCTTCCCCCTGGTTGCAACATCAAATAGAACGAGGCTTGTTCCCTAGACTATGGTTGTGCAATGAATAGGGGAGTGGTGGGCTTACTATCTTCCCCTCTCCCCCCCCCCTTTTTTTTCCCCTTCCTTCCCCCTCCTCCCTCCCACTTGATCTCGATATCTATTAGCCTTCAGTATAGGTCCGTGATAACATAATACATATAAGCTATAATAGGGATTCGGTATTTGCTCAGAACCAGGAAGTAGCAGAGGAGACTCAACCAATAGACGTATTCCCTGATATAGTTAGTGAGAGCAGTGGTCGCCTCAGAAATTATTTTAAGTTAAACTACTCTCTAGAAGAGTTAAACGACATATATTGACAAGGTTGAATAGTCGAGGTATCTAGATATTAACATAACTAGTTTGCGCAGATGATTGTATATATTGAATATGGCAATAAGTTTAGAACTAGGAGAGGAGGATACCTTTCTATTAATATTAATGCAACCAAAAGATAATGATCTCCTCTTTCTTTGCCCTTCCTTTTCTTTTCTTATTTTTTTTTTTTTCTTTCTTTTATGGCTGAAACAGCTAAAGCAGCTGGAATCTGGAAACATTTATATAGTTTGGTGTGTTGTTAACTATATTAGATCCGTAACAATGGTAATTTACTACGCAATAGAATTGTATTGTATGGGAGCTGTGTCTCCTAACACTGTTTGTTTACTTTATAATGATCAATAAAATTATTTTGAAATAAAAAAAAAAAAAAAAAAGACTCGACCGAGCCAAAAGGTCTCCGAGGAGACAAAGTCCCGCAGGCACTCAGCCTACAAAATAAACTCACCCCTGACTAGAAGGGGAACATCCACATTCCCCCTGAAGGGAAGAAAAAGGACCCAGATAAGGGAGTCTGAAAGAACCCTCAGAACACATAAAGGACTAGGGCAATAAAGAAAATCCAAGGTAACTCCAAGATAGTAAACCAGGATGAAATAGGGCAAAACCTGTGAAGGAACCCTAACATAGTAACATAGTAGATAAGGTTGAAAAAAGACTGAAGTCCATCGAGTTCAACCTATACAAATCTAAAATACTTACAAAAAGCTCCAGTTAAGCTTAAATAACACCATTAAAATGTGACCCATTTAATACTAGCAATCATATCCATGAATTTTGTTTATATACAGAAATTTATCCAGACTATTTTTAAATGTATCAATGGTATTGGCATTCACTACCTCCTTTGGTAATGAGTTCCACAATTTTATTGCTCTTACAGTGAAAAAAAGTTTCCGTTGCAGGAGATTAAATCTCCTTTCCTCCAACCTTAAATTATGACCTCTTGTCAGAAACAATTTTCTTGGAATAAACATAGCTTCTGCCATCTCTGTATATGGGCCTTGAATATATTTATATAAAGTAATCATGTCACCTCTCAAGCGCCTTTTTTCTAAAGAGAACAGACCCAGTTTGGCTAGCCTCTCCTCATAGGTTAATTTCTCCAATCCCCTTATTAGCTTTGTGGTCCTTCTCTGAACTTTTTCTAGTTCTGCAATATCTTTTTTAGTAATCGGTCCCCAGAACTGCACTCCAAACTCAAGGTGAGGTCTTACCAGGGCTTTATATAATGACAGAATTATGCTTTCCTCCCTTGAATCAATGCCTCTTTTAATACATGCTAGTATCTTATTAGCCTTTGAAGCCGCTGCCCTGCATTGTGCACTCATCTTTAGCTTGTTATCTATTACTACTCCCAAATCCCTTTCCTCCTGTGTTTGGCTAAGTCTTGTCCCATTTAAAAAATACATAGCCTGCTTATTTTTACTTCCAAAATGTAGAACCTTGCATTTTTCCGTATTAAATCTCATTTTCCGGCATCCAAGATGGACGTCTCTCCTTAGAGCTCCGCAATTCAGACCGGGGAAATGCACCACCACGAGCACAAAAGCAATCTGAGAGGGCTCTATAGGGGATATATCACTCCATGAATATGCAGTGTACCGGGAGATACCCTTTTCATACCCCAAACCTGTAAATATCGCGCCTTATTTGGGACACAGAGATCCGTCTGCTGCCGCCATCTTCCCTCAGTGCCTGAGCCGTCATCTCAAGTTAGCGTGAACAAACTTCACCTCAGTCAGCCTGCACAGTGAAGCGACTCTCTAGACAACAGAGGCGCATTGTATCCGGAGCATGAGTATGTGACCCGACACCGCTCCCCACACAGCCTTAATTCTAGCTCCCGCGACATCCTCCCAGGGACACACAATAACCCATAAACGGAGCTAACACGAACACAAGGGCGGCAAGTAAATAATAGAAAAGGAACACCCAAATCAAGCAATATAACAGGCCTGCAGAATATAACAACAAACTTTGGGCTACAATACAGATAAATAAGGGAAACTGCAACCTCATAACCCTTTCTCTAAATACAGGCGACAAACCTTTGAGCACATGGCAGCTAGGCCTAGGCCCCTTGAAATCTAGTACTCTCCTCGTGGCAACTATTACGATGCTCCTGCTCTCTAGACCTGGACTTACATATAACCCCATTCAGCTCCCGCAAGGTTTTTATTAAAAGTTCACTGAGAACACCATAAGCCCAAAAAAATGCTATCTAATTACCAGCCCCTAAAGTGGCAGCAGAGTTGGGAATACTCTAGGGGAATCTATAACAGTTAGGCTGTTTATTGAAAGTTTTGTTCTCTCTTTCTATCCAGCCATATCTGAACTTTCAACAGATTTTCTCATCTCTAATACTTGCCTGCCATCTGGTGGACAACAGTGATGTAACACAGAGGACTCAGTTTCTCCCAGCACTTTTTCATTTCTTATACAAGCCCGCCACCTAGTGGTTAAAAGTGTCATTACACACAGAGAAATTCAGGTTCCTCAGCAATTTTTCATTTCTAATGCAAGCCTGCCATCTAGTGGATATTGCTGTTATTGCACGAAGTTGATCTAAATATACAATTTAAACCCAAGAAAGTAAAGGAATTATAACTGCTCTGAAAGTAATCCTCTTACTTCTCTCTCTAAAATAACCTCTCACAGGAAAACCTAGACAGGAGTATTAAAATGGCAACAAAGAGGCTGAATAAATCAGAGAAAATGGGAGGGGGAAAAAACACTCCAGTTACCTCTTACTTCAAGCAAACACAGAGTGATAACCAGGCTGAGCAAACCCCTGATATCAGAGCACCTACTGAAGTCACACCATTGGAGCCTCATTCTATAGATGATAACACACCTCTGACTAGAGCTGATTTACATCTCCTTGTATCCAAACAGGATATCACCAGCAGCTTCGACAAGCTATGGGCTAAAATTGACGCCATGCACACCTCTATGAACGAGAGCTTAAATGACATTAAGAAAGATATGTCAGACCTAGGAGCGAGGGTCGAATCTCTGGAGGAAAACAATGACAACATTATAGAAGATGTAGAGATGGCGGTACAACAGACAGCCCAACAACAGCAGGTAGTTAACGAACTGCTGGACAAGTTGGAGGATATGGAGAATAGAAGCAGGAGATGTAACATTCGCCTCAAGGGAATTCCGGAATCTGTAACACCTACAGACCTACCCTCATACCTCCATCAACTGTTTTGTGCGATTACAGGAGTGGACACGTCCACAGAAATTGAAATAGAAAGGGCTCACAGAGCACTCAAGCCTAAGCCCAAAGCTGACTTTCCACCAAGAGATGTCATTGTAGCCTTCTTAAGATTCCCTGAAAAAGATAAAATTCTCAGAGATGCAGCAAAACAACCCACCTTCAAATTTAGAGGTAACGTGGTGCACTTTTTCCAGGATCTTAGTAACAGAACATTACAAAGAAGGGGAGCCTTAAGACCTCTCACAACCCTCTTAAGAAAACACCAGATCCAGTACAGGTGGGGATACCCTTTTGCCCTTCACATTTCAAAAGACAATAAATTGTTGACAATCAGAGATGCAGAGGGGATTCCAGATATTTGTGACGCTTTAGATCTAGAAATAGCCCCTACTCAAGGACCCTCATCATCCACTGAGACACCGAAACCACAGAGGATACCCATGAAGTCACAGAGATCACAGTGGGCAAGGATCCCTACAAAAAACCTAAGAACACTTGATGGGTTCAACTGAACCTTGTTGAACTAGTTTCCTCTCTGTCCAGCCTGTGAATACTTGGGCAATGGGACATGATGACTCACCTCACGAACTTTAAAACCAAAGCCTGATACAGTTTTTCAGCAGAAATGTTAGAATTTTAGAAAATAGTTATGTTTCTTGTTAGGTTGGGGTTTAGTAAAGTAAGTAGGGGTTAACCTCCATCCTAGTTATTTGCAGTCCACAGACTTAAAGATAGGAAGGTTGGCATCTATGTTTACATTATTAGCACTGTTTCATTAGAAAGACCTCTCTTATCATGTTTGCCTTAAGCACTAAGAGGGTAAATAGGTAGCACTTCCCCGGCTTCTGAAAGCCCCCCTAGAAAAAGTTTATTTTTACATGTTTAGTCAAGAAATATTTTTTTTGTTATTTATTACAGGTTTAACTACATGGGTTGATAATGTGATGTACAACTTGATTAACCTGTTTTGTTTTCTTTTCCTCTTTCTCTATCAGAACATCTCCTTCTTCACCTCTCTTTTCTTCTCCTCACCATTACTCACCAAAAGACCACAAATGCTCCTGCCATATAGAAGTTGGACTGAAATCCAAGTGAGAATCTTAGACTCATCAAACTCAGATAGGTCCAATACGAGGGGTCAGGTAACCACAAATGCACCAATACATCATGGCTTCAAGGCACCTGTTAAACACTTAGATGGCTAGTACCAATATCACGTTAATCTCACATAATGTGAGAGGCCTTAACTCAGACATAAAAAGAAGGAAGGCTATGTCACAATATAAACTCCTCATTTCATGTCCTCCCAGATCCCGAAATATTGGGAGAGACAATTCCCTTTACATTACCACTCAACGATTAACCAGAAAAAAAGGGGGGTGTCCATACTCCTACACTCCTCCCTTAACTTCCATCTCACTGAATCCATCATAGATAAGGAGGGTAGATACCTCATCATCAAAGGCACTATCAACGAAGTTGAACTGGTCTTTTGTAATGTATATGCCCCAAATGAACATCAAGAGCAGTTCTTCACTAATTTATCATACCTCCTCACTAGCTGGAATACAGCTAGAATATTCTTAGCAGGAAACTTCAATGTCTCTCTATACACACAGTCCCAAACTTTAAACAATCCTCTCACGGCTGCACAACACAGATTAAATAAAAAGGCTCTCTCAATCTTTCAGACTATGGCAGGGCACAACCTACTGGACACATGGAAGGCTCTATATGGCATTACAGCAGACCATACATTCTACTCCACAGCGCACCGCAAATACTTCCGCTTAGACTATATTTTCTCAAGTCAGATTCTCATAGCTAATCTAGTGTCTTCCTCTATTCACCCATGTGTGTGGTCTGACCACTCAATAATCTTACTAAAGTTGAAAGGGATTCTCCCACACAATAACACCAAAAGTTGGTCTTTCGACCCTTTAACACTAAAATACCCAATTCATAAGGAGAAGGTTCTTAGACACTTGGAGGAATACTGGACTCTTAACACGAACACAGTAGACAACCCCATACAGGTGTGGGCAGCTCATAAATCAGTTATAAGAGGGCTGTTAATCCAAATGAAGTCACACGCTAAACGTAAAGCCAAAACTTTTTTTGACTCACTTCAAAGGGATATAGCTAATCTAGAGAAACGTCACAAACTATCTGGCTCACCAAATCTCTATAAATCTCTACAAGACAAACGACAAGCACTGGACAAATTGCTTTGCGACCGATCATCCAGAGCAGGGCTTAGACTTCAATCTAAATATTTTCTATATGCAAATAAACCGGACAAATTTATGGCCTACAAAATTAGGAATAGAACTAGAGACATGTCCATCCCCTCCCTCTATAACTCTCAGGGGGTCCTAACATCAAACCCCAAAGATATAGTCGACTCATTTGCGGCCTACTATGGCTCTTTATATGACGGTCGGAAGGTAACCAAAACAGAAATGACACAGAAATCCCTTGACGTTTTTCTGGAGGAGGCAGCCTTACCCAAGATCAGCAAACAAGAACTAGACTCTTTAAATGCCGACATTACAGACAGAGAGGTCCTAAGGGTTCTTAAAGATTTAAAGCCAGGCAAGGCGGCGGGCCCTGACGGTTTCCCGGGGGAATATTACAAACAATTTAAACCAACTCTCACCAAACATGTAGTTCAATTCTGCAACTCCATATTAAAAGGCCATATGATCCCCTCTGAATTGTTAGACGCTAAAATTATAGTACTCCCGAAACCAGGCAAAGACAAGACGTTGTGTCAGAATTATAGACCAATATCTCTAATAAATCAGGACCTAAAAATTTTCACTAAGATCCTAGCTAATCGTCTTAAACCTCTACTCCCCAGACTGGTCCACCCAGACCAGGTCGGCTTTATTCAAAATAGGGAAGCTCCTGATAATGTCAGGAGAATGGTATCCTTGATTGACTACATACACGAAACAAAAACGCCTTCTCTGCTCCTCTCTCTGGATGCGGAGAAGGCGTTTGACAGAGTTGACTGGACATACATGCAGGCAGTGTTAACTAAAATAGACATATCTGGAGAATTCATGAGAGCAATTCAAAATATATATTCCACTCCCTCAGCAAGCGTGAGAGCTATGGGCCACCAATCCGAAAGATTTGCCATCCTCAATGGGACCCGTCAGGGATGCCCTTTGTCCCCATTACTGTTTGCGCTCTGCATAGAACCCCTGGCCCAACATATTAGAAGATCCCCTGATATAACTGGTATTAAAATTAAACAAAAGGAATATAAACTCACACTCTTCGCGGACCATGGAACAAGCTTTACTCCACGTCAGACTTAAAGAATTCAATAAATACATTAATTTATTTATCAGGATAACATGCACAGCCACGAGGATCTGTATAGCCCGCCATTGGAGGGAGAGCGTCCCGTCCTGGGAAGAAATCAAACTCAAACTTAAATTTTATTACAACATGTCAGAACAGGCAGCATTTCTTCTAGATACTCAAGAAACCTTTCAGAAAGTATGGTACTACTGGATATTACACAATGTGTCCTAACACACTAGTCTAATCCAATAGAGCACTTGGATTGTTCTATTATTTGGATTTTAAAATCCCCAAACACGACAGATAAAATTTGGATCAATAGGAGACATACTAATTCCACATATAACAAACTTCTGAGTACAGCGGATTAGAATGGTCAGGAGATACCCCCTCATCCACACCTTACTTCTCTCTCTCTCTCTTTGCTTTACCTAACTCTTCTCCCCCTTCACTATTTCTTTATTTTATTAATCCTTATCCTGGTAGTATGTAACCAGTTTGGGCCTTAAAGCAACACAATTGTGTACAAAATTATTTTAATTTTAGCTACAAAAGAAAATTCTTCATTGTATAGACTATTGTTTCACAATGTTGGGTGCCATTAAGTTTTTTATGTAAGAGTGGCCTTACAGGTTATGATATAGTGACTGAACGATTCAATGATCTGTAACCTGAACTATCTTAATCAATATGTAATCTTAGAGAACCAGGATGTCTGTTTCCTTGATCTGTTATTTTTTTTACATTTTTTTCTGTTATTATGCCTTTGCTACAAAATAATAAAAATTACTTTATCATAAATCTAATTTTCCATTCACTTGCCCATAGTTCTAATTTTAGCAAATCCCTTTGTAAAGAGAGTTCGTCCTGCTCTGACCTAATGACCTTACTTAACTTAGTATCATCTGCAAAAATAGAGATGTCGCTATTTAATCCTTGCTCCAAGTCATTTATAAAAATATTAAAAAGAACAGGGCCCAGTACTGATCCCTGGGGGATGCCACTGATTACCTTTGTCCAATCTGAGTATGATCCATTTACTACTACTCGTTGCTCCCTATCTTTTATCCAGTAATTTATCCATGAGCTAACATTTTCAGCTATTCCCAGTCCCTTAATTTTGTGCATTAATCTCTCATGTGGCACTGTATCAAATGCCTTTGCAAAATCTAAGTATATCACATCAACTGATTCCCCTTTATCTATATTTTTACTTACTTCCTCGTAGAATCTAATTGGATTAGTTTGACATGATCTATTTCTCCTAAAGCCATGCTGATTAGAACTCATAATCTTGTTTACACGAATATGCTCATCAATATAATCCCTTATAATCCCTTCAAATATCTTCCCCACTATTGATGTCAGACTAACTGGTCTATAGCTTCCTGGATCATCCCTGCTTCCCTTTTTGAAGAGTGGCACCACATCAGCTTTACGCCAATCCTGGGGTACCATGCCTGAGGATAATGAGTCTTGAAAAATTAAGAGTAAAGGTTTGTCTATAACAGTGCTAAGTCCCCTTAACACCCTTGGGTGTATTCCATCTGGGCCTGGAGTTTTATTTACCTTAATATTTTCCATTATTTTCCTGATATCCTCTAAACAAAACCCAGTTAGTGGTATGGACTGGCATGTTCTATTCTGTTCCAAAGTATCATTCAATGGTTCCTCTCTTGTGTATACTGAAGAAAAAAACTGGTTTAGTACCTCAGCCTTCTCCCTGTCACTGTTTATCATGCTACCCTCCACGCATTTTAATGTACCTATATTATCCTTCTTAGATTTTTTGCTATTTATGTACTTAAAGAACCTTTTAGGGTTAGACTTAGAATCCTTGGCAATTAATTTTCATTTTCAATTTTGGCTAATTTGATTGCTTTTTTGCATGCTTTGTTACATTCCTTATAAATATTGTATGCTGAGTCTGTACTATTTTCTTTTAATAATTTAAATTCCCTACGTTTTTTCCTAATTTCTCTTAACACATTTTTATTTAGCCATAACGGCTTTGTTTTTTTATTTTTATTTTTATAACCATATGGTATGTGTTGATATGTATATTTATTTAACAAATTTTTAAATATTATCCATTTATCCTCTGTATTTTTATTAGAAAATACATTGTCCCCAAGAAGTTATCCCTGAGAACATTTAAAAATCTATCCCCCTTAGCTGAATTACTAGTTTCATTGGCCCAGTTTATATCAGGGTAGTTAAAATCTCCCATAATTACAGCACTGTTATTAGCAGCCTTACCTATTTGGATAAGTAGTTGAGTTTCCTCCGGGTCACTCATTTTGGGAGGCTTGTAGCATGTTCCTAGTAATATTTTTTTAGGATTTTTTTCCCCCACTCTTTATTTCAACCCACAGGGTCTCTACATTGTCACTTGTATCATAAATATCTTCCCTTATTGTAGGTTTAAGGTTAGGTTTAATATACATGCAGATTCCTCCACCCCTTTTATTATTCCTCTCCCTCCTAAATAATGTATACCCCTTTAAGTTAACTGCCCAGTCATGTGAATCATCCCACCAAGTTTCAGTTATACTGATAACATCATAGTCCTCTTCTGCAACTAAGAACGTCAGCTCCCCCATTTTACCTGTCATGCTTCTTGCATTTGTTGTCATACATTTAATTTTCATGTGCTTTCTGCTGCTACTTGGTGTGCTTTCCTCTATACTTTCTAATGTGACATTTCTTAAGTCATCCCTTCCTTGAGATATTAAGGGAGTGACATATTCACAGACTGATCTCTCTGTTATATTTTGTTCTAACTGACCCTCCCCCCCTTTGCCTAGTTTAAAAGGTTCTCTAAACGTGCTACCATCCTTTCCCCCAACACACCTGCACCCATGTCATTCAGGTGCAATCCATCCTTACTGTACAAATTGTACCCTAGTGAAAAATCAGCCCAGTGTTCTAAAAAGTCAAACCCCTCATTTTTACACTATGTTTTTAGCTATGAATTAACAGACCTTAGCTCCTTCTGCCTTACTGAGTTAACACACGGCACTGGTAATATCTCAGAAAATATTACTTTGGAGGTCCTTGCTTTAAGCTTGCTACCTAACTCCCTGAAGTAATTTTTTAGGACTCTCCATCTCCCACCAATTCCTTCATTAGTACCAATATGCACCATGACTGCAGGATCAGACCCACATCCCTCTAACAATCTATCAATACGCTCCACAATATGCCTAACACGAGCCCCTGGAAGACAGCAAACTGTTCTATGTAAAGGGTCTGGATGACAAATTACCCTATCAACCTTCCTAATAATAGAGTCTCCTACCACCAACATCTGCCTCTGGCCCTGACTTGTATGCCCCTCTTCCATGACTGAAGGACTGCCCACCAAATATGTGATAAAAGTTGAAAAAAATTGCATTTCATATTTAAATCATTATTGTTTTGTTTGACTTGACTGTCCCTTTAAAAAAGAACATATGCTAACATATACTAGTCCTTAGGGCTTTTTGGTATATCTACACATACTTGTTAAAACAAGCAAAGATTTGAATTTGATATTAAGCCTGTATGCCATATTTCTCTTGATGTGTTAAATAAAGTGTATTTTTTTTTAAAGCTATATTGTAGTGTTTGAATTTTTTCAAAAATACATTTCATTTATAAGGAGTATGAAAGCAAAACATTCACTTACATGATTTTGACAGAGCCTAACATTTTAAACAACATTCACGCTTACTCATATTCTTTGACTCGTTTTCTTGTTATGCTTTGCAGAAAGGTTTATCTAGGACTGCTCAGGAGCACTCAAGAACATAGCTTAGATCTGCTGATTGGTGGCTGCATATATCTACCGATTTGTCATTGCCTCACCCATGTGTTCACCTAAAAACTTGTAGTGTATTGATGCTCCTTCAACACATTATACCAAGAGACTGAAGCACATTTGAGAATAGAAGATAATTGGAAACCTGGTTAAAAATGTATCTTCAACATAACTAGTGAAAGATACATTTAGGGTTTCATGTCCTTTTACAGTTACATTAGAAATATATGCTCACAGTACTATATTTAGAGATCAACAATGTGGAATCGATACATGACACGATAGTGAGCATTTATATTAAGAAGAAATATCAGGAAATAACACCTAGAATAAGTAGACACCTCATATATATTTATCATATGATAAACGTCAATGCATATTGATTATTTAATTAAAATACAAAAGCGCATGTTTAGGAATTATATATGTAGAAAATTCAACACAACACATTAATTATTTGGTAAAGTGAAAATATTGTTGACAAATATATTTAACAAGATGGAGTATATTAATCGCTGAACATTCATGGATTAGCACTTGCCTCAAAATATATTCGGGATCAAAAGCATATTGCCTTCATTCGTTCTTCAAGACAGCCATCAATAGTTATTTATTTGTTCTTTATCAGCTATGTTTCAACAATGTACATGATTGACACAATCCATAATCCAAGAAAATCATATTTTGAAACTTGTGTTCTCATTCGCAAATGTGGCAAATCAAATATTGCAGGACAACGTAATCCAATCAAAGGATGGATTTAACACCATCGAATGTGACATCTTATGCAACATGGCGCATCTCAGATTGCGTAAAAACATAATCCAATCAAAGGAGGAATTTTACACCTTTGCTGGTGACGTCTTACGCAACATGGCCCATCTGAGATTGTGTAAAAAGGTAATCCAATCAAAGGACGGATTTTACATATTTGCATGTGACGTCTTAAGCAACATGGCACACCCAAGATCGTGTAAAAACGTCATCCTGACAAATGACGGGTTTTACACCTTTGCATGTGACGTCTTACGCAACATGGGGCATCCAAGATCACGTAAAAAAGGTCATCCTTACAAATGACGGATTTTACACCTTTGCATGTGACGTCTTAAACAACATGGAGCATCCGAGATTGCGTAAAAACGTAATCCTGACAAATGATGGATTTTATACCTTTGCATGTCAATAAGAAATGTTTTTTTATTTTAAAAACTAGTATGTGCTATATTGTTATCTATGAAGCGTGTTTGTTTCATGTAATGCACAGCTTGACATAATGTAATGCTAGATAACATAATACTGTGATATATGAAATATAGTCCATTGTTGGTAATAAGTATATATTTCATTAGAATAGGAAGATTATGAACTATTTAGGAAGCAGTAGGGTTTCACATAGAAATAATGCTACTAGATACATTATGAAAATGTGTATTGTTTATACTTTATATGTTACCTAGAGCTCGGGTGACCATATTTCTGCTTTAAAAAGGGACACATATGAGAAATACAGCCATCAATAGTTATTTATTTGTTCTTTATCAGCTATGTTTCAACAATGTACATGATTGACACAATCCATAATCCAAGAAAATCATATTTTGAAACTTGTGTTCTCATTCGCAAATGTGGCAAATCAAATATTGCAGGACAACGTAATCCAATCAAAGGATGGATTTAACACCATCGAATGTGACATCTTATGCAACATGGCGCATCTCAGATTGCGTAAAAACATAATCCAATCAAAGGAGGAATTTTACACCTTTGCTGGTGACGTCTTACGCAACATGGCCCATCTGAGATTGTGTAAAAAGGTAATCCAATCAAAGGACGGATTTTACATATTTGCATGTGACGTCTTAAGCAACATGGCACACCCAAGATCGTGTAAAAACGTCATCCTGACAAATGACGGGTTTTACACCTTTGCATGTGACGTCTTACGCAACATGGGGCATCCAAGATCACGTAAAAAAGGTCATCCTTACAAATGACGGATTTTACACCTTTGCATGTGACGTCTTAAACAACATGGAGCATCCGAGATTGCGTAAAAACGTAATCCTGACAAATGATGGATTTTATACCTTTGCATGTCAATAAGAAATGTTTTTTTATTTTAAAAACTAGTATGTGCTATATTGTTATCTATGAAGCGTGTTTGTTTCATGTAATGCACAGCTTCACATAATGTAATGCTAGATAACATAATACTGTGATATATGAAATATAGTCCATTGTTGGTAATAAGTATATATTTCATTAGAATAGGAAGATTATGAACTATTTAGGAAGCAGTAGGGTTTCACATAGAAATAATGCTACTAGATACATTATGAAAATGTGTATTGTTTATACTTTATATGTTACCTAGAGCTCGGGTGACCATATTTCTGCTTTAAAAAGGGACACATATGAGAAATACATATGTCAGGTAAGTTTTCTGAGCTGTTTAAAGAAATGTTTTTGTTAAGATTACTGCAGTTTTTACTGTATCTTTGCACTAACCTTGTCTCATCATTATATGTTAGAAGTGCTGCAGCTTTAACCTCAGCTGACCACACCCTCTGGGTGTGTCTGGGTCTCTGTGACATCATCAGAAGCTATTTTTAGTTTTACTGATTAACCTGTTAGTGAAGAAGCCATGTGGTTGTAGCTGAATAAAAGTTTGTCTAAAGTACCTTCTGCAAAGTCTCAGTGATATGTGCAAGACACATCAGACACAAGGTAACAGCTCAGAACTGAATGTCCTAATCCTGACTACACAGAGAACATAACAGTTTTGTATAAAAACACTGACATATGTATTTATCATATGTGTCACTTATTAAAGCGGAAATATGGTCAGCCTACCCTGTAGCAATAGATCGTTGGATAATTAAATATAATCACTAATAATATTAAGAGATTAATCGTCTAAAATTTGTGCATTAGACACAGTGATTTCTTTTGTTATATTACTACAATAAGATGTAAGGGAAATTGGAACAGATGTGCTGTCAACATTAAGATTATAGTCTGTTTTAAAGATATTATATGTGTTTCTTGATGTCAAAAGAAATAAATAATAAAATATACATTATGAATGCATATCCATAAATTAAGAATTGTGGTCAGCATAACTTAAAGGGACATAAAACACAAAACTTTAATTTCATGATTCAGATAGAGGATACAATTTTAATGAACTTTATAATTTAATTCTATTATCTCATTTGTTTAATTATCTTGGTATCATTTGTTAAAGCTTCAACAATGCACTAATGCTTTCTAACTGAACACATGGATGAGCCAATCACAACCTATATATATGCAACCACCAATCAACATCTAGAACCTAGGTTCTCTGCTACTCCTGATCTTGCAAAGATAAACCTTTCCACAAAGGATAACAAGAGAAGGAAGCAAATGAAATAATAGATGTAAATATGAAAGTTTTTTTAAAATTGTATTCTATATCTGAATCATGAAAGAACATTTTTGGTTTTCATGTCCCTTTAAAGATTATCAACATAAAAGATCTTTTTAAAAAAATGACATTAAATAAAGAAGAAAAATAACATATTACATTCTTTTTATTTTGATAAATATGATATAGGAATGTCATAAAACATAAAGAAATAAGATGACTTTAAAACAAGTCAGAATGAGAAATCAGCCCCATTGGAGCCATCTGACAAGGTGACATAGTGCATCACAGTTCTTGGAGGGAGTTGACAAGGGCAAATAAAGGCCAACACAGTCCATTTTAAACATCTGACAAGGTGACAGTGCATCACAGTCCTTGGAGGGAGTTGACAAGGGCAAACAAAGGCCAACACAGCCCCTTTGTAGACATCTGACAAGGTGACATAGTGCCTCACAGTCCTCGGAGGGAGTTGACAAGGGCAAATAAAGTCCAACACAGCCCCTTTGGAGCTATATGACAAGGTGACATAGTGCATCACAGTCCTTGGAGGGAGTTAACAAGGGAAAACAAAGGTCAACACATCCCCTTTGGATAAATCTGACAAGGTGACATAGTGCATCACAGTCCTTGGAGGGAGTTGACAAGGCAAAACAAAGGCCAACACAACCCCTTTGGGGCCATCTAACAAGGTGACATAATACATCACAGTCCTTGGAGGGAGTTGACAAGGGAAAACAAAGGTCAACACAGCCCCTTTGGATAAATCTGACAAGGTGACATAGTGCAACAGACACAACAATAACTGAAAAATGGGCCAAATGACAATAAATATAAACCATATAAACATAAACATCACAACATGTGGAAGGAGGAGTTATTTGTGCTCCCTCGGGCCAGCTCCGGATCCTCCACTTACTGAAGCATGAGCATCACCCTCATCGTCTTGCGCCTCTCCATCTGCAGCTTCATGCATTGCCTCTATCTGTAAGATTCTGGATAGAGTCATGTGATTAAGCTTCAGCTGGAGACGCATGGTGTCATGCATCCTTCCCAGCAACTGATTGGAACTCAGCATGGTTTGCTCAATCCTCGCTAGAGCCTCTAGCGCTAACCATGCTGAGTCACAACCTAAATAAAAAAAAATTACACATTAATAATAATTACAGAACATAATAAAAATAGAGTGAAGTGACATTGTACTAATTAAAATACAAATCATTATTATAATAAAATATGCTAAAGAGAAGAGTAATTACAAATGAAATATGATCTTCATAGATAAACCATTAAGATATTTAGAAAACTCAAAACCCCATCAATCTTAAAAAAAATAAAATTTGGTTTATGACACACTGTGAAAAGGGCGATGATAACAAATACAAAATATTTGCATATATACAGAATAAATATCCAACATCTAGGCAATATAATTTAGATAACAGAAAATGAGGATATTGATTTCATACAATGTAAATTTGAAAAAATTACATTAATAAAATCTATATAAATCCCTACCTTCATTGTCCTGGGTGTCGGATTGTCCTTCCCAGCCGCCGATGTAAGTATCATTACAAATAAACATTAGACCATACATTCTTAAAGGGACATTATACTGATTTAATTATACATAAATTGATTTTGAACATGAAATTTTATTTCTAAATTTTATATAGATTTTATTAATGTAATTTTTTAAATTTAAATTGTATGAAATCAACATCCTCATTTTCTATTATCTAAATTATATTGCCTAGATATTGTATATATATATATATATTATGTATATATGCAAATATTTTGTATTTGTTATCATCGCCTTTTTCACAGTGTGTCATAAACCAAATTTTATTTTTTTAAGATTGCCAACACAGCAATGGGGCTGTGTTGGCCTTTGTTTGCCCTTGTCAACTCCCTCCAAAGACTGTGGTGCACTATGTCACCTTGTCAGATGGCTCAAATGGGGCTGTGTTGGCCTTTGTTTTCCCTTGTCAACTCCCTCCAAGGACTGTGATGCACTATGTTTCATTGTCAGATGACTCAAATGGGGCTGTGTTGGCCTTTGTTTGCCCTTGTCAACTCTCTCCAAGGACAGTGATGCACTATGTCCCCTTGTCAGATGACTCAAAGGGGCTGTGTTGGCCTTTGTTTTCCCTTGTCAACTCCCTCCAAGGACTGTGATGCACTATGTCACCTTGTCAGATGGCTCAAATGGGGCTGTGTTTGCCTTTGTTTTCCATTGTCAACTCCCTCCCAGGACTGTGATGCACTATGTCCCCTTGTCAGATGACTCGAATGGGGCTGTGTTGGCCTTTGTTTTCCCTTGTCAACTCCCTCCAAGGACTGTGGTGCACTATGTCACCTTGTCAGATGACTCAAATGGGGCTGTGTTGGCCTTTGTTTTCCCTTGTCAACTCCCTCCAAGGACTGTGATGCACTATGGCACCTTGTCAGATGACTCAAATGGGGCTGTGTTGGCCTTTGTTTTCCCTTGTCAATGCCCTCCAAGGACTGTGATGCACTATGGCACCTTGTCAGATGACTCAAATGGGGCTGTGTTGGCCTTTTGTTTTCCCTTGTCAACTCCCTCCAAGGACTGTGATGCACTATGTCACCTTGTCAGATGACTCAAATTGGGCTGTGTTGGCCTTGTGTTTTCCATTGTCAACACCCTCCAAGGACTGTGGTGCACTATGTCACCTTGTCCGATGACTCAAATGGCGCTGTGTAGGCCTTTGTTTTCCCTTGTCAACTCCCTTCAAGGACTGTGATGCACTATGTCACCTTGTCAGATGGCTCAAATGGGGCTTTGTTGGCCTGTTTTCCATTGTCATCTCCCTCCAAGGACTGTGATGCAATATGTCACCTTGTCAGATGGCTCAAATGGGGCTGTGTAGGCCTTTGTTTTCCATTGTCAACTCCCTCCAAGGACTGTGATGCACTATGTTTCATTGTCAGATGACTCAAATGGGGCTGTGTTGGCCTTTGTTTGCCCTTGTCAACTCCCTCCAAGGACTGTGATGCACTATGTCACCTTGTCAGATGACTCAAATGGGGCTGTGTTGGCCTTTGTTTTCCCTTGTCAACTCTCTCCCATGTCACCTTGTCAGATGACTCAAATGGCGCTGTGAAGGCCTTTGTTTTCCCTTGTCAACTCCCTCCAAAGACTGTGGTGCACTATGTCACCTTGTCAGATTACTCAAATTGAGCTGTGTTGGCCTTTTGTTTTCCATTGTCAACACCCTCCAAGGACTGTAGTGCACTATGTCACCTTGTCCGATGACTCAAATGGCGCTGTGTAGGCCTTTGTTTTCCCTTGTCAACTCCCTCCAAGGACTGTGATGCACTATGTCACCTTGTCAGATGGCTCAAATGGGGCTGTGTTGGCCTTTGTTTGCCCTTGTCAACTCCCTCCAAGGACTGTGATGCATTATGTCACCTTGTCAGATGACTCAAATGGGGCTGTGTTGGTCTTTGTTTGCCCTTGTCAACTCTCTCCCATGTCACCTTGTCAGATGACTCAAATGGGGCTGTGTTGGCCTTTGTTTGCCCTTGTCAACTCGCTCCAAGGACTGTGATTCACTATGTCACCTTGTCAGATTACTCAAATGGGGCTGTTTTGGCCTTTGTTTTCCCTCGTCAACTCCTTCCAAGGACTGTGATGCACTATGTCACCTTGTCAGATGGCTTAAATGGGGCTGTGTTGGCCTTTGTTTTCCCTTGTCAACTCCCTCCAAGGACTGTGATGCACTATGTCACCTTGTCAGATGGCTCAAATAGGGCTGTGTTGGGGCCTTTGTTTTCCCTTGTCAAATCCCTCCAAGGACTGTGATGCACTATGTCACCTTGTCAGATGGCTCCAATAGGGCTGTGTTGGGGCCTTTGTTTTCCCTTGTCAACTCCCTCCAAGGACTGTGATGCACTATGTCACCTTGTCAGATGACTCAAATGGGGCTGTGTTGGCCTTTTGTTTTCCCTTGTCAACACCCTCCAAGGACTGTGGTGCACTATGTCACCTTGTCCGATGACTCAAATGGCGCTGTGTAGGCCTTTGTTTTCCCTTGTCAACTCCCTCCAAGGACTGTGATGCACTATGTCACCTTGTCAGATGACTCAAATGGGGCTGTGTTGGCCTTGGTTTTCCCTTGTCAACTCCCTCCAAGGACTGTGATGCACTATGTCACCTTGTCAGATGGCTCAAATAGGGCTGTGTTGGGGCCTTTGTTTGCCCTTGTCAACTCCCTCCAAAGACTGTGATGCACTGTGTCACCTTGTCAGATGACTCAAATGGCGCTGTGTTGGCCTTTGTTTTCCATTGTCAACTCCCTCCAAAGACTGTGATGCACTATGTCACCTTGTCAGATGACTCAAATTGGGCTGTGTTGGCCTTTGTTTTCCCTTGTCAACTCCCTCCAAGGACTGAGATGCACTATGTCACCTTGTCAGATGACTCAAATGGGGCTGTGTTGGCCTTTGTTTTCCCTTGTCAACTCTCTCCCATGTCACCTTGTCAGATGACTCAAATGGGGCTGTGTTGGCCTTTGTTTGCCCTTGTCAACTCCCAACAAGGACTGTGATTCACTATGTCACCTTGTCAGATTACTCAAATGGGGCTGTTTTGACCTTTGTTTTCCCTTGTCAACTCCCTCCAAGGACTGTGATGCACTATGTCACCTTGTCAGATGGCTCAAATAGGGCTGTGTTAGGGGCCTTTGTTTTCCCTTGTCAAATCCCTCCAAGGACTGTGATGCACTATGTCACCTTGTCAGATGGCTCCAATAGGGCTGTGTTGGGGCCTTTGTTTTCCCTTGTCAACTCCCTCCAAGGACTGTGATGCACTATGTCACCTTGTCAGATGACTCAAATGGGGCTGTGTTGGCCTTTTGTTTTCCATTGTCAACACCCTCCAAGGACTGTGGTGCACTATGTCACCTTGTCAGATGACTCAAATGGGGCTGTGTTGGCCTTTGTTTTCCCTTGTCAACTTCCTCCAAGGACTGTGATGCACTATGTCACCTTGTCAGATGGCTTAAATGAGGCTGTGTTGGCCTTTGTTTTCCCTTGTCAAATCCCTCCAAGGACTGTGATGCACTATGTCACCTTGTCAGATGGCTCCAATAGGGCTGTGTTGGCCTTTTGTTTTCCATTGTCAACACCCTCCAAGGACAGTGATGCACTATGGCACCTTGTCAGATGGCTCAAATAGGGCTGTGCTGGGGCCTTTGTTTTCCCTTGTCAAATCCCTCCAAGGACTGTGATGCACTATGTCACCTTGTCAGATGGCTCCAATAGGGCTGTGTTGGCCTTTTGTTTTCCATTGTCAACATCCTCCAAGGACTGTGATGCACTATGGCACCTTGTCAGATGACTCAAATGGCGCTGTGAAGGCCTTTGCTTTCCCTTGTCAACTCCCTCCATAGACTGTGGTGCACCGTGTCCCCTTGTCAGATGACTCAAATGGGGCTGTGTTGGCCTTTGTTTTCCCTTGTCAACTCCCTCCAAGGACTGTGATGCACTATGTCACCTTGTCAGATGACTCAAATTGGGCTGTGTTGGCCTTTTGTTTTCCATTGTCAACACCCTCCAAGGACTGTGGTGCACTATGTCACCTTGTCCGATAACTCAAATGGCGCTCTGTAGGCCTTTGTTTTCCCTTGTCAACTCCCTCCAAGGACTGTGATGCACTATGTCACCTTGTCAGATGGCTCAAATGGGGCTTTGTTGGCCTTTGCTTTCCATTGTCAACTCCCTCCCAGGACTGTGATGCACTATGTCACCTTGTCAGATGGCTCAAATGGGGCTGTGTTGGCCTTTGTTTTCCCTTGTCAACTCCCTCCAAGGACTGTGATGCACTATGTTTCATTGTCAGATGACTCAAATGGGGCTGTGTTGGCCTTTGTTTGCCCTTGTCAACTCCCTCCAAGGACTGTGATGCACTATGTCACCTTGTCAGATGACTCAAATGGGGCAGTGTTGGTCTTTGTTTGCCCTTGTCAACTCTCTCCCATGTCACCTTGTCAGATGACTCAAATGGGGCTGTGTTGGCCTTTGTTTGCCCTTGTCAACTCCCTCCAAGGACTGTGATTCACTATGTCACCTTGTCAGATTACTCAAATGGGGCTGTTTTGGCCTTTGTTTTCCCTTGTCAACTCCTTCCAAGGACTGTGATGCACTATGTCACCTTGTCAGATGGCTTAAATGGGGCTGTGTTTGCCTTTGTTTTCCCTTGTCAACTCCCTCCAAGGACTGTGATGCACTATGTCACCTTGTCAGATGGCTCAAATAGGGCTGTGTTGGGGCCTTTGTTTTCCCTTGTCAAATCCCTCCAAGGACTGTGATGCACTATGTCACCTTGTCAGATGGCTCCAATAGGGCTGTGTTGGGGCCTTTGTTTTCCCTTGTCAACTCCCTCCAAGGACTGTGATGCACTATGTCACCTTGTCAGATGACTCAAATGGGGCTGTGTTGGCCTTTTGTTTTCCATTGTCAACACCCTCCAAGGACTGTGGTGCACTATGTCACCTTGTCCGATGACTCAAATGGCGCTGTGTAGGCCTTTGTTTTCCCTTGTCAACTCCCTCCAAGGACTGTGATGCACTATGTCACCTTGTCAGATGGCTAAAATAGGGCTGTGTTGGGGCCTTTGTTTGCCCTTGTCAACTCCCTCCAAGGACTGTGATGCACTGTGTCACCTTGTCAGATGACTCAAATGGGGCTGTGTTGGCCTTTGTTTTCCCTTGTCAACTCCCTCCAAGGACTGTGATGCACTGTGCCACCTTGTCAGCATACTCAAATGGGGCTGTGTTGGTCTTTGTTTTCCCTTGTCAACTCCCTCCAAGGACTGTGGTGCACTGTGTCACCTTGTCAGATGACTCAAATGGGGCTGTGTTGGCCTTTGTTTTCCCTTGTCAACTCCCTCCAAGGACTGTGATGCACTATGTCACCTTGTCAGATGACTCAAATGGGGTTGTGTTGGCCTTTGTTTTCCATTGTCAACTCCCTCCAAAGACTGTGATGCACTATGTCCCCTTGTCAGATGACTCAAATTGGGCTGTGTTGGTCTTTGTTTTCCCTTGTCAACTCCCTCCAAGGACTGTGATGCACTATGTCACCTTGTCAGATGACTCAAATGGGGCTGTGTTGGCCTTTGTTTACCCTTGTCAACTCCTTCTAAGGACTGTGATGCACTATGTCACCTTGTCAGATGGCTCAAATGGGGCTGTGTTGGCCTTTATTTTCCCTTGTCAAATCCCTCCAAGGACTGTGATGCACTATGGCACCTTGTCAGATGACTCAAATGGGGCTGTGTTGGCATTTGTTTTCCCTTGTCAAATCCCTCCAAGGACTGTGATGCACTATGGCACCTTGTCAGATGACTCAAATGGGGCTGTGTTGGCCTTTATTTTCCCTTGTCAAATCCCTCCAAGGACTGTGATGCACTATGTCACCTTGTTAGATGGCTCCAATGGGGCTGATTTCTCATTATGACTTGTTTTAAAGTCATCTTATTTCTTTGTTTTATGATATTCCTAAATCATATTTATCATAATAAAAAGAATGTCATTAATATGTTATTTTTCTTCTTTATTTATTAATGTCATTTGTAAAAAAAGATCTTTTATGCTGATAATCCTTAAAGGGACATGAGACCCAAACATTTTCTTTCACGATTCAGATAGAGAATACTATTTTAAAGCTCTTTCCAATTTACATCTTTTATTTAATTTGCTTCATTCTCTTGTTATCCTTTGCTGAAAGGTTTATCTTTCTAAGATCAGGAGTAGCAGAGAACCTAGGTTCTAGCTGTTGACTGGTGGTTGCATATATTTCGATTGCGATTGGCTCACCCATGTGTTCAGTTAGAAACCATTAGTGCATTGCTGCACCTTTAACAAATTATATCAAGATAATTAAACAAATGATATAATAGAAGTCAATTATAAAGTTGATTAAAATTGTATTCTCTACCTGAATCATGAAAGAAATATTTTGGGTTTCATGTCCCTTTAAGTGATGCTGACCAAAATCCTTAATTTATAGATATGCATTCATAATGTACATTTTATTATTAATTCTTTTGACATCAACATACACATATAACAAAATTTATGCTTACCTGATAAATTCATTTCTCCTGTAGTGTGGTCAGTCCACGGGTCATCATTACTTCTGGGATATTATCTCCTCCCCTACAGGAAGTGCAAGAGGATTCACCCAGCAGAGCTGCTATATAGCTCCTCCCCTCTACGTCACCTCCAGTCATTCGACCAAAGGACCAACGAGAAAGGAGAAGCCCAAGGGTGTAGTGGTGACTGGAGTATAATCCAAAAATTTTTTAGCCTGCCATAAAAAACAGGGCGGGCCGTGGACTGACCACACTACAGGAGAAATGAATTTATCAGGTAAGCATAAATTTTGTTTTCTCCTGTTAAGTGTGGTCAGTCCACGGGTCATCATTACTTCTGGGATACCAATACCAAAGCAAAAGTACACGGATGACGGGAGGGACAGGCAGGCTCTTTATACGGAGGGAACCACTGCCTGAAGAACCTTTCTCCCAAAAACAGCCTCCGAAGAAGCAAAAGTGTCAAATTTGTAAAATTTAGAAAAAGTATGAAGAGAAGACCAAGTTGCAGCCTTGCAAATCTGTTCAACAGAAGCCTCATTCTTAAAGGCCCAAGTGGAAGCCACAGCTCTAGTAGAATGAGCTGTAATTCTTTCAGGAGGCTGCTGTCCAGCAGTCTCATAGGCTAATCGTATTATGCTACGAAGCCAAAAAGAGAGAGAGGTAGCCGAAGCTTTTTGACCTCTCCTCTGGCCAGAATAAACGACAAACAGGGAAGACGTTTGACGAAAATCCTTAGTTGCCTGTAGATAAAATTTCAGGGCACGGACTACATCTAGATTGTGTAGCAGACGTTCCTTCTTCGAGGAAGGATTAGGACACAAAGATGGAACAACAATCTCTTGATTGATATTCCTGTTAGTGACCACCTTAGGTAGGAACCCAGGTTTAGTACGCAGAACTACCTTGTCTGAATGAAAAATCAGATAAGGAGAATCACAATGTAAGGCAGATAACTCAGAGACTCTTCGAGCCGAGGAAATAGCCATTAAAAACAGAACTTTCCAAGATAACAACTTGATATCAATGGAATGAAGGGGTTCAAACGGAACACCCTGTAAAACATTAAGAACTAAGTTCAAACTCCATGGCGGAGCAACAGTTTTAAACACAGGCTTGATCCTAGCTAAAGCCTGACAAAAAGCTTGAACGTCCGGAACTTCTGACAGACGTTTGTGTAAAAGAATGGACAGAGCTGAAATCTGTCCCTTTAAGGAACTAGCGGATAAACCCTTTTCTAAACCTTCTTGTAGAAAAGACAATATCCTTGGAATCCTAACCTTACTCCATGAGTAACTCTTGGATTCGCACCAATATAAGTATTTACGCCATATTTTATGGTAAATCCTTCTGGTAACAGGCTTCCTAGCCTGTATTAAGGTATCAATAACTGGCTCAGAAAACCCACGTTTTGATAAAATCAAGCGTTCAATTTCCAAGCAGTCAGCTTCAGAGAAGTTAGATTTTGATGTTTGAATGGACCCTGGATCAGAAGGTCCTGTTTCAGAGGCAGAGACCAAGGCGGACAGGATGACATGTCCACTAGATCTGCATACCAAGTCCTGCGTGGCCATGCAGGTGCTATTAGAATCACTGATGCTCTCTCCTGTTTGATTCTGGCAATCAATCGAGGAAGCATCGGGAAGGGTGGAAACACATAAGCCATCTTGAAGGTCCAAGGTGCTGTCAGAGCATCTATCAGAACCGCTCCCGGATCCCTGGATCTGGACCCGTAGCGAGGAAGCTTGGGGTTCTGACGAGACGCCATGAGATCTATCTCTGGTTTGCCCCAACGTCGAAGTATTTGGGCAAAGACCTCCGGATGAAGTTCCCACTCCCCCGGATGAAAAGTCTGACGACTTAAGAAATCCGCCTCCCAGTTCTCCACTCCCGGGATGTGGATTGCAGACAGGTGGCAAGAGTGAGACTCTGCCCAGCGAATTATCTTTGATACTTCCATCATTGCTAGGGAGCTTCTTGTCCCTCCCTGATGGTTGATGTAAGCTACAGTCGTGATGTTGTCCGACTGAAACCTGATGAACCCCCGAGTTGTTAACTGGGGCCAAGCCAGAAGGGCATTGAGAACTGCTCTCAATTCCAGAATGTTTATTGGAAGGAGACTCTCCTCCTGATTCCATAGTCCCTGAGCCTTCAGAGAATTCCAGACAGCGCCCCAACCTAGTAGGCTGGCGTCTGTTGTTACAATTGTCCAGTCTGGCCTGCTGAATGGCATCCCCCTGGACAGATGTGGCCGATAAAGCCACCATAGAAGAGAATTTCTGGTCTCTTGATTCAGATTCAGAGTGGGGGACAAATCTGAGTAATCCCCATTCCACTGACTTAGCATGCACAATTGCAGCGGTCTGAGATGTATGCGTGCAAAGGGGACTATGTCCATTGCCGCTACCATTAATCCGATCACCTCCATGCATTGAGCTACTGACGGGTGTTGAATGGAATAAAGGACACGGCATGCATTTTGAAGCTTTGTTAACCTGTCTTCTGTCAGGTAAATCTTCATTCCTACAGAATCTATCAGAGTCCCCAAGAAGGGAACTCTTGTGAGTGGAAAGAGAGAACTCTTCTTTTCGTTCACCTTCCATCCATGCGACCTTAGAAATGCCAGTACTAACTCTGTATGAGACTTGGCAGTTTGAAAGCTTGAAGCTTGTATCAGAATGTCGTCTAGGTACGGAGCTACCGAAATTCCTCGCGGTCTTAGTACCGCCAGAAGAGAACCCAGAACCTTTGTGAAGATTCTTGGAGCCGTAGCCAATCCGAATGGAAGAGCTACAAACTGATAATGCCTGTCTAGAAAGGCAAACCTTAGATACCGGTAATGATTTCTGTGAATCGGTATGTGAAGGTAAGCATCCTTTAAATCCACTGTGGTCATGTACTGACCCTCTTGGATCATGGGCAAAATTGTTCGAATAGTTTCCATCTTGAACGATGGAACTCTTAGGAATTTGTTTAGGATCTTTAAATCCAAGATTGGCCTGAAAGTTCCCTCTTTCTTGGGAACTACAAACAGATTTGAGTAAAACCCTTGTCCTTGTTCCGACCGCGGAACTGGATGGATCACTCCCATTAATAAAAGATCTTGTACGCAGCGTAGAAACGCTTCCTTCTTTGTTTGGTTTGTTGACAACCTTGACAGATGAAATCTCCCTCTTGGGGGAGAGGATTTGAAGTCCAGAAGGTATCCCTGAGATATGATCTCTAACGCCCAGGGATCCTGAACATCTCTTGCCCAAGCCTGGGCGAAGAGAGAAAGTCTGCCCCCCACTAGATCCGGTCCCGGATCGGGGGCCCTCGATTCATGCTGTCTTAGGGGCAGCAGCAGGTTTCCTGGCCTGCTTGCCCTTGTTCCAGGACTGGTTAGGTTTCCAGCCTTGTCTGTAGCAAGCAACAGCTCCTTCCTGTTTTGGTGCAGAGGAAGTTGATGCTGCTCCTGCTTTGAAATTACGAAAGGAACGAAAATTAGACTGTCTAGCCTTAGCTTTGGCTTTGTCCTGAGGCAGGGCAAGGCCTTTACCTCCTGTAATGTCAGCGATAATCTCTTTCAACCCGGGCCCGAATAAGGTCTGCCCTTTGAAAGGTATATTAAGCAATTTAGATTTAGAAGTAACATCAGCTGACCAGGATTTTAGCCACAGTGCTCTGCGTGCCTGAATGGCGAATCCGGAATTCTTAGCCGTAAGTTTAGTTAAATGTACTACGGCATCTGAAATAAATGAGTTAGCTAACTTAAGGGCTTTAAGTTTGTGTGTAATCTCATCTAGTGTAGATGATTGAAGTGTCTCTTCCAGAGACTCAAACCAAAATGCTGCTGCAGCCGTGACAGGCGCAATACAAGCAAGAGGTTGCAATATAAAACCTTGTTGAACAAACATTTTCTTAAGGTAACCCTCTAATTTTTTATCCATTGGATCTGAAAAAGCACAGCTATCCTCCACCGGGATAGTGGTACGCTTAGCTAAAGTAGAAACTGCTCCCTCCACCTTAGCGACCGTTTGCCATAAGTCCCGTGTGGTGGCGTCTATTGGAAACATTTTTCTAAATATCGGAGGGGGTGAGAACGGCACACCGGGTCTATCCCACTCCTTAGTAACAATTTCAGTAAGTCTCTTAGGTATAGGAAAAACATCAGTACTCGCCGGTACCGCAAAATATCTATCCAACCTACACATTTTCTCTGGTATTGCAACTGTGTTACAATCATTCAGAGCCGCTAATACCTCCCCTAGTAATACACGGAGGTTTTCCAGCTTAAATTTAAAATTTGAAATATCTGAATCCAGTCTGTTTGGATCAGAACCGTCACCCACAGAATGAAGTTCTCCGTCCTCATGTTCTGCCACCTGTGACGCAGTGTCTGACATGGCCCTAATATTATCAGCGCACTCTGTTCTCACCCCAGAGTGATCACGCTTACCTCTCAGTTCTGGTAATTTAGCCAAAACTTCAGTCATAACAGTAGCCATATCCTGTAATGTGATTTGTAATGGCCGCCCAGATGTACTCGGCGCTACAATATCACGCACCTCCCGAGCGGGAGATGCAGGTACTGACACGTGAGGCGAGTTAGTCGGCATAACTCTCCCCTCGTTGTTTGGTGAAATATGTTCAATTTGTACAGATTGACTTTTATTTAAAGTAGCATCAATACAGTTAGTACATAAATTTCTATTGGGCTCCACTTTGGCATTAGCACATATAGCACATGTATCTTCCTCTGAATCAGACATGTTTAACACACTAGCAATTAACTAGCAACTTGGAAATGCTTTTCAAGTACTTTACAATAATATGAAAACGAACTGTGCCTATAAGAAGCACAGAAAAAATTATGACAGTTGAAATAAATTATAGCATCAAATCTTTGTAAGAAATATACAATTTTAGCAAAGGATTGTTCCCATTAGCAAAGGATAACTAACCCTGACATGCAGAAAAAAATACACAAATAAACGTTTTTTATCACAGTCAACTACAATCTTCCCAGCTCTGCTGTGAATGATTACCTCCCTCAAAACAAGCTTTGAAGATCCCTGAGTTCTGTAGAGATGAACCGGATCATGCAGGAAGAAAATGAACCTCTGACTGAGTTTTTTGATGCGTAGTAAAAGCGCCAAAAATGGCCCCTCCCCCTCACACATAACAGTGAGAGAGATCAGTAAACTGTTTAAATTTAAACAAAACTATTGCCAAGTGGAAAAAACAGTGCCCAAAACATTTTTTCACCCAGTACCTCAGAGAAATAAACGATTTTACATGCCAGCAAAAAACGTTTAACCTCAATAAATTAATTGTTATTTAAAAACCTATTGCAAGTCCCTGCAAATTAGGTTAAGTCTATGCATACAGTAAAAATCCAGTGAAGTACCATTCCCCAGAATACTGAAGTGTAAGATATACATACATGACAGTCTGATACCAGATACATCTACTGTATTTAAGGCTGAGTTTACATTATAACGGTATGGCAGGATTTTCTCATCAATTCCATGTCAGAAAATAATAAACTGCTACATACCTCTTTGCAGATTAACCTGCCCGCTGTCCCCTGATCTGAAGTTTACCTCTCCTCAGATGGCCGAGAAACAGCAATATGATCTTAACTACTCCGGCTAAAATCATAGAAAAAACTCAGGTAGATTATTCTTCAAATTCTACCAGAGAATGAATAACACACTCCGGTGCTATTATAAAATAACAAACTTTTGATTGAAGGTAATAAACTAATTAAAATCACCACAGTCCTCTCACACATCCTATCTATTCGTTGGGTGCAAGAGAATGACTGGAGGTGACGTAGAGGGGAGGAGCTATATAGCAGCTCTGCTGGGTGAATCCTCTTGCACTTCCTGTAGGGGAGGAGATAATATCCCAGAAGTAATGATGACCCGTGGACTGACCACACTTAACAGGAGAAAATATCTTTAAAACAGACTATAATCTGAATGTTGACAACACATCTATTCCAATTTCCCTTACATCTTATTGTAGTAATATAACAAAAGAAATCACACATTTTAGATGATTAATCGATTTCTATTATTTGTGATTATATTTAATTATCCATCGATATATTGCTATAGGTAGGATGAACATATTTCCGCTTTAATAAGTGACACATATGATAAATACATAAGTCAGTGTTTTTATACAAAACATTTCTTTAAACAGCTCAGAAAACATCCCTGACATATGTATTTCTCATGTGTGTCCCTTTTTAAAGCAGAAATATGGTCACCCTAGCTATAGGTAACATATTATGTATTAACAATCCACATTTTCATAATGTTTCTAGTAGCATTATCTTTATGTTAAACCCTGCTGCTTCCTAAATAGTTCATAATCTTCCTATTCTTATGAAATATATACTTATTACCAACAATGGATTATATTTCATATATCACAGTATTATGTTATCTAGCGTTACATTATGTGAAGCTGTGCATTACATGAAACAAACACGCTTCATAGATAACAATATAGCACATACTAGTTTTTAAAATAAAAAAACATTTCTTATTGACATGCAAAGGTGTAAAATCCGTCATTTGTCAGGATTATGTTTTTACGCGATCTCGGATGCACCATGTTGCGTAAGACGTCACATGCAAAGGTGTAATATCCATCATTTGTCAGGATTACGTTTTTACATGATCTCAGATGAGTCATGTTGCGTAAGACGTCACATGCAAAGGTGTAAAATCCATCATTTGTCAGGATTACGTTTTTACATGATCTCAGATGAGTCATGTTGCGTAAGACGTCACACGCAAAGGTGTAAAATCCGTCATTTGTCAGGATTACATTTTTAATTGATCTCGGATGTGCCATGTTGCGTAAGACGTCACATGCAAAGGTGTAAAATCCATCAATTGTCAGGATTAAGATTTTATGTGATCTCGGATGCACCATGTTGCGTAAGACGTCACATGCAAAGGTGTTAAATCTGTCCTTTGATTGGATTACGTTGCCCCACAATATTTGATTTGCCACGTTTCCAAATGAGAACACAAGTTTCAAAACATGATTTTCTGGGATTATGGATTGTGTCAATCATGTACATTGTTGAAACATAGCTGATAAAGAACATATAAATATCTATTGATGGCTGTCTTTTAGAAGAAACAAATGAAGGCAATGTGTTTTTGATCCTGAATATATTTTGAGGCAAGTGCTAATCCATGAATGTTCAGCAATTAATATACTCCATCTTGTTTAATATGTTTGTCAACAATATTTTCACTTTACCAAATAATTAATGTGTTGTGTTTAATTTTCTACCTATATAATTCCTAAACATGCGCTTTTGTATTTTAATTAAATAATCAATATGCATTGACGTTTTCATATGATAAATATATATGAGATGTCTTCTTATTCCAGATGTTATGTCCTGATATTTCTTCTTAAAGGGACACTCAGGTTTTATTAAATTTTCAAGATTCAGATACAGCATGTAACTTTAACCAACTTTCCAATTTACTTCCATTAAAAAAAATCTGCACAGTCTTTTATATTTATACTTTTTTGAGTCACCAGCTCCTACTGAGCATGTGCAAGAACTCACAGACTATACGTATATGCATTTGTGATTGGCTGATTGCTATCACATGGTACAGGGGGAGTGGAAATATACATAAGTTTGAAATGTGTTAGAAAATAATCTACTACTCATTTGAAATTCAGAGTAAATGCTATTGTATTGTCTTGTTATCTTGCATTTGTTGATTATACAAATCTACTGTGTTTACTGGTCCTTTAATGTAAATGCTCAATATCGTGTCATGTATCGATTCCACATTGTTGATCTCCAAATATAGTACTGTGAGCATATATTTCTAATGTAACTCTTAAAAGGACATGAAACCCTAAATGTATCTTTCATTAGTTATGTTGAACATACATTTTTAACCAGGTTTCCAATTATCTTCTATTCTCAAATGTGCTTCAGTCTCTTGGTATAATGTGTTGAAGGAGCATCAATATACTACTAGTTTTTAGGTGAACACATGGGTGAGGCAATGACAATCGGTATATATATGCAGCCACCAATCAGCATATCTAAGCTATGTTCTTGATTGCTCCTGAGCAGTCCTAGATAAACCTTTCTGCAAAGGATAACAAGATAACGAGTCAAAGAATATGAGTAAGCGTGAATGTTGTTTAAAATGTTAGGCTCTGTCAAAATCATGTAAGCGAATGTTCTGCTTTCAGACGCCTTCTAAATGAAATGGATTTCAGAAATAAGCCAAACACTATAATGTAGCTTTAAAAAATACACTTTATTTAACACATTGAGAGAAATATGGCATACAGGCTTAGTATCCAATTCAAATATTTGCTTGTTTTAACAAGTATGTGTAGATATACCAACAAGCCCTAAGGATTAGTATATGTTAGCATATGTTCTTGTTTAAAGGGACAGTCAAGTCAAACAAAACATTCATGATTTAAATGGGAAATGCAATTTTAATCAACTTCCCAATTAACTTTTATCACCAATTAAGCTTTTTTCTCTTGGTGTTCTTAGTTGAAAGCTAAACCTAGGAGGTTCATATGCTCATTTCGAAAATGATTGTATATAAGTACACCAGGTGAATTGCCACTGGTGAACTAAAACAAACAAGGGGGGCACACCAATATGAAAATGAGTGTATAATATAGTGACTGTGATGGTGATTTAGTGTTGCTGACAATAGCTATCAATTGTGACAGTTTATAGAAGTAACAATAATAACATAAAATCTAAAAAAACAGGGGTTTAGGAAACAATCACTATATATATATATATATATATATATATATATATATATATATACACACACATGCAACTACACACATACACATATGGCTGCGATTGTAAGGTTATAGCAAATATTACATGCTGTAATAAAGGTGCATCAAGTGATAGAAACATAGAATTTGACGGTAGATAAGAACCAAAAAGGCCCATCAAGTCTACCCATATTAGATGTTACTTTTTCCTTAGGATAGCCTTATGCATGTTTCAGGCATTTTTAAATTCCTTTACAGTCTTTGTGTTTACCACATCAAATGGAAGTTCATTCCATGAATCCACCACCCTTTCTGTAAAAAAATGCTTCCTTAAATTTCTCCTGAATCTGCTACTTGTGCAACTTGTAGTGAATGGTTAAGTTCAATAAACCAAAATTGCAAAAAATAGGAAAATGATACAATAACTACGCCACATATAATGAATTATAGATAAGGAACAATTAAGGTAAGTCCACAAACAATATATAGGTAAAGGATATTTCCATGAATAGTGAAAATAAACTGTATTTGGTGTTCCCTTTATCAATCAATGATTCACAAATAATACATCATGGGGTATAGAGGCTGTCAAGTAGACAAAAAGACCCAGTGATTCGGCTCTCCAGTGATAGGTATCCTGAGTCCCAAACGATACTATAGATATATGGAAGAGAAGAAATGGAGGCGCTTTATAGGGTGAGTATGTTAAGACAAGTGAAGTGCTGCAGATAACAGACAAATGGCAACTCCCGTATTTGCAGGCACCACCAGTGGTGTGTGAGAGGCAAGCTGAGGCACACCGGTCCCCCCATTGAGACAAACCATGGTTATGGCAGGAGGCTGAATTCCAGCTTGAGTGTTGGCTAATGCCAAAAAAACATTCAACAGCTACAATACAGTTCAGTTCACAGGATTCCTGCAGGGTGTCGGCTCAAGTAGCTGGATGTGTGGACAGGCTGACCAAACAGGCTGAAAGGTCGTGCAGAATAGCCCACTGAATGCCAGTAAGGCAGCGTGAGAGAAAAGGTGACACTGCAGTTGTATAAACATCAGGTTAATATTGATATTTTAAACACAGGTATATAACTGCTACAAAATCCCGGTCTGACCCGCCCACCAATCAATTTCAGGTGAGTGTAGGTATAAGGTTACAAATGGGTGTCGAGTTAGGACCATATCACAGTGACTGTGTCTCACATTAAAAACATAAATATAAACAGAAGGAACTATCATGATATATATTAAACAATATTGAGCAATATGTGACAAAATGCATTCTATCAATATATGTATATGCCGTGTACGGAATTGTTAATACAAAAAGCAAAAAATATACTATAACAAGAGATCATGAACTACATTGAACCTAATAACAACCCTGTTAACAGAGGAAACAGTCTACATATATAACAATATTTGAGCGATATACGGTCAAATGTATTCTAACAATATGTGTATACCGTATGCAGAGTTGATAGTACAATAAAAAATATAGTGAAAAAGTACAAGAGGTCATGATATATGTGCGTATATATATCTATATAGATCATGAAATACATTGAACCTAATAACAACCATGTTAACAGAGGGGACGGTCTACATATATAACAATATTGGAGCAATTTACGGCCAAATGTATTATATCAATATGTGTATAACATATGCAGAATTGATGGTACAATACAAAAATATATTAGAAAAAATATATATAAAATAAAGAATGCAAGAAATAATGTGCTATAACAAGAGGTCATATATATTCGTATATGTATCAATATATCTAAAATAAGGGTACTAACTAAAGCATACGAAGCTGTGTCAAAATAAGTGCCTAGTACTGGATTATTGGTGCAGTAAATAGAGAAAAGCAAGAATGTGCTATAACAAGAGATCATGAATGATATGTATAATGTGGCGTATATATGTATAAGGACCTTTCGAAAAAGCCGCCACTTAGATGGCGAAACATGTCAAGGGAGGGTGTTGATCCTCTTTCAACCCTTAACTGTTTTTAAATGTTGCAATTAGATTTGGATTGTTGACCATTACTAACATATTTAATGCAGTATTTAACTTAAATTTACAAAGTTCTAGATGACTATGATATAGCTATATAAAGGGTAATCTAAACATTTAACAAACGAGCAGTGTGTGCACAAGCAGTATCGAATTGATGCCTGCAACTGATTACTATTAATGCGATACAAACACGCTGGTTCACTAGGTTCTAAACAACCGAATGTTTACATTAGATGTAAACTGTTGAAGGCAACAATTACACAGTTTCCTTGAACATTAACCATGAATCAGTGAACAACTAATTATATAATATTTATCACGCTCGTACTGCAAAGTAGAAAACCACCGAGTTTAAATTTACATTCATATACTGGTATTTATTCGTATTGTTACAGGCAATATTACTGAACTACCTTAGATCCATATAGAGTATATTTTCACTCCATACCAACCGAGCAGGCTCAAATCTATTGGATCCCAATATTAGTCAACTAAATCATTTATAACTAGTATGAATAATATTAGATAGATTTGTGCAGTACACACAAGCACAATAACATTGCTATTGGTTGTTCCCCCTGGTTTTTAACAGCCAAAAACATATGTTCCCATTTAATATACTATTAATCAGAATATCGACATATCGCTCCTAAATATGAGCTATAAATATGCTAACTGTTAGTTATACAGTAAAGCTATGAACTACTCAAACTATTAATACCAGTATATATATATAGCACTGTATATAATAAATAAGGTACTAACAAAGACACAACGTATAAACAAAGTAAAAATATATATACAGATACAAGTGGATACCTTATCATTTACAGGTGCTTAGTCGATTGTATTAATCACACAAATACAAATATGTTGATTACCAAATCTTGAGCGTATGGAACTTGAATGCATTTAGATCTCACTGACTAATAAAATGTGAGCTGCAATTTTTCAAACAATAACTAAATAGTTGGTAGGAGCTAATCATACAAAACTCTACACGGACGATCCACTTGCTATTCACCTATTAGCATATACCCTTATACGTTTATTGGTGCTTATGTATATCACAACGAGCTATACTATTATTTTTTAGACCTCTATAGTCCGATATAGGGTGAATCCTAATATATGATCCAACAAGCTCGGCAAAAACCGAGCGGATTTATTTGCAACTATATCAGTGACTTGTAGCTAATATAAGCAATGTCCACTATGCCTGTATAACAGAATTATACAACTCTATAAACAATAAAGTTTATGTTCAGCTCCCAATCCAGGGAAAATAGTGACAGTTGTCAATGTGACCCCTTTCATGAGATAAAATTGTGAGATCTAGAATCTACATATCGATTCAGCATTGAATGATCTCTGCCTTATTTCTAGAATAATAGTCTATTATTTCAGACTATTTAACATAGAACTTTGAGTATAAGCAATATCCAGTACAGTATTTCAACTAATCTATAATACAATTGTGTGTTTCAAATATATAATTTGTGTGTAATACATTATTTTAGAATTCCAATAAAAGTTAAATTTTAAACTAATCACTATGTCATACCCCTGATAACGATGTAATAAATTTCCAACCCGGGGAGTAGCTAAGAGGCGGCCATGATCAGTCGCACTTTATGAAGCTCCTGGGACTAAACCTCCAAGATATAAATTGTCTTGGGATGAAGATTTAATCTAACCCTACAACTATCGTATCCCACTACTACTCATCTGGCAGAACTGGGACTTACCGAGATTTCTGCACCAGAAGCTGAATTAGCCTTCTAAGAACTTAGGCCGTCGCCTTTTACTGGCGCCTACAACTTCCTTCAGATACTACTTAAGCTATACAGTCTCCTCATTGAGCTACAAGACTGTACTATACTACTATTTCTCACTGGAGGAGTGTGGCCCTCAAAAGGTTGTTACATTAGGGACCCTTAGCTGAATAACTGTTTTAATCAGAAGGCGGCCGGTACATTTTTACTTTTCTACTCTCTCAACCGCCCCGGTGCGCCGGGTTTTACAGGCCTATTTGATTTCTTACCTCGCATAACAGGATGGAAGAATCCCGAGTTAATATACTAACCTTACTACAAGACCTTGATCGTAAGATCGATGCAGGGTTTGTGGATCTCAGAGCTGCCATTAAGGGGGCATACTTGGAAGAGGACGTCTAGCAACCACTACCATCTGAGATGGATACCTTTACAACCCCGGGGATTCACCCCGCTACAGAAAGGACCTTAAAATTTAGACCTGAAGAGTCTAGGCAGACCCTGGGCCCAGTTGAGGCTGCAAGCACTGGGGAAGTCCAGAAATACACTACTCCTCTATCTTATATGCTCCGTCTGTCGCGCAGCGGCAAATTAGGAGAGTGAGCCTGGCTCTTCTCTTCGATTCTGAGCGATCCACAATTATGGAGCAGATGTTGGTTCCCCAAATACCTAATTCAACTGCAGATGGAGATATAAAACTTACCTTCTCACCCTCAGTGTCCGGTTCGGGAGATGCGGCCGGTTCCTGGACGGGATATTGGGGACATTCTCAGAAACCCATCGTCATGCAGTGGGTAGCGTTCTGGACAACTACACTACTAAGACAGCCCACTATAAGGGACTACCGAGATCTTTCTTTGGACTATCGCCTCAATAAAAAATGGGACTTATTCCACAGTAGGTTAGACCTGAACAGAGTTGACATTGGCTAATTACAGAACGGTTTCTAGGGTTTATAATATGGCTGCACTTGTATGTGAACTAGGTGCAGATTTCATTAATGTATACATTTCTCCTTTTAGTAAGCAGATAATAGTTCTCAGTATATAATATGCAATGTTAATATAGTATTTTTTATTTTATCTTTTATATGCTATGTTTTCGCCTAGGTCATGACCCAGATTTACTAGATTATAACCTTCCAACACATACCTTTGACATACAGCCCCTTATTTATAGCCACAAGCTCAACTATATTGTCTGCCCTGAACAAGCTGTTTGCCTCTACCGCAGTTATAATATCACTCAGTTCCAGCAGGTAGTAGGCTAGCACATTCCTATATCTTTGTTTTCCCTTCTGACCTTTTGATTGAAACTATGCTAGGGTCTTTGTATAACCTGACTCCTCACAGCACCCCTACCACTAAACGCCAGGACAAACATCACGTCCCAACATTGTCCCAGATTTGTGGTATTTGTACCCATATTTACCCTAGTTTGCCCTCAGTCTGTGAGCAATGAAGCTACCTATGCGCCATTCCGTGGAAAGGGTTTTTATCATTAGCCCCCCATGCGCTCTCAGTCCTACAGAATTCACCATGCTCCTTAGATTGAGGACCCCCCATCTCTATCACATAGGATTTTTTTTCTAACCCCGATCCTTTTAGTTACTTCCTTAAAGTTACCCATTACTAATGTAAATAGACATGGTTTTGTTTTTACTTGTTTTTTTTTACTTTTGACTCACAACAGACAATACCCCATTCTACCTCTGATGGGAAGTAATGCATTCCTAGCTTATATAGGCAAGATAATTTAGCTACTGCTGACATGTTTAATACAACTCTAACAGTGCTTAATATTCTTTATGTCCATATACTTTACAAGCCAGCGTCCCTATAATTATAGTATATCCTCTGGCACTGTATACGTCCTCTATGTGAATGCTCTTCGACTTTTTCAGGGCCACTGAATCTATAAGGGTCCAAACATATTTGACACTGGATACATATAACTATATCCCTACATCTGTTCTGTCTTATAAATTGGAGGTCCCATTATCTCTGGTATAAAACCTAACCATCGTTAAACCTAATATTGGTTGAGGTCTCGACCTAGATGTGAGATTACTAGCTAACATTTTTAACTATGGATGTTTAACATTTGATAACACTCAAGGTGAGGTGTTCTTAGAATTCAAGCTTTCCTCTGAATATGAGCTTTTATATACACAAAGTAATTATAGAGTCAATTATAACATACTAGATCCATGTGTTTTGCTAATGACGTGCTGGATATAACCTTACATTATGCTGCCTAAGTTGGACACTATGCTATATCTTTATACTCCATCAAACTATACTCTTACTATCTCACTTGTTATGGAGGTCAGCTTCACTTGTTAGTGACGTTAACATGCTAGCTCCATGTATTTTTTTTTATTTTTTTTTAAGTATTTTTTTATTGGGGTTGTATGCAATATACAGAATGAATGCAATCTCATAACACACAGATAACAGAAGCAAATAACACTTACAAATAGCTTGTTTTACAAAAGTAAAGTATTGCAATGAATTATTAAGAACCTCTTTTTTATATTATTTCTACTCTTGATTCCTCTTATGATATTAGAGGTCACTTTTGGACCTATGAAAGGTAATGTAAACTATAAGGAGAGGATTGGCTTATGGAATGGTCCCTTTTGGACCTAGATATTAGTCAAAAGCTGCTCTATGAGAAAGTAGGGAGGGGGCTCGGGCTCTGATAATCTAATAGCACTTTACTCAATATTAGAGGCAGGATGGAGTATTTTCCAGTAATATTCCTAAGCAAAGGGTACATGCATATTTAGAACCATGACCAATTATGTGGGTAGGGAGCAAGTTTAAATGGGAGGTCAATAGGGTAGAGAGGTATGCAAACTAATAAAACTCTTAAGGAGAATGAATCTTTCTTTATGGTTGTGCGTAATATACAACAGTAAGAGAACATAAATAGCAGATATTAGAACTCACCAGTAGCTTTTGAGGGAAGTCACAATATTGCAGCGAATTGCAATAGATAGTTATCTCAAACTTCTAATTTTATATTATTAAACTTGCAAGGAGGGGGTCATTTAATGGGAGGGGTATTAAAGTTTGCGTGGCATAAAGGCATCTAGGAGTTACTACTGAGGATTAAAATTTACATAATGAGATACCCACCCAGGGTATACTGAATATAAATTGGGCTATGTTATTTTTTAATTAGGTGCAAATGTCAAGGGACTATGGGGTAATATAAAATTGCAGACATTTCTCTAAGTAATAATAATTTCATGCTGGAACATAAGCACCATAACCCATAGGGGGTGGCACCTCTCAAAGTATATTCCAAGATTATAAACGACCATGTTAACACAATAAATCAAGAACAGATGCAGACTTCAAACACAACAAATTTTGACTGTAAAAGACATTGGAGAATTAATGTATACAGGGCATGACACAGTACAAAGAGAGCTTGTATCTAGGATTCCTACATTCTTAGGGCAAGTGTGTGATATCACTTAGCTATTAATATGAGCCATGTAAGATCTCACTATAAGAATTTTCATAAAATGAAAAAAAAAAAACAATTAGTAGCTGGGAGCTAAGAGTGACTCTGTAAATTATTTCTAATGGTGCGTCATAAGAATAAAGGATGTGTGTAGGGATTTAGAAAAATTATCTATGCATTCCATAACATTATAAATTTTGTATGTAGTATATACAACTAGAGCTATGTATACCCTTTACAACAATATTCCCCCATGATGGACTTAAGTGAAGAGATATGTCTTCATGTTAGGCGGCTGTCTGCGATCCCGCCATATAGCAAAGACAAGTCAGATCAATGACCAGGAAAGAAAAAGAGAAAAGAGAACCAATAATGTGGTACAAGTAGGTGTAAAAATTAACGTTCAAAAGTTCAGTTTTTTGTATATTTGTTGTGCACAATAAAGTCCTCTCTGGGGTTAACCTATACCCGAGCGATTCAGATCTGAACCGCTTCTATGACAGCCCCACTTTTTGCTGGTATCCAGCCCTAACCCACTGTGACACAGATCGCCATCTTCGTTGACAGTTGCGTCCAGAACTAACAAAGGCATCATGGAGGTCTTTGCTGTGGACCGACCCATGGGGACAAATGCTAAAGTCTCTTCTCGCTCACCTGAAGACTCCGGTCCTGTACAATACTGAAGCTCCGGGTGCCCCGCGCGGGAGCCGGCCGCATCCCCTGACCAGGACCCCGGAGATGAGAGAGTAACTGATATCTCCCCTTGTAAAATTGAGGTGAAGGTGGATAGTTGGGAGCGCATCAAGCACACCGTATCAGTGAGTATAGTGGAACTCGGTCTCCAGATCCCTCTCGAAACTGAATAGAAGCGGTGTGGATGAGCTAAAGTGGACGCCTCTGAGTTGTTTGCATAGGTTTCCATATTTATAGCGCCCGGAGTCTGCTCACACTCTTAAGGGTAGTCGAGTAAGGCCTGTTTTGTGAGAGGTTGATCCTCCGATGGTATAATGGCGTCGCATTCAAATTGCGGTAGTCGCTGGGCGCCATCTTTTAAGCGGGCCTCCAAAATGCAGGCTTTGAGGTCGGCAAACCCGTTATCCATCTTCTGACCCAGATCAAGGAGCAAGGCTGTTACAGTATTTTGAAAATCCTCCATCCTGCTGATCAATAGTTAGATGAACCCGTTGTACCCGGGAAACCCGGGGGGGGGGGGGGTTAAATTTTAAATTATAGGCCGTCTCCTTGCTCAGTTAGTTATGTAAAGTAGTAGTCTAAGTGGTGCAAACTACTTAAAAGTAAAGTCCTCAGAAATAGATCTGTACCACATTATATACTCTGTTGTAGATGAAAAATCTGCTGGGCTTGAGTGAGCTGAAGGAGATAATACAGGCTCCAGTGGAGATGACGGCCAAAAGAATTAGTACTGGCTAGTTCAGGTCTTGGGTACTATTATAAGATCATCTTGGCTCAGCTCATGATTACTAGATAAGTAATAGTAGTTTTCCATAGGTAGAGTGTGAAATAAAAGCTATATAACTAGTAAAATAGAGAAATAGCCCCAGGAGCTTCATGAAAAGCGACCGATCATGGCCACTTCTTAGTCACTCCCCCAGCTCCATGTATTTTATTCATGTCATATCCAATGTAACCTTATATTATGTTGCCTAAGTTTGACATTATGCTATATCTTTATACTCCATCAAACTATAATCTTACTATCATACTCGTTATGGAGGTCAATTTCACTTGTTAGTTACTAACAGGGATCTCTTCTGCAGCGGGGGCTTCTTCAGCGGTGGATGGTGCAGGGATATCTTCCAGTTCTCCCAGAGGTGGCGAGTCATCTGGACCACTCTCATGCCTGGGTAAAGGAGGAGCCTGTTGGTGCTGTGCTTCCTCCTCCCCGGCCTCAGACTCTGTATATTTGAAAATGAAAGCAATCGAGATATTAGCACAGTTCCAAATAAAGATGCAAATGTTCTATTTGAAAGTGTATTAATGAGGCTAACTTCGTAATTTAATTGTAAGCAAAAGCAATCAATACGATTTACGTATTTGCAAACCCATCTTTCTGATATCTATATGGTAACAATTAATGTCTTTTTGGGTTTGTCTTAAATCTGTTTAAATGCACACATAATCTGTAGACTAGATACTAATGTGATGGCTTTTCTTCAAATGCAACTTTCTCAAGGTAATTCTGAATGCGTTTACGTAATAATGTTGAAAAAAGTGTAATTGCGTTAGTCATATCCCTAATTTTTTTTTGCGCTTGAATGAGTTATGAGGTGGATGTAAAGCGATTAGTAAATGAGGTTACCGGCAGATGAGAGTCACAGGTTCCCGGTATAAACTCCTCTGATACAGACTATGGCCACCTCTGAGATGTTGGGACGCAGCAATTCATCCCAGCGGCAAAACTTAAAGGTTTTTACAGGACCGCCACTGGTCCCTGTTTGGTATTCTCTCTCCCTCGTGAGCTTCTTCTTCAGCTCTGCATTCCTGGTAATGGTGCTGGATAGACTTTGCATCCCTCTTATAGTCCCCCACTGCATTAACAGCATTTGTGATCTCCACCCACAACTTCCTCTTATCCGAAGGGGTGGCCCTCGGTGCCTGCAGCCTCGTAGCCCTCTTCATATAAGCTTCTATAAGGGCCTCCTTCTTCTCCATGGTATATCTCTCCTCCTTCTGCCTGGGCTTCCCCTGCAATGTGAGCCTCTGTTCCCCGGACTGTGAAGCTCCCTGTCTACACCACTGGGCCCAGCCACTTGTTCATCTTCAACAATGTGGCTGGGTCCACCCACCCCTTCCTCTCACCCTTCCTCTCTAGTTCCTCTCCCCCTCCCTCTCTCCTGCCTAACCTTCTCCCTAACCTCCTCTATAAGCTCATCCCTAGCCTCCTGCCTAATGAGCTCTATTAGCTCTGGGCTAATCTGCCACCTATCGCTCCCTCCCGCCATACTCAATCAAAATGTTAAGGTGCACAAATGAAAGGGGGTCAAAATAATTAACTAAAAGTAAAAAGTGCTCAAAGTGTGAAAAAAAAGGGTAAGGGGTATTAAACAGACAAACGTATATGGGGAAAAAAGACGAAAATGAGGATATGTAAACAATAAGTTGGTGTAAATCAAACAAAATTTAACTATGGGTTGAGTATGTGATGAAAGAGAATGGGGTATGGAGTGTATGTAGTGTTAGTGATAAGTGTATGTATGTATTGAATGTGTTTATATAATGAATGTAAAAAAAAAAACAACACTCGCACACTCACCCAAACAAACTCTCGTTCACTAACGCTCTCTCACTAACTCACTCTCTCTCAAAAACTAACTCTCACACTAACTAACTCTCCCACTAACTCCCACTAACTCAAACAATCTCTCGCTAATCTCACCAAACCCTCCAACGCCTAGACGTACACCTAACTTGAAAAAGCAATACAGTCAAAGAAGCCATGCTTAGAGGGTGCTTATATACCCTATGTAAATGTTTAATGATGTTCCGGTTTGCAAAGTAAACGAGGTTCAGGCGTGCTTTATTTTTAATTTGTATGTGTGCAATGTGGAGTAGTTGTTTTAATTTGCGCATGCTCATATTGAGTTTGTAAATGCAGATTTGTATTTGTGGAATGTGTATAATGCGATAATGTCATAGTGATCGTTTTGCATAACATTCTCCAAATGTAGTATCTCCAAACCCAAATGCTGATTTCTGATGGTCTCGTATTTGTTAAGTTTTGTAAATGTTTATTTGTACTAATGTTTCGTAATCGACAATGCAAATGTTTTGTTTGTGTATCAGTGTGCAATTCTTTTTTCATGTTGTTTTGTTCCGTGTTGCAGATCGCAATGTATATTCCTATTCCTTGTTTAGTGTAAATGTTGTGTAGTATTTGTTGTTAACGATTATGAATTTTGAATGCGTATATGCTATGTTGCATGAGCGATTGTTTGCACATTTGAGCTGACTGTTTTTATTGTCCATTATGTTGTATACATAATATAACAAAGCATTGTGTATTTCTCGCGAGATCGAGTGTTAGATGAAAAATCTGTGTTTTCTTCGTTTTGCATTGATCTCTATGAGAGAATCCATAATGCGCTCATTATTATGCTTTGGGGAAAAACATGGTACTCCTGTTACCGCGACGTGTTACGAGGTTCTTTTCAGACTCATAAAACCTACGTTATAAAAAGTGCGCAATGAAAAGAACGTACATGATATTAGCGAGCAGCCATAACGCCACAACTAATCTGGCTATCAGTGATTTAAATGATTCTGGCATACTTCTTTATATTGGGGTAATAGCCCTCTCAAAGGTTCTTCTTAGTGGTTCAATATATTTTTGAGGTCTCTTTTTAAGGGAATTGTTTGAAAAACAGGTAAAGTAGGTCTGGATTTTTGGTGCAGCATGATATAGTCACATTTTGTTTGTTATTTTTTGGCAAAGTTAGCATTATGCCAAGGACAAATGGGTTGGTCAGGTACAGTGACAGTTCATTGGGAAAAGAAGGCACATCCATTGGCAGTACAGTGATCTTGCTGATGGTCAGGGTGGCTGCATTTAGTGAGTAAGAAAATGAACAGATGCAAAATGGCTTTGTGTTGTAAATTTGTGGACATAAAAATGATTAGATTAATAAATCACTTTAATTTTTTAGAAACAAAAGTTGGCAACCCTAAGGTTGGAGTTTATAAAGATAGATTGGCACAGTGATACAAGAAAACAGAAAGGACAAAAATGAATACATTTAATCATGATCACTAGTGATTTAAATGATGCTGGCACACTTCTTGATCTCTTTATGTTGGGCTAATTGCCCTCATAAATGTTCTTTTTAGTGGTTCAATCTATATTTTGAATTACCTTTTTAAGGGAATTGTTTGAAAAACTGGTCAGATAGTCTTTGAAACCATTTTATTTATCTATTTTACTATCAAAGAGTAGACCATAACTTTTATTATAATAAAGGTTAGATTCAAATGTAATATCAAAATGAAGTTTTGCCATGTAACCTTAGTATTAAGGCTTAAAAATGTATTTTATATTATTGTATTTCTAAAAGCTTTATTTGTATGTATGTTTATACATCTTTTTGATCAAATAATTCTCATTACCTGTATGTATTTATCATGGTAGGTATGTATAAGTATCTATTTGGGTTGCAACTTGAGGTTTTGAATCACTATACCTGCCTGTAATGACATTGTTATCATAAATAAAAAGAAATATACTTAAGGCCTAGCACAGACAGTGCAATTGTGCTTGTTCATAGCTACTGTCATAATCAATTGTATTCAGAAATATTATTGTTCACTATCACTTGTACAAATAGTATGCATTTGCAATATATACAATGTTATAGTGCTCCACATTTGTGGATTTTGTATTTTGAATAAAAATTTGTACATGAACTTATTTAGGTTGTCAAACCTTTTTATTTAGTTGTTGGGGGCGGAGTGAAAGGGGGCCCGGTTTTGGAATCCTGCCCTGGGCCCCGCAATGGCTAGGGCTGTCCTTGCTTGAAAGTGTTAGTGCTTTAGATCCAGAGCCCTAAATGAAGAGCAGGATTGTAGTGCTAATGTGGAGTTGTTCAATTGCACCTCCGGAAAGCCTGTGACGTATCCTGGGGTCAGATGTGAGAATGCCAAGATGCGGTAAGTGCAGCAGGAACAAACTGCTAGAGTTAAGGAACCAGCTGTTCGGCTCTTGGAAGTTTATGAGGTTGCGCTTACCAAGAGAGGAGTTAAGCAGTCCTGATCTGTAACTGCTCTGTGGAACAGAGTAACAACTGTTAGAAGAAAGCCGGATCAAATTCGGCTGAACCAGATACTGCAATCACGGCAGTCTCACAAGCCCAAAGCTTGTATAGCTAGAAATCAGTTTGATGAGAAGTCAGGGTGCCCAGCAAGGCCGTAGATACATGAACAACAAGGATTGGAGGTAAGATGAATCTTGCAGGTTGAGAATGGAGGGGATCAGTGAGACTGCATTAGCCTCATGTAGCTCATGTAGAAGCTTTGAAAAAGGAACAACCCCTAATTAAAGGGACAGAATCTTACATTCTCAAAACATGTAATATTTTACACCTAAATGTCACCTTATTTGGATATCCAATATAGGACTAGGTTATGAGTGGCGCGTTAACTGTTGAACACAGCAGATAAGGGATTTATCTACGCTCTTCACGCACAGCAAAAGTAGCATGAATATTACAGGTTGAAAATAAACTTGTTTGCTTGAGCGCAATTTAATTCAAAGCAATTTGTGATAATGAGATTTCATAGCTCTGCTTAACTATTACAATCGACTAAAATATTGCACAAAACACAAATTATATTTAAAAGTAGTTATATATCTTGGAGGGTCACACAATCCCCCAGGAACTTTTAATAGCCAAAATTGTCCAATTATCGCCCAATTTCACTCATCAATCAGGACTTAAAAATATTTACAAAAATTCTAGCTAACCGCCTTAAACAAGTCCTACCTAACTTGATCCACCAAGACCAGGTGGGTTTTATTAAAGATAGAGAAGCATCTGATAATGTTCGCAGGATGGTTAACATTATACACCATTTGACAGAATCGGGCACGCCTTCTCTTCTTCTTTCACTGGATGCGGAGAAGGCATTTGATAGAATAGACTGGCAATTTATGCTAACAACACTCAATCATATTGGATTTGATGGCTCCTCTGTTAAGGCCGTTAAAGCTATATATTCCACTCCAATGGGCAAGTATCCTCGGCAGGTTATAAATCTAAACTCTTCCCTATACTTAATGCCACAAGACAGGGATGTCCCCTCTCACCCCTTCTCTTTGCTTTATGTTAACAGAAACATTCCTGACATAACAGGCATCACATTTGGAAAGTCAGAATACAAATTAACACTTTTCACATCCTACTTACATCCTACTTACGATCACCAAACCACTCATTACCCTGCCCAACCTATATAAGTCACTAAACAAATTCTATGGGATTTCAGGATATAAAATAAATTCCGATAAATGCAAAGTCTTACCCATCGCAATACCCCCCCTACTCAAAAATTGCTTGAATTAAACTTTGATCTACAATGTATCTATCAAATATCTGGGTATTCATCTAACTCCCCAGTTTCAACAACTCTATAAAATTAATTATAACTGTTAGGAGCAGTTTATTTTTAATAACCTCTATGTTATAGGAGATTGTTATGAATCACAATTGCAGTAACTACCAGTACCTTTTATTAAATAAGTTTGTTTCACCTTAGTTTTTACTTCCAATGTGGATGCAAGCAGAGTAACTGACAGTGATCTCTTGTAATTTAAGTGTGTATTGGTTCAGCTGAGCTCAGTGTGAATGATCACAAGAGCTACGGTTTTAACATGAGGCAGAGAAACAGACAGAAATCTTCTTGCTGAGGCAAGCTGAACGGCAAAGGTGCTCAAAACCTCAGTGAACTTACTTGCCGAGAAGTGCTGCACAGCTTTAGATAACAGCTGAGAATTGGAGCTGAGTGACGCGAATCTGACGTCACACGGAGGCGGGGCTTAGTTCCGTAGTTGCGATCCGGCGTGAGACAGGTTGAATATGCCTCGGTTTTCCCCTGGTAAGTTAAAGTTGCACAATGTTATGCCTTCAGGTGGATGGGAATAGTAGTTAGTTTAGGAGTGCTGAATGAATAAGCATCCGGTGATCTGAGAGACACAGAGAGATGATAAGTGCGGTTATTTCTTCAACCAAACAAATGACAACTCCCAGATCAAATAAACACTGTTAAGTCCTCTAAAGAATGCCTAGTCCTTTAGTTGCTGAAATCCAATAAGGTTTTATAGTAGTTTAAAGATACTTCAAAATATCCTCCTTGAAGCGCTCTGCACAATACTAAGCACCTGTTTACAGGAAACACAATACCTTTAAATGCAAAGTGGGATGGGCTAGTTTACTAGGTATAACATGAGTCCTGACAATAACACTCTCTATAAAGAAATAAGAAAAAAATGAAATAAATGTAAAACCTATAACTTTTTGTGGCTGGGTCACCTGGCAGCAGTAAAAATGACCATACTACCGCAAATATTATATCTATTCAGAACACTACCCATAAAAATCATAAAATCAGAACTAATAACACTGCAAGGCGAAATAAGAAACGTCAGGCGAGAATCTCAAATAAAACACTCACTAGACACAAAATACTAGGGGGGGGGAATAGGGGCTCCTAATCTCCAAGACTACTACCATGCGGCTAGACTAGCTCAAGATACCTTGATCAATAGAACAAAAAGAGATGCACTATGGATAACTCTGGAGTCAGAAATGGGAGGGTGGGTGTGTCCCTGATATAGTGCTGTGGGACCAACAAACTCTAAACAAAACAACTAAATCACATTGCCCCACCCCCCCCACAACTGATACCACTATATACATATTGAATAAACTAGTCAAGGGTTTGAAACTCCTCCACGACCATTCTACACTAATATCAATATGATACCTATAAGACGAGGACCACCGGAAACTTATAAGTAAATGGGAGAACAAAGAGTTATATAGAGTGGCAGGTTTATTGGAAAACGGTATGATACTAACATTCTCACAAATAAAAAATAAATTAGACCCCTACAAACTTCATTGGTACCTATATCTTCAGATTACTTCCTCCATCCAAAAGTTCCTTAGGAAAGCTCCTAATCATACACCCACTACTGTGGCACTCCTAAGCACCTCACCTATTAGACCAAAACAAGCCATTTCTAGAATTTATCAATATACAGAACTCACCGGAAAAAAAAAACCTCGACCATGATCAATTGGGAGAAGGATTTGGGGATCACCTTAGATAGAGAGACCTGGGAGAACATTTTTAGCTCAGCTGACAAAGGTTTGCTAAGTGTAGACTTAAAGGAGAACTCTACCAAACAATTGGTAGTACTTAATACCCCTAAGAACATCACACATTTCTCAATCTAATACAAGAAGATGTTACAGGGGTTGCGAGGACCTAGGCACATATAAACACATGTGGGACTGCTGTAAAGCTCAAACAATATGGAGGACATTATTCTTACTTATTAGTTATCTGTTAGACGAAGAGGTACAACTCACATAACACAAGCCCTCCTACATGAACCTAACAAAAAATACAAGAAATCCATCAATATACTTATTAAAAAAACTTTGCACAGTCACTAGAACTTGCATCACAAAATACTGGAAAACTGGCACACTGACCTGGGCTGAGGTTAGGAATAAAATTATAACTACCCATACTATGTACGATTCAGCCGCATACATTTTAGATAACAGGGAAAGTGTCAATAAGATATGTGTGATGGATACCCCGGCTACCCCGACTGGGTAGCTCCGCCAAACGGGTCCTGCTTCCTCACTGCCGACTGCAGCTATGTAGCTGGCAAGTGACCACAGCCTGTAGACACCCCTAATGCCCGACAGCATCAGTACCCAGGGTCCCACCCTGTGGCAGACTCCAGCTACCCAGACTGGGTAGCTCTGCCTGATGATCCTTTCTCTGCCTGGAACAGGGTGCTATGTAGCCCAGGAAAGTGATTTTAGCTGGAGTCAACCCAAATAACTAGACAAACTAGCATTCAGGTTAAACACGAACTGATTTTATTGTAAAACATACACTCCTTTTATACACACAGCTCATCTTGATAACACAAAGGACAATCCCACAATTTTCCCGCCATCCCCGCCCCTCCAGACAGCCCGGCACCTCCATAGGAGCCACAGTCTCACATTATCCCAATACCTAGGGGTGGCGGTTTTGGGTGATCCAGGTGGAGTGGCGGCACTTCCATGGTGTCATTTTAAAGCTCTCAGTCCCCAGATACCACAGTCCAAAAATGAGTGTGATTCGTTACTGGGGACCGGAGTGGTGTCCAAAACCCCCAGTTCCCAAAGGAGCTCCCCTCTGATAATTGCCACAGCTCTTGTCCTCCCTAGGGGCTACCAATCCCCAAAAGAGCGGAGCTCTGGGGCAAAGGGCTGCTGGAGCGACCAGGGGTAAATTTAGCGGGTGTACTGCTGTCCTGTGGCCGACCGGGAGTTCCAGGAGCCCGGCCAGCCTGAGAGGAGTTAGGCGGGTGTCCATTGTTAGGCGGCCGACTGGGAGTACCAGAAGCCCAGCCAGCCTAGGAGGGTTTTCCTGGTCATACACCAGCTCTCCACAAAACAAGCAAACAAAAGCTTCCAGAGATTGTGGTTGCTCTTAGGAGCCCAAAACCACTGAGAAACAACAGGGGTGAGGTTGTGGGGGGGGCTGGGGGTAGCCTTAGCTGTCTGGTATCCGTGACAATATGGTATTATTGAATTCTAAAAGATGGTCCCAATTTTAGACAGTAAGAACATCAATAATGGCTTGAACCAATATGAGGAGATATCTCTACATAAAATCATACTGGTCAGAATATATTAAGGTGTGACTATATCATAAAGCTAATGTAAAAAAATGTAGTCTATTGTCTTGGTTTCCTCAGCTTTTGTTGTTAAAAAAAACTGTGTTATTTCAAGTTGTATCACTGTTTTTTGTGATGAAACCACTCTCTTTGTTGCAATGCTTTGTTTTTTTTCTTCCTTTTTTCACTGTTTTTCACCCATAACCACTCCATCAAATTCCTGGATTCCCTTTTGAAAGGATGTCAACAATGTTCTCATATAAGGATCCAATGGCATGAACAATCATATAACCACATACGGGACTTTGACATAAAACTTGGGCATTTGTAAACTTGAGATTATGTTATATTATCTTTTCTGTACAAATCTAACAAATAAATAAAAATATTTAAACTTAAAAGTACAGTTATACTCATAATGAGTGTTCTAAGGGCTCAAAGATGAGGTCTCAGATGTTAGAAAACAAAAAGGACTGAAATGTGCTTTAACAGATTTACATACATATAAATCTCTAAGGCCTAGATTTGGAGTTCGGCGGTAAAAGGGCTGTTAACGCCACGCGTGTTTATGTCTAACGCACAGCATTGTTTGACTCCGGTATTTAGAGTTAAAATAAGACCATCTAACGATGCTCCTAACGCGTGTATGTCACACGCGTAATACTGCCCGCGTAAGACAGTCTCCCATAGAGATCAATGGGAAAGCAAAAAAATAGCTTTTTTCACCTAACACTCGATCTCGCGAGAATACGCACAGCTCGGTCATATGACGCATACCACATCATGCACAACAATAACACGCCGCAAATGTCACAACAACAATCAATCAACAAATCACACAAGCATTACACATTCACAAGCGGGGGATGTTTTAATAAAATTTTATACGGGGAATACGCATATACTTTAAGATGCGGAAAATCGCTAAATAACAACAAGGATTAAAAATGATATACATACACTAGAAAAAAGATCGTATTCAATATCACTATATATTAGGACAAACATACATATACAACACTTCACAAAGAACACACCATCGCAAAATCACATTTAAAAAGAATACTATTGGACAATGTTAGAGAAAACGACCACTATGACATCATCGCATTCTACACATTCCACAAATACCAACTCAAAATGAGCATGCGCAAATTCACACACCTAATACACATTGCAATAATATTAATTGCTAATAAAGCACACCTGAACACTATTTACAACGCAAATAGGTACATCATTAAATATTTACACAGGGTATATAAGCACCACACAAGCATGGCTTCTTTGACTGTGTTGCTGTTGGGTCTTTGGAGATTGGAGGTTTAAGAATAGAGAGTTTGCGAATTTTTGAGAGTTAGTGTTAGCGTGAGAGAGTCAGTTGGTAGTGTTAGCGTGAGAGAGTGAGTGAGTTAGTGGTAGTTAGTGGGAGTGGGAGAGAGTCTGTTAGTGGGAGCGTGAGTGAGTTAGTGGGAGTTATTAGTGAGAGTTGTTAGTGGGAGCGTCAGTTAGTGGTAGTTAGTGAGCGTTAGTGGGAGTGTTTGTTAGTGAGAATTAGAAGTAGTGTGAGTTAGCGAGCGAGTGATTTTTCTGTACACTTAACACATTTACACGCAAACACATTCAATACATACATACACTTATCAATAACACTACATACACTCCATACCCCCTACCCCCTCATACTACACTCCATACCCCATTCCTTGTAGTCCGATTCCCTTTCATCCCATTTACTCTTATCCCATACCCCATACCCATCCCATACCCATCCCCTAGTTACATTTAGTTTACATATCCTCCTTTTAGTCTTATTCTTTTCGTTTATTTAAAGACTCCTTACCCTCTTTGTTTTTTACATCCCTCTCACACTTTAAGCACCTTTTTTGTCTTTTTAGTTCTTTATTTTGACCCCCTTTAATTTCATCACACTCACTTTTTGTTTGATTATTTGGGGTTTAGTTTAGGGAAGAGATGGAGGCCAGGCAGGGGACAGGTAGAGGGGGGAGTAGAGGGAGGGGGAGAGGAACAGGGCAGGAAGGGGGGCAGGAAGCGGGGGTGGAAGCGGTGGGTGGACCCAGCCACTTGGTTCAAGATGACCAAGTGGCTGGGCCCAGTGGCGATCAGAGTAGGGCTTCACAGTCCGGGAAACAGAGGGCATCATCACAGGGGAAGGCCAAGGCGACCAGGGAGGCGAGGTTTTCGATGGAGGAGAAGGAGGCCCTCGTAGAGGCCTATATGGCCAGGCATAGGATGCTGCAGCACCAAAAGACCACCCCGACTGACAGGAGGAGGCTCTGGAACGAGATTAGGAATGCAGTCAATGCAGTGGGTGGCCGGAACCGCGATATGGATTCTATCAAACATCGGTACCGGGACTGTAAACTTGAACTGAAAAAAAAGTTAATCCTGGAGGCCCGACATGCCGCAGGGACCGGTGGCGGCCCTGCCATTGAAATGGACTACTGCCGATGGGAGGAAATGTTGCGTCCCAGCATCTCCGAGGTGGAAGTAGTCGGTATCGGAGGAATCGATACCGGGAACCTGCCACTCTCATCTGACGGTAAGCTTATTGAACAATAATTTCACATACAAATGTATTTCAAGGGACACTATACGCAAACATTTACTTTCATGATTGAGGTAGCGAATACAATTTGACAAAACATTCAAATGTACTTATATTACCTCATTTGATTCATTCTTGAGATATATTTTAATGAAGAAATAGCCATGCACACGGTGAAACAATCACAGGAGGCAGCTATATTCAGCTAACAATCAGCATCTTATAAGCATATTTAGATATGCTTTTCAGCAAAGAATATCCAGAGAATGAAGCGAATTAGATAAGAAAAGTACATTCGAAAGTTGATACAAAATGTATGCTTCTAAATCATGAAAGATAAAACATTGGGTTTCATGTGTTAAGGATCAGATTAATGCTATAACGTTGTTTACACGCATTCTATTACTTTGCGGTTACATCAGTATCTAGGCTATAGGTTAGGTGTGCATTTAAACAGACTGAAAAAAAAAGCAAAAACATTCACATTGACCAGAGATATCACAAACACGGTTTAGAAAAAGCGGAAATAGTATTGATTGTTTGTTAGATTTCAAAGTGGATTAATGATTCTGCATTTGTAATTGTATCGTAAGCTAAGTCATTTAAACCTTTATTTGCAAATATGCTAATATATACATTTTTTTTTTTCATTTTTTTTTTATATACAGAGTCTGGGGACGAGGCAGCACAGCCTCCTGCATCTCCCCGGGATGAGAGTGGTGGTGAGGAATTTCCACTTCGGAGGGAAGAGGCCCCCCGTGACGAACAGCGCACGGGAGATGATCAAGAGGCCCCGGAAGCACAGGAGGAACCCGCGGAACCCGCGGAACCCGAGGTCCCTCAAAGACCCGCACTCCGCCGTGCACGGGCACCCCGCCGTGCACGGGTTCAACATGCACAACAAGAGGAAATAGCGGAGGTGCGGGTTCTACTGGAGTACATAGACCAGATGCGTACCTCCCGGATAGAAAATATAGAAGGACGACACAGAATACTTGATGGCCAAAATCAGATTATTCAAGGCCAAAATGAAATCATCAACATACTGAATAGAATAGAAGAAGGCCAAACAAGAATATTTAATCTTCATCAACAAATGTTCACTTTTTTCCGGGAGGCGCATGCTGGTCTACCTCCTGTTGCTGTGCCTCTTGTTGCTGGGCCTCTTGCTGCTGGGCCATCTCCTCCTGCCGGCCCATCTCATCCTCCTCAGCCATCTACTCCTCCTCCTCAGCCATCTACTCCTCCTCCTCCTCAGCCATCTACTCATCCTCCTCAGCCATCTTCTCCTCCTCATCCATCTTCTCCTCCCCAGCCATCTACTCCTCACCTTGGTCGTCCCAGTACTCTTCCTTCCACTCCTCCCACAACAGCTCCAAGGAGGACTCTTCGGAGTCGGCAGTTGCCTCTCCCAGAGCCTCAGCCCCGTGGGAAGAGGGGAAGGAAGAGGAAGTAAGTATTTTTTTCATCTTCACTGCTTTTTTTAATTTAATGTGTAATGGATAGGTATGTGATGATGTGGTTTTCATACACTTGTGGACCACACTCTGTATATAATCGACTTCTATGGGGCCGGGTCCATGGAGGCAGATTGTTTGCAGAGTGTGGGTTATAAGTGTGTGAAAACCACATCATCACATACCTATCCTTGTTCATGATATTGATTGGTTTCTGTGATGTGATGTCCAAACTGTTTCCCCAATCGCTAACTCAATTACCATAACAATTTTCCATGATGGCATATTACTGTTTGAATGCCAATAACACAGCTTAAAGGGACAGTCAGAAAATTATTGATTACAAAGAAAACACTGTATTACGCATTATAAAGTTTGAAACAACAAAACATGGAGAAATACATGTGTGACTTATGTGCTTACCCTTGTATCTATGACTATGAAAAATGACCACTTATTTGTTGTTCTGACATAACAACATTTTAGATATCAATGATCAATACATGGTCAATAATATGCTGTATGAGCCCAAGGTTTTACATATACAAATGCTATCAAAATGCCCTCTAGTGCTCAAATTGTATAATGATTACAAGCACTCTTCAAGATGGAAGAAATGAGCACACCAACCTCATAAGTTTAGATAGCAAATTTAAATAAACCCAGACAAATGTTCAATTGTTGAGAAACATTTGATATCCTTGATATTACAGAATTGACTTTTAGAATAATGACAAACATTATATATTTTCTAAACTGTCCCTTTAACAACATTACATATGCTAACACATATTTTAAACTTGTTGGTATATCTACATGTACTTTGTCAAATAAAAAAAAATTGAAATCACATTTATATTGACGTGTTAAATAAAGTCTATTTTCTTTAAGAGACATTATTGTGTTAATATTTTATTGTAAAGACATTTTTATTTAACAATGAATATGGTTTAAAGTCCTTTTAGGAGGGGGGGGGTGAAAATATGCTAACAATAATATATTTGAAGATTAAACTATGTGGATCTCATACATGATACAAAAAACAACATTTGCATTCAAGGGACAGTATCCTATATTTTTAACATAACTGTATGTAATAGACACTACTACAAACAACAAGATTAACATATACTGATATCAATCTTAAAAAGCTTCAAACACTTGAAAATAAAATAGGGTTAGCTATATTGAAAATATAGACGAAACCCCCATTACAACCGTAAAACAACACAATACACCATCATTAACATATGAAAAGACCCTTTACACAAACTGGAGAAAGCTGGAGAATGTACTCACATGAAACTCAGAGGCTTTGCGAGGAGTAAGAAAATTACTTACATTTTCTTAGAACAGAAGAAAAAATAAACGTATTGGTTAAACAATGGACTATCTAACTAGAGACAAAATCCAAGCTTTTGATTTATAATGTGAGTGTCTAATGAACCTTTAATAAAATATACAACGAAATTACATTTAGAAGAAGTCGGCATCATATATTTAGCATATGATAAAGATAAATGCATATTGATTACTTTATTCAAACACAATAGCGCTTATTTATTAATTAGATATATTCAACATTAAACACAACATTAATTTTTTAAGAAAAAGGAACATATTGTTGACAAACATATTAAACATGGACTGTAGAGATTTGCACTTGCCTAGAAATATCCTATGCATGAAAACATTTTTCTTTAGTTCGTTGATTCAACCAGACATACAGCAAAAGAGAATGTGGTGGTCTTTATCAGCTACGGGTCAACAATGTAACATGATGCAAATAATACATATTCGCAAGCTTTTTAAAATTGGATGCAGTCACAAACGTTTTTAACGTGCACAAATATTGCGGGACTACGTAATCCAATCATACGTTTTTTTACCTTTACATGTGCCGTCTTAACATCGCGCTTCCTTGATCACGTAAGAACGCCATCCAATGAAAGGCACATTATTGATCACGTAAGAACGCCCAAAATAAAAGGCGCATCCTTGATCGCGTCAAAACGCAATCCAATAAAAGGCATATTCCTGATCACGTAAGAACGTCAGTCAATACAAGGAATCATTGGACAGCCTGGCAGGTGACGTCTTAAGCAACATGGCGCATCCGAGATCGCTGAAAAACCGCTGACAATACAAGGACTCAGTGACAGCTTGGCATATCACTAAGAAACGTATTTATATTTTAGGAACTAGTATGTGTGTAGATTGCTATCTAGGAATGACAACAAATCCTGAATCATCTTTTCGGACTTGACTGTACCTTGAACTATAGCTATGGTGTATATCTTTAACATTTAAAAGATACACATGAGAAATACATATGCCATTGATGTTTTAAGATATGTTTGGATTGTTGTTGAATAACAATAGTTATACATGTATTGATTAAACGTGTCATTTATTCAGGTTTAATTATTGTCAGCCTACCTATAGCCATATATGGGAGGAGATGTATTTTGTTAACATATTAGTTAACTAATATTCATCATCTAAATTATTTGCATTACACACAGAGATTTATTTGGTTACACCTTTACACTAATATAGATTTGAAAATGAAATACAGGTGCTGTCAACATTACAATAAGATTGTTTATTAATAAAATTATATGTCTTTGTTCTTGTAAAAAGGACAAAAACGCTTTACAAATGGAAATACATTCATTAACAATTGTGATCAACATCACTTAAAGGGACATTATTTTGTTTTTAAAAAGAGCATACACATAGTCAATACTATTTCAATAAAATGAAGACTTTACAGGGATTATATCATTTTATCAATACTCAGATCATTTGGTAAAGGTGCATCAATTCATGCAGACTTTCTAAATACACACATGGATCTGAACATTTAAATATACATATATACACAAATACCAATCTATATATACATATATAAAGAAATTACTCTGCTAATCATAATCAGGCAATGATAGAGCTAAGAGAAAATAATATAAAGACAAATAATAAGATTACATTGGAGATGTTAATCTTAAAGTCATTTACTATTGTCTTACATATATGATTTCAGTATAACAAATATATTTGGTAGGTCCCTTTAAGGATCAACAACATAAACTAGAGCTTTCAAAAAATAACAGGAAGAATGAGGACAATTATTTGTGAAATAAAATGTATTTTATTAGTATGTAAGAAAACATACACAACGTTTATAAATAATCTTGTAAAAATAAGGAATCTATGAGCCATATGACAAGGTAACACAGTGCATCACAGTCCATGAAGAGAGTTGCCAAGGGCCAGCATAGCCCCATTGGAGACACATGGCAAGGTAACACAGTGCATCACAGTCCATGAAGAGAGTTGCCAAGGGCCAGCATAGCCCAATTGGAGACATATGACAAGGTAACACAGTGCATCACAGTCCATGAAGAGAGTTGGCAAGAGCCAGCATAGCCCCATTGGAGACACATGGCAAGGTAACACAGTGCATCACAGTCCATGAAGAGAGTTGCCAAGGGCCAGCATAGCCCCATTGGAGACACATGGCAAGGTAACACAGTGCATCACAGTCCATGAAGAGAGTTGCCAAGAGCCAGCATAGCCCCATTGGAGACACATGGCAAGGTAACACAGTGCATCACAGTCCATGAAGAGAGTTGCCAAGGGCCAGCATAGCCCCATTGGAGACACATGGCAAGGTAACACAGTGCATCACAGTCCATGAAGAGAGTTGCCAAGTGCCAGCATAGCCCCATTGGAGACACATGGCAAGGTAACACAGTGCATCACAGTCCATGAAGAGAGTTGCCAAGAGCCAGCATAGCCCCATTGGAGACACATGGCAAGGTAACACAGTGCATCACAGTCCATGAAGAGAGTTGCCAAGGGCCAGCATAGCCCCATTGGAGACATATGACAAGGTAAAAGAGTGCAACAGGCACAACAATAAACAGAAAAAAAGGCCAAATGGCAACACTAACAATAAAAATTCAACATGTGGACGGAGGATTCTTATCTGCCACCATGGAGCATATCCAGATCCTCCACTTACTGGTCATCCTCTTCATTGTCCTGTGCATGTCCAGCTCCAGATTCAGGCCTTGAACGTAATTGCATAATTTCACGCAGAGTCAAGTCCTGAACCCGGAGCTGGGCCTGCATGGTGTCGTTCATCCCTCTCAGGACAGCTGCGTTCCTCAACACGGCCTGCTCTACTCTTGCTATCCCTTCTAGCATGAGCCATGCTGAGTCACAGCCTAAAATAAAATAAAATTAAATATTAAGGATAATTACACAACAGACTAAAAATTTTAATACATACATTGTCATCATAAAGACAAATAATTATTTACATTAATTAGTTTACATTTATTCTTTACACATGAATTAGGTTATTCAGACAGACAGAAATCATTAAAGGGACATGTTACTCAAACATGTTGTCCCCTTTAATTGGTTTTAGATGATCCACTTATACAGCTTGAGTGTATCAAATCTTGTTAAAGGATTTACATTGTACTTACATCAGAAATTTAAAAATTAAATTTAGACTGTGGTAGGCACACCTATCCTTAAACATTTTTGCATTGAGGACAAGCTGTGTAAACATAGCAACCAGAAGAAATTACATTCCCACTGGGTTAGACAAGAGATAATGTATCCACATTTGTACATAAAATTTTGGATCCAAGTAGTGGTGATTGGTATATGTAGTGATATCCAATTAAAGGGACACTGAACCTAAATATTTAATGGACTCATTCAGATAGAGCATGACATGACAAATCTTTATAAATTACACATATTCATTATATGTTTTAATTCTCAAGCTATATTTTGAAAGCAAGAATGTTGCTTTTTATGGAAGCAAATATTTGTTTATCAACTTTGTTTGTGCATGCTGGTTGATGGATACATTCATCCAACAATAAAGAAATGATGGCCAGATTTATTTTATTGTTTAAACTAATTATAGTAATTACTTTTTTTACAAAAATATATCAAGAGAATGACGAATAATTAATAAGAGTATGAAATTATAAATTTGATTAACATTGCATGCTGGATTTGAATCACAATTTAACAAATTTAACTTCACTGTACCTTTAAGTATCTTATAAAGTGTATTTAGAATGATACTTACAGCTGTGCCTGGGAAGGACAATCTGACACCCAGGACAATGAAGGTTGAGACAGGGGGGAGGGATGGGATTGGCTTGGGGAGGGATGTGAATGGCTTGGGGAGGGCTGAGCTGCCGCTCCGGGGTAGGCCGTACAGCTGGGGAGTGGGGAGTTTGGGTCTGGGCAGCTGTACGGGCCAGAATACGGGGAGAGCGGCGAAGGGGGGTGTATGGGCGTTTTTTGGGATGGACAGGATATGAAATATGTGAAGGGCTGGCAGTGGTCTGGGCATGGTCATGAGTTTGGTCATGGGCAGGGTTCTGGGTCTGTGCAGGGGTGTGGCCATGGTCAGGGGTGTGTGCCTGGGGAGGGGTCTGTGACTGGGCAGGGGCGGAAACCAGATGACCAGAAGTGGTGGATCCATCTGAAAATGTAAAGAAAATATATTAACATCTCATACATCCTGACATCAAATCAACGCATTTCAAATTGATTATGTTTTCAATATACTTCGAAGTGTGTTTGAATTTTTAAACAATTCTGAAATGAGGATATGGTATGTATATAGGCACTCAGATGAATATCAATGACTGTCTGTACAATTTGAACCTTATTATTGTTTTTTGGCATGGAATATGCATGTGACATAATGATGGCATGAATTAGAAATTTTTCAAAATAAATATACAAGCAGAATTTCATGCTGCCTGATATAGAAAGGGGGCAGTAGTGTATTTGAACAGACAAATAATATTCCTTTTTAAAAGGCAAAAGCTGTAGACTTTTAATGTCTTCAATAAAATGATTTCCAAAAAAAAACATGTTGGAAACATGATAGATATATTTCACATACCATCAGACTCCAAGGCAGCCTCTTCCTCCTCCGTCCCACATGTGACAGCAATCTCTGTAAAACATAACATGTTGTGTACACGTTAAGATCAGATATTATAACATATGTTACTGTTGCTCAAATACGCACATCAATGTTGCATTAAAGATATACACACACAAAGTTATGATTTACATCATTTTGATGGAGCATACAAATGACAATAGATTTGTTATTGTCAATGAATATTAATTTTAATGTATTGTTTGTATTAATGTTAAATTCATAAAAGCATAGTACATAGAACATTTAAGATTTCTCATGTGTGTATCACTTGATGACTGTTGTCAAAAAATCTAATGGAAACAAACATATGTTATACATCTTATGAATAACAAATGTGTAGACTAATAAAGTAGAAATTATTAATCGTTCAATATGAAAAATAAATTAATATATAATCAGAAGATAAATATTTTGAATTTTTATAATGTTATGCTTCATCAGAATCATGATCATAATATTGATTAGCAATACACCTTCAATTACATATAAATGAGTCAATGGACTTACCAGGAGACCGCAAAGGCGTCTCTATGTCACTGCTGGATTCCTGTGGGCTCACCACACCAACTCTCTCTATGAATGATATAGATATATATTATTAAACACATTTGGGATATCACTAAATCACATCTGTCTAGAATTTTAACATTAATCAACTTTAAAATGTGAAGAATAGAGCAGTCATTACACCAGAAAATGCTTGATTGAATCAAGGGGATTCTGTAAAAATATCTGTATTGAACATATGTTTAATGTCAGACTACATTAGACATCAAAGTCATCTCAGATGCTGCTATTGCATATCTAAATATACCCAATGATCAATGTTCTTAACCCTTTAAGGACACGCCTTTCACTTTGCTCAATTGTTTTATGACGGAATAATTCCGTCATATGTCCTTAAGAAGTTACAAGAATACACACAAACCACATATTGAGTAGCATCTGTTGACAAATCTAAACAAACACATGTGTCACATCGAGCCATTTTTGCAATGTACAGTAATCTTGTTTAGGACACAACACATATTTATCACAATACAAAACAAAATTGATTATTACAAATATGTAATCATGGTGCTGTTAGAGTATGCAGATATCTATAAAGTAACTCCAACAGAGAATGTGATTTATATATCAATAGTTTTTAATAAAAAGAATGTAAAGATGAATGAATCTATTTTGTCTTAAAGGGACACTGACATGATTAATTTAAATAATTGATTTCTATGTTCAAACTGTAAAAAATGATTTAACATTGACTCCTATTATAATTAGAATGTTGCTCAATATTAATCTTAAAGGCAGATAAGGAATATTGGATTCAATAAATATTGTTTGTTGAAGGTATCCACCAATCATCAATAAAAACCCAGGTTGGTCAACCAAAATTTAGATGCACATAAACGTACTTTCTTTATTTTACAATACATTTAGCAATAGAATATGTCACATATGATGATAGTATTATATTTTTGTGTTTATTAATATTGCATACTGTATCTGAATGACAATATTAATAATTGTAGCTCAGTATCCCTTTAATGTAAAATTAAATTGATTCCACAATGTTGTTGTTAATGAATTATCTACTCCATATGTTGATGTCATGAATGGTATTGAGCATGCAATTAAAATGTAATATGTTATTTAAGGATATCCGAATAATTATTTAATTTTCATCTATTAAATAGACATTACATCTAAATATTGAACAATGTGTATTTAGTATGTAATGTTCAGTCCATGTTTCTAAGACAAATGTCAATTAAAAAGAGACATACCATACTGTGACAAGCCCTGGCTTGAGGATCCAGCAGCCACATCCATATCTGTAATATATTAAATGAGGATTGCATATCATTAATACTAATCATGCCATGTTTAAAAAATTTACATTAATAACAAATCAATTGAAAAATATTAATCCTTTGGTAGTCCCATGAGTTAATAGTTTCCTCAATTAAATTAATTAAAAATATATCCTGGACTCTTATTTTCAATCAGTTGTGTTGTTTACTGTATCTTTAAGAATATCTGCTTGTTATTACATAATCATCAATTGATGGCCATATGTTATAATTGTTTTGTATTATTGGTTTTTTATTAGCTATAATATTGAAAATAAGAATACTGTATTCTTCACTAATCTAAGAATTCCCATTTAATTTTTAACAACATGTATAAAGCAATGCCACTTTCCGCAAACCCATGTTAACGTGGATGAGAAATGCCATTTTCGCGATCATTGCGCAATGATTCCAAGCGGAATTACGCATCCGTCATTTCACCAATATGTATAAAGCAATGCCACTTTCCGCAAACCCATGTTAACGTGGATGAGAAATTACATTTCCGCTCTGTGACGCATATTCTGTAGAGCGCAAGAAACATCATTCCTATTTCATGTGTCAATAATCTAAAATCAGATATCTAAACATCATATGTAGTGTATGTTGTGAGATCTGTATAGGTTTAGTATCTGACTATATACACATTTTTGGATAATAAAAAAAATAAGAATATTATATGAAGTTGGATAATTACCTGGTTCAGATTCTCTATCATCTCCTCCCAGGCCACCGGACGGAGAAGCATCTGCCCTGTCCCCCGCGTCAGGACTTTCAGATCCCGCAGCTGGGAGGGAAGAAGAGGAGGCCGAGGATGGCGAGGATCTAAATCTTTTGGGGACCCGGAGATTGAGGAGCTCGCATAAAGTCACCTCATAAGGGAGTAGGTACAGTTTCCGCGGGGCCTCTCTTTTGCCACCTCTTTTACGGGCTTGTACCCAGTCCCTTATGAGGTTTACTTTTTTCGATAAACGCAACCTCATATCTCCGAATCTCCTCATGATCTGATCCTGGGTCCTCTGGACGTCACACACCAATCTAACCGCATTGGTAATAGACTCCCAGAGGGCCTTCTTAACGTGCGCATCTGTCAACCTCCTCTTGTTCCCAAACAGCTGGGGATAAAAGTCCTTGACGGCGTGGACCAGTGCAGCGCTCTCCTCCTTGGTGAACCTGGGAACTGACATGCCTGCCGAGTTGCGTATATATAATATATATTTAATATATAAAAACAAATACACCAGCAGGCATTAGAGAACTGACAAAGATGGCAACGTGTAATGGACTTTTATATGGTGAAGTAAACATGAGATGCACCATGGGACAATTTATCTGTACATCTGATTGGATAAAAGTTTGAAATATTGTTAGAATGTGTGTGAGACCATCCTGACTCAAGTTGTGTTTGTGTGATGAACTCTGATTGGCCGTTCCTTAATGTTTCATATCTTAGTAACTTCCTTACACATACCTCATGGTGGTGCTGTAACTTCATTTTTCATGTATACTTATTTGTAACTCATGGGCCTGTCATGCGGATATGTGTGACGCAGATTTAATATCCGTGATCCGTTAAATATTAATGATTAAATACTCTTTAAAATCTAATACTGTCACATTATTAATGTTGTCGACATTTCTCGGTTTAATAACGGTCTGTTTCTTTAATACAAATACACATTTCATATTGTATGTCTTTATTGTTCTTTAAATACATTTATTGTGAAGTATTGACATTGCTCTATTAAATGTCTTTATAATGCACATTGATTGTGTGCTATTGCGTGACATTAGACTCTAATGTTTAAAGATGCTAATCTGGTGTTTCAAGATGCGTTTCCCACGCAATATTTATTAATGTTAAAATTCAGGTTAGAATGTCAGTAACTTGGATAATCTGTTTATAAATATTAAACTACAGCTTTGTTATTCGCAAATAAACCTCGAGCTTGTATTTGTCTGAAGTGCTCATATATGTTATTGTGCAATGGCGTCTTTAGTTTTAAAGAGACATTACAAACAATTGTATCAAATGATCTGTAGAGATAGAAGATTGTTTAGACTTTAAAATGTGAATCATTTTCCATTAGTATTTAGATATCCTCAACATAAGAAATTTAAATGCACATGGTTGAGACAATCACATAAGGCATCTCTGTGCATCCACCAATCTTCATCTACTGAGCCGATCTCGATATGCTTTTCAAGCAAAGTATGTGAAGATATCAAGATAAGTAAATACACTCTTTAAATCTCTTAAAGGGACACTGTCCAAACAAATTTAGCATTGGTGATTGAGCATGAAATGTTAATCAACTTTATTCTTTAATCAGATTATCAAATTTTAACAGTTATCTTGTTATGTTTCTTTGCAAATCAATAATGATATTTTATATTACGGACAATTGTTTTATAAAAACATGGGTTGTCCTTGACGATTGTTGCATCAATTATTCCAAACAATCAAGTTCTGTCCAGAGTACTGAAGCAAATAAATTAGCTATTTACTGCCTTATTTTTAAAGTAATGATAGCAACATCACAATGAGCATTCATAATATGAGACAAGTTTTAAAGTTGATTCCAATAGAATACTCATTCAGAATGTATAAATCATTAATTTTTTAACTGTCTACCTTTAAGTATATTTTGAGTTCATGTCCCTTTAAATAAACATTTCACAATAATGCTTAAAATATCATAAACCTAGGCACCTTCCTTTTGCTAAATGAGTCTAACATATGAGTAAAGCAAATTAAGATTAAATTCTAGATTGTTTTACACACTGACTGAAATATATTTATTAAATGATGTCTTTTTTAGCCTTCAGCGTAGAGGGACATTAAGCTATATGTTATGTATGCATTTTGTATAATATTCTTATATTTGAACAACTTAATATGTTTTGTTATTCAATCATTATATTGTAATTATATATATTCTTGGATTAAATACATCTCTACATAGGCTATTTTGATGCTGATTGTTGTTTGCATATAGATGCCTTATATCATTGACTAAGATATGTGCATTTTTTTTTTATAAAACAAGTATATTTAAAGACTGAATGTAATTCTATAGTACTTTCTAAATATGTTTAAATTCTTGTATGATATTTTTAAAAATCTATACAAAATATACTTTGTGATTGTCCCTTTAAGGACCCAAACATTTGGTATTTTTATTTAACATTGACAAAATAAACAAAAGGGGAATTTACATTCTATATAGATATGTGATGTCTAACCCAAGAGGTAAGATTGTAATAAATACATAATATTACTAAGTATAGTTAAATGACTCCACTAGAAAATTACATAGATTAACCTGGCATCCAATAACTAATTTTTAAAAATTATCAAGTTAAATGACCTACCATTCATAAATGTAATAATTTAAATAATTTCTATTAATTTTTTTAGATACCTAAGGAAGATACATGATCTTATACAATTATTTTTACATTCAACAACACTGTCACTTTCATGTAATTGAACCACTTCACCTTATTATATGTTAAAAAAAAAAATATTTTACTACATATCCTAAATAATTGTAATATATACATTTTCAATATAAAAGCATTGAAGAATCTGACTCCCCAATTAATGTTATAAAATATATATTTATATTCTCGGAAGCATTTTATTTTCTAATATTAAAGCATTATTTTATCTTATGCATGTGCTTGTCAAATAGCCAACTACCAGTCATGGGAGTCCAAGTTTGATTTATTTACAGATTATATTGATATTTAGTAGAATCTGTTCAAAATAATGTATTTAATAATAAAATGTTTAGTATTAACATGTCAAAATATAATTAATCGAAAAAAATTAAATATTCCTGGAAGTCATCAGATGCCAATCTGAAAAGAAAAATAATAAAAATGGAACAAAGTTAATACACACGTCAATTCAGGGGTAAACAGTTGATCTTCAATAGGTGTCTTATTCATCAGTTCATTAAATAGAGGACTGGGAAATACCATCTACAAAATAGAAAATCATCTAAGTGTCTCCAATAGGATGTCTCCACAGCCTTATTCTATCAAATAGTTTGCACTTACCATGTGAACATGTCTTTGTATGGTTTTCAAGGTCAGCAGAATTGAAAGATAATGCCAGACATGATCCCATTGGTATACTTCAATTTCAATCTTGGCTTTTTCCCCACTGTCAGTCTGGGCAATCTTGACTGTCAGGCTTCAAATTGTTCCCTTTCAGTCTTTAGATTAAGTCATCTCCCTAATGTAATAAATTTAATTAAAAAAAATCATACAAGTGTGTGAATCAGTTCTGTACCCCTCTCCCACCCCCCATTTCATAATAAATATCTGTCACTAGCTTACTAAGCCTGTGTATGAACCTGTGTTATTTTCTAGCAAGTGTGAAGATGAGTCATATTGAGCATAAAAAAACTCTGTGTGACATTGAACCATAGTCATTCTAGAGTATCCCTTTCTGATTATGTACATTTTAAGTAATGTGTAAACAAAAATCTATTTCTTAAAATGTATGCCATATGATGTTTTTGTGTACAAATCATGCCAGCAACAGTCCAAACATTTCTACTTACCATCTGATGTCCTCTTTAAAAACCAGGTGGCAAAGACTCGCTATAGGACCCAATGCCCAGAGCATCACCTATATTATGAAAATTAAAAATTATTCTAACATTTGATCAATACTAACATGTTTGCACAATTCTCTACTTGTCATTTCCCTAGAGTTCACATCTATTGAAAATACTACACAGTCTAACTTCTATTCTTTACCGTCTAAAGTGGCGGTTGATGACGTCTGCTCTGACATCAAGTCCCTCGTCCTGGAATTCCCCCTCTAGAACAGGATCATCCTCCTCATCTCTGAGGAGGTCTCTGTCCACCGGGACGGCCTGCAGCATCCCAGCCCGCTGTGCAATATTATGCAGGACGCTACAGGCTACAACGATCTTCGCCACCTTCTTTGGGTTGTACTGGAGTGCTCCTCCAGAACGGTCCAGGCACCTGAATCTCATCTTCAGGAGCCCGAACATCCTTTCAACCACCGCCCTGGTTCTCTTATGAGCCCTATTGTAGCGCTCCTCAGACACATCAGTCGGGCTACGCAAGGGGGTAATGAGCCAAGGCCGGCTCATATACCCAGAATCACCTATAAATTTTGAACAGAACATAATTCAAACAGAATCCTTAAACTAGTATATTGTTGTATAATTTTTTTTTATTTAAAAACCATAATCCATATTAAAACTTGTCAGAAACATACCAATAAAAAAATTTCTATATTATTCTGTATCTTCCCATTTCAGCTAAGACATGCTACATATGCGTATTGTTCTGAAAACAAACCTTGTGTAAAATGCTAAATACATGGTTACATTGCATTCTCTATCTGAACACTTAAGGTAAGACATGCTACATATCTGCATTTAAATAAAAATAGACATTAGCAGAAAGAGACAATGACAGGGTTAAATTGCATGAGATAATAGCTTCCCATTTCAGCTAAGACATGCTACATATGCGTATTGTTCTGAAAACAAACCTTGTGTAAAATGCTAAATACATGGTTACATTGCATTCTCTATCTGAACACTTAAGGTAAGACATGCTACATATCTGCATTTAAATAAAAATAGACATTAGCAGAAAGAGACAATGACAGGGTTAAATTACATGAGATAATAGCTTCCCATTTCAGCTAAGACATGCTACATATGCGTATTGTTCTGAAAACAAACCTTGTGTAAAATGCTAAATACATGGTTACATTGCATTCTCTATCTGAACACTTAAGGTAAGACATGCTACATATCTGCATTTAAATAAAAATAGACATTAGCGTCGGTAAATAACAAATGGTTAAATTTAATCCTATAGCTGAACATGACGCTAACAGTTAAAAAATACAGGGCCAATTGTCAACATTATTAACCATGTTGAGCACAAATACTCACCAACGAGATAACCAGGGGGCATTTGTCTTTCCTCAAACTGGCTCCACAGGGACGACAGAGAGAGGATGCGGGCATCATGACAAGCCCCTCCAAAATTTGCATACACATGCATAATCCTCATCCGTGCGTCACAAACATACTGCACGTTGAGGCTATGAAAATGTTTGCGATTTCTGAAGGGCAAGTCATCAATTGGAGCACGCAGCGCAATGTGGGTACAATCTATGGCTCCCAAGACATTGGGCAATTGAGCAATATCAAAGAATTCCCGCTTCAGGCGCCTCCAATCACCATCATTCTGTGGGAATCCTATGTATTGCTTACTGATACGTACCATGGCGTCCAGAAAGTTATCAAACACCCCAGAGAATGTACCTTGAGCCAGGCCATGCATGTACAGTTCTGCGGATTGAAAACTCCCGGAGGCCAGGACGTATAGACAGCTTAGCATCTTACTCATGGGGGGAACAGCAGTCCTTATTTGTATACGTGGCTCCAAATTAGGTTTAAGAAGATTGTAAAGGCCAATGAGCTGTTCGCGATCGAGCCGATACTTATCAAAAACCTCAAAGTCACTCATGTTTTCCAAGGTGGGTCTCACCCTGTAGACACGAGGACCTCGAACCAGACGACCCCTTCGTCTCGGTCTGAGCCGCCGAGGCTGCCTGATTCGACCAACAGCTAGTTCGCCAATAGCAGCACCAGCAGTGTCTACCATGTCATCGTCATCCATCTTTCAAAACAGCGTAACAAGGTATGCACTTGATCTGATGTGGATCACAAGTGATGCATTGGCCATGTTGTTTGGGGGATTTATAGTACAATTAGTCCAATGGTATTGAGTTTGTAATGATTGCTGATTGTATTCACTTGTTTGTATGTGAGCGGCGCGAATGCTTTCACAGTGGGCGTTTATTTGTTGTTTGCTGAAATGTTAGTTTCAAACAATGATTCTCAATGTGAAAGTGTCAAATATCACACATACAGTGCATGTTTGTAATGTTTGATCATATGCGTAATAAATATTTATTAAACGCGATCTTATAGTAACAAGCACACGTCCAGGCTAACATGAATGAAAGTGCATAGTTGTGTATAATGTGCATCGAATGTGATCGATCAATGTTGCTGCAACATTGTTTGTAAACGATAAAGTAACATCTGTAGTATTGTATATATAAGTGATTTCAGAGCTGTCAATATTGTATGCGTCCCTTTAAAATCGCAATAATAATTCAGAACTTCCCGTCTGCCATCTGTAGTATTATATATATAAGTGATTGCCGAGCTGTCAATATTGTATGCGTCCCTTTCAAATCGCAATAATAATTCCGAACTTCCCGTCTGCCATCTGTAGTATTGTATATATATATAAGTGATTGCCGAGATGTCAATATTGTATGCGTCCCTTTAAAATCGAAATAATAATTCAGAACTTCCCGTCTGCCATCTGTAGTATTGTATATATATATAAGTGATTGCCGAGCAGTCAATATTGTATGCGTCCCTTTAAAATCGCACTAATACTGAATAACTTCCGGCTGTCATCTGTAGTATTGTATATATAAGTAATTGCCGAGCTGTCAATACTGTATGCGTCCCTTTAAAATCGCACTAATACTGAATAACTTCCGGCTGTCATCTGTAGTATTGTATATATAAGTGATTGCCAAGCTGTCAATATTGTATGCGTCCCATTCAAATCGCCATAAAAAATCAGAACTTCCGGCTGTCATCTGTAGTATTGTATATATAAGTGATTGCCGAGATGTCAATATTGTATGCGTCCCTTTAAAATCGCAATAATAATTCCGAACTTCCCGTCTGCCATCTGTAGTATTGTATATATATATAAGTGATTGCCGAGCAGTCAATATTGTATGCGTCCCTTTAAAATCGCACTAATACTGAATAACTTCCGGCTGTCATCTGTAGTATTATGTATATATAAGTGATTGCCGAGCTGTCAATATTGTATGCGTCCCTTTCAAATCGCACTAATGCGGAATAACTTCCGGCTGTCATCTGTAGTATTGTATATATAAGTGATTGCCGAGATGTGAATATTGTATGCGTCCCTTTCAAATCGCACTAATACTGAATAACTCCCGTCTGCCATCTGTAGTATTATATATATAAGTGATTGCCGAGCTGTCAATATTGTATGCGTCCCATTCAAATCGCCATAAAAAATCAGAACTTCCGGCTGTCATCTGTAGTATTATATATATAAGTGATTTTAGATCTGACAATATTGTATGCGTGCCATAAAAATGGCACTAATACTGAATAACTTCCGGCTGTCATCTGTAGTATTATATATATATAAGTGATTTGCGATCTGACAATATTTCTTAATTGTCCCATTGAAATCTCCATAATAATGCTGTTCCAAACAGTTGTTTACGTATATGTAGTATTGTAGTATTGAGTGTTAAAGTTCCTAAAGGGGCGGTACAGTGGTGAATCTGTGATGTGTATGGTTGAATCTTGTAATGACGTCATGATATTATTAACCTGCCTATGTAGTTGTGAAATCCTCATTGTGTTGTTGTATTTGACTACATTGTTATTGTGTGCTGAATAAAATCTAAATGTGTGCTTTGTGGTTGCGTGATGGGTGATGCGTGTTATGTACATGTACGTATATATTGTGATTGTGTCCCACATATGCTGACTTCTATATAGCGGTCTGGCATTGTTGTTCCTTCCCATAAAGTGACATCTGTAATCTGGTGTAATGATGTTCTTGTTGTACATAATTCCTAATGGTTTCTGGTGATGGAATCATGATGTTAAAAGTACTGTAAAATCCATATGTTGTGTTTTGTGATTCCTCTAGAGAATGTAATGTGTTTTTCCCCCATCATTTGAATGCACATGTATGAGTGAATGTTAAAAGTAATGTATGTGCATCCATGAGTGATTATGTGTTAAGCCTATGTAAATATGCAGTTGCTGCAAGCATATGAGTTGAATAACTGAAATGCAATAATAAAGGTAAATGAGAGGTGTTTCCCATTGTGTAGTGTTTGTGAATCCAGAAATGTGTATAGAATTTTATTTTAATTTTAAATGTAATTTTATTTAAATAATAATGTGTTACTAGTGATGTGGATTTGTAGTTGATGTAATCTAAAAGTGTGAAACAAATTTATGGTGTTGTGAATATTTAATAATTAAAAACCATAAGTCCACCATAGGGAAATAGTCATTTCTTGATCTATTTATCATCGCTAGGTCTAACGCATCAAATCATGTTTTTTCTAGCGCTGGTATTTGGAGTTTTTCAGTCTACGCTATTTGCGTGCGTTAGGGAAATGAGGGTTTCGCGTGCACGAGCACGTCTTCCCAATAGAAGTCAATGGAGGCTCTAAAGATTTCTAAATTTTTTTTCTAAGACTGGTTTTCCTCGTAAAGTGAGTGACGTCATGAGCTTGTGTGAAAAAGTAACTAAATCGTGTTCTTTTTGTAATAAATAAAAATTTTGTGTATGTCATGTGGTGTATATTGTTTGTATGCATCGATGAGTGTATGTTTGTGATAATGTTATTAGTTAGATGTAGGTATATGAGGGTCTTTTCCCGTATGTCCATGTAAGTCAATGGGAAAATGGATTTTTGTGGATTTATTTCAAACACCCGAGATCTCGCAACTTTAATCCTTTGTATTTTAACGAAAACAAAATAAATATGAAAAATAAAGATAGTGTAGTGTTTGTATGAGTGTAAGTGTACTTTGTGTAATATTTGTTTTGTGATTCGTGGATGTTTTTTTTGTCGGTATATGTTTACTACTGGGTCTGAGGTGGCGGTAGAAAGTTGAGCGTTAGGTGTATTTTGAGTCGCGGTAAATAAACTCTAAATACCGGAGTGCGTAAGAAACCAGCGTTAGGAGCCTCTAACGCTGGTTTTCACGGCTAACGCCGAACTCTAAATCTAGGCCTAAATATGTATGTATATATGTGTACATATGTATTTATATATGTATTTACAGACATACATAGACACACACACATATATATATATATATATATATATATATATATATATATATATATATATATATATATATATATATATATATATATATATGTGCATTGGAGCCCTTTGCATATATATATATATACATATATACAGATATATATTTTACAAAAATACCATCAGATATATATAGAAATATGTATTTAGGAATAAACAGAACAAATTCTGCTATGTGAAGAACATTGGAATGTGAAACATACATATTTCATGTAGGGTTAGCGGACTTGAGAAAATGCAATCGGGTTGTTGGGTAGTTTTTTTTCCAACTTTTCTCACTCCAGTGAAGTCTAGGGGGGAATAGGTGAAAGTGGTTGCAGTATCACAAGTACAGCTTTTTGCGCACATTGGGTTAGCGCTTGTGTGAAAACGTTTTACTTTTAACTTGTAATACGAGCGATACCCAACACATGCAAAAATCTTACTTCTAGCGGCGTTAACGCACAAGCAGGAGCAATAAACAGCACTGCACTTGTAATACGAGCGATACCCGACACATGCAAAAAGCTTACTTCTAGCGGCGTTAACGCACAAGCAGGAGCGATAAACAGCACTGCACTAGTAATATAGCCCATAATGTCATCCTTTTTACTATTTTTTTCCTAAACACAAACATCACAAATTATTATTTCTATCGCTTCTCCAAAATCTAATTTATTATTTCTTTTGTTACAATGTGTTTAAATTATAAAATAATATTACAGTGAATTCTATTTAACGGAGTGAAAACTATTAGAAATATGCGTATTACGGTTTATCAATACATGGAGAAAGTTTATTATCTCATATCCAAAAGAGTTACAAATTCAGCTTATTTCTCCCTTTTAGGGTTCAGAGTTTCTGAGAAACGCTATAGAAAGGAATCATTGTCCCAGTGTTTACAGGTAGGGTTAAGCGATACCGACAATCGCAAGATGGTTAACCTAGAAGAGTGGGGAGAGGGAAATTAGTTGTTTTTTTGTTTTTCTGTTACCCTTGAAATTCAAGGTTGTAGTTTTTGTTACAAAATGAGGTTATACACCTAAGGCACTCATATTAGGTTCTATAGGATATATCATTTTGTTAAACATATGCCACAACATTTGATGACATTTATGCATTTGTCAAAGTGTTTTGTATTGTCTCATAGTTGCTGTATATTATTTATTTCTAAAGGAATGTTCTTTGTTTTTTTTGTTTGTTTTTTATTATTTTGTGCAAGATGGGGAAAGAGAAAAAGAAGAAGAACCTCACAGGGGATATTTCCTTATACCTATATAGAAAAACTGAGCTGTGCCTTATGTTTTACTTTTCAGGAAAAAGAAAAAAATGAATACTGCCTCGCACTATATCCTTAATATTGCTAGGTCTCCCCAAAAATCTAATCTCCCTAAGGGTTCATGAAGAAACATAAAGCAAAGAAGGGGAGCAGCGCTAAGAGAAGGAATAGGGTATCTACTATGATATATAAATTAATAGAGGGTGATACCTAATAGCTATTGAGTTCAAATGCGGGTATTTGTTATATCATATAGTGACCTCAAATTAAACAATTATAGTATGCAAAGAAAAAATAAATGATATATAAAACAATTGAGTATGGGTAAGAGAATGAGTTTATTCTTAACAATACTGTATCGCAATAAAATATTACAATAAAACAATTATATGGATCCGGATCCTCTGCACATAAAAAAATGACACTATTGCAATAGTCTATGATGGACCAAGTGGTATAGAATATATAAGATATCTAAAAAATATATATACAATATCTAAAAAAAATGAAAAAATAAATATAAAAACAATGGGGAGATGAAATGTATGCCAGCAATATAGGAAGAAAAAAAAAGTGTCCAAGTGCCATTTGTCCATTTTAGTTTCCAAAAATATAAGGAACAGAGTCAGTGATAAAAATACATTGATTTTCCAATAGTTGTGCACATACATAGGAAGGTGTCCTTTTAGTGATGGGAGTGTTATTCTAAATATGATAAAATGTTGATAAAACGTACCTTAACACCGCCGGGTGACTAGTGCTGAGGTATTCTGTGTGTCAGCCAATAAAGCAGCTGCGTGACCACACAGGCATCCGTTCCTGGATCTTGTGATGAGTCTCTAAATAAGAGAGAGCAGTCACTCAATGGCTTTGTGGCAAGCCTGTTTCCAGCGTATTGCTGAATATTACTTCTTCTTTACTTGGTTCCTTGAGATGTAGCTGTTACAGGTGTCTGTTCAATCAGCTCAGTGAGCTGTTGGAGATTAAAAAAAGTGTGAGCCAATCAGGGTACATCTACCAGTTTCAAGAGTTTTTTTTTTTTTTTTTTTAGATTAGGGATTTATTGGGCACTCTTAAAAGAGCTGAATGCCCTATTAAGGGGAGTAAAAGAGCTGAATGCCCTTTTAAGGGGAGTAAAAGAGCTGAATGCCCTATTAAGGGGAGTAAAAGAGCTGAATGCCCTTTTAAGGGGAGTAAAAGAGCTAAATGCCCTTTTAAGGGGAGTAAAAGAGCTGAATGCCCTATTAAGGGGAGTAAAAGAGCTGAATGCCCTTTTAAGGGGAGTAAAAGAGCTAAATGCCCTTTTAAGGGGAGTAAAAGAGCTGAATGCCCTATTAAGGGGAGTAAAAGAGCTAAATGCCCTTTTAAGGGGAGTAAAAGAGCTAAATGCCCTTTTAAGGGGAGTAAAAGAGCTAAATGCCCTTTTAAGGGGAGTAAAAGAGCTAAATGCCCTATTAAGGGGAGTAAAAGAGCTGAATGCCCTTTTAAGGGGAGTAAAAGAGCTAAATGCCCTATTAAGGGGAGTAAAAGAGCTAAATGCCCTTTTAAGGGGAGTAAAAGAGCTAAATGCCCTATTAAGGGGAGTAAAAGAGCTGAATGCCCTTTTAAGGGGAGTAAAAGAGCTAAATGCCCTATTAAGGGGAGTAAAAGAGCTGAATGCCCTTTTAAGGGGAGTAAAAGAGCTGAATGCCCTTTTAAGGGGAGTAAAAGAGCTGAATGCCCTATTAAGGGGAGTAAAAGAGCTAAATTCCCTTTTAAGGGGAGTAAAAGAGCTAAATGCCCTATTAAGGGGAGTAAAAGAGCTGAATGCCCTTTTAAGGGGAGTAAAAGAGCTAAATGCCCTATTAAGGGGAGTAAAAGAGCTGAATGCCCTTTTAAGGGGAGTAAAAGAGCTGAATGCCCTTTTAAGGGCAGTAAAAATATACTGAATGCCCTTTTAAGGGCAATGCCCATATAAATACCGCTTTAGGGGCAATGGGTAGCTTATGCTTTTTTAGTGTTAGGTTTATTTATTTTGGGGGGTTTGGTGGGTGAGGGTTTTACCGTTACGGGGACTTAGAATTTTTTTAAATACAAAAGAACTATGTAACTTAGGGCAATGCCCTACAAAAGGCCCTTTTAAGGGCTATTGGAAGTTTAGCATTAGATTAGGTGGTGTTTTTATTTTGGGGTGGGCTTTTTGATTTTCATAGACATTAGGTTTACATTTTTTATTTTTGATAATTTTGTTTTTATTTTCTGTAATATAAGTCTTTTTTTTTTGGTAATTTAATTAATTTATTTTAATTAAACCCCTTAACGACCAATGATGTACAGGGTACGTCCTACAAAAAAAAGGTTGTTAACGACCAAGGACATACATTGTACATCATAGTTTTCAAGCGGTGAAAGCAATCCTAATCACTTCCAGACGCTTTCATGTTATTGCAAGGATGCCTCGATATTGAGGCATCCGATGCAGAGAGAGACACTCTGTGGCCCTCTCTGCATCGGACATCGATGGTCAGATTTTTGGTGGGTGGAAGCCGTTACAGGGAGGCGGGTGGGCGGCCATTGATGGGGGACGTGCGTAGGAGGAGGGGGGATCACATGCAGGGCGCCGGACAGGCACAAGCATGGGGCGGGAGCGGGTGGGAACGCTACACTATGGCACATTTTTGGTATAAGGTACCCAAGATAGCAGTACCCAAGATAGCACACAATAAGTTAGAGGGGGGGTTAGAGAGCTGTTTGGGTGGGATATGGGAGGTTGGGGGCTAAGGGGTGATCCTACACAGCAGAATATGTTGGTTTTAAAAAAAAAAAAATATTTTAGTACTGGCAGACTTTCTGCCAATACTTAAGATGGCGGGGACAAAAGTGGGGTGGGGGAGGGAAGAAAGCTGTTTTGGAGGGATCAGGGGGTGGGATGTGTCAGGTCAGAGGCTGATCTCTACATTAAAGCTAAAATTAACCCTGCAAGCTCCCTACAAGATCCCTAATTAACCCCTTCACTGCTAGCCATAATACACATGTGATGCGCAGCAGCATTTAGCGGCCTTCTAAATACCAAAAAGCAACACCAAAGTCATATATGTCTGCTATTTCTGAACAAAGGGGATCCCAGAGAAGCATTTACAACCATTTGTGCCATAATTGCACAAGCTGTTTGTAAATAATTTCAGTTAGAAACCTAAAGTTTGTGAAAAAATTTGTGAAAAAGTGAACTTTTTTTTTCTTATTTGATCGCATTTGGTGGGGAAATGGTGGCATGAAATATACCAAAATGGGCCTAGATCGATACTTTGGGATGTCTACTAAAAATATATATATAAATGTGAAGGGTTATTCAGGGATTCCTGACAGATATCAGTGTTCCAAAGTAACTATCGCTAATTTCGAAGAAAAAAAAAGTGGTTTGGAAATAGCAAAGTGCTACTTGTACTCATTGCTCTATAACTTGCAAAAAAAGCAAACAACATGTAAACATTGGGTATTTTTGGGGTATTTCTAAACAAAATCCATTTAATGGCAAGAAAAACAGTATATAATATGTGTGGGTACAGTAAATGAGTAAGAGGAAAATTACAGCTAAACACAAACACAGCAGAAAAGTCAAAATAGCCCTGGTCCCAAACGGTCAGAAAATGGAAACGTGCTGTGGTCCTTAAGGGGTTAATCTTAGGGTTATTTTTTTTTTTTTTTTAAGTACTGTTAGGGTTTTTTATTTTAATTGTGATTTAGTATTTTAATATTAGGGGTTTAGTAATTAAATTAGTTATTTGCATTGTGGGGGTTTGGTGGTTTAGGAGTTAATAGATTAATTAGGTTTATTGCATTGTGGAGGTTTGGCAGTTTAGGAGTTAATAGATTAATTAGGTTTATTGCATTGTGGAGGTTTGGCAGTTTAAGAGTTAATAGATTAATTAGGTTTATTGCATTGTGGGGGTTTGGCAGTTTAGGAGTTAATAGATTAATTAGGTTTATTGCGTTGTGGGGGTTTGGCGGTTTAGGGGTTAATGCATTTATTAGGTAGTTTGCGATGTGGGGGTTGGCAGATTATGGGTTAATACATTTATTTAGTTATTGTGGTGGGGTTGGCGGTTGACAGGTAGATAGATATTGCGCATGCGTTAGGTGTTAGTTACTAGTTTCAGGGGGTTACGGTGCTCACATACACAGCGCAAGGATTGCTGCGCCTGCCTATGTGTGGCGAGGTGAAAATGGAGTACAATTTCTCCATTTTCACCGCGTAAATCCTTGCGCTGAATATATGATAGCAACTTGTGACGCAGTTCTATGTTGGTTTATGGGAATAAAAATTGCGGGCGACGGGTGAAATATACGTGCCGCATTTATATGCAGCACTTTATATATGATACCAATACTGGCGTAAAAACCAGCGTCACCGCCGCATATGTAATGTTGCCCAAACTGTCCCCATGTGTTTTATTGGAGTTTTACTGGCACAAGATAACCAGCTTCAGTGACGTGCGGTGAGATCACAGGTTGGTGAGGCGCTAGCTATGATACTCGCGAGAAGAACATATATAGAGTGAGTGAGGGAAAGAGAGAGGAAGAAGGTAAGTGAGAGGGAGAGGGTAAGAAAGAGGGAGAGGGAAAGAGAGAGGAGAATGGAGAGGGGAAGAGAGGGAGAGGAAAAGAGAGGGATAGGGAGGGAAAGAGGGAGAGGGAGGGAAAGAGGGATAGGGAGGGAAAGAGGGATAGGGAGAGAAAGAGGGATAGGGAGAGAAATAGGGAAAGAAAGGGAGAGGGAAAGAAAGGGAGAGGGGAAGAGAGGGAGAGGAAAAGAGAGGGATAGGGAGGGAAAGAGGGAGAGGGAGGGAAAGAGGGATAGGGAGGGAAAGAGGGATAGGGAGAGAAAGAGGGAAAGAAAGGGAGAGGGAAAGAAAGGGAGAGGGGAAGAGAGGGAGAGGGGAAGAGAGGGAGAGGGAAAGAGAGGGAGAGGGAAAGGGAGGGAGAGGGAAAGGGAGGGAGAGGGAAAGAGGGAGAGGAAAAGAGAGGGAGAGGGAGGGAGAGGGAAAGAGGGAGAGGAAAAGAGAGGGAGAGGGAGGGAAAGAGGGAGAGGGAGGGAAAGAGGGAGAGGGAGGGAAAGAGGGAGAGGGAGGGAAAGGTAGAGGGAGGGAAAGAGGGAGAGGGAGGGAAAGAGGGAGAGGGAGGGAGGGAAAGAGGGAGAGGGAGGGAGGGAAAGAGGGAGAGGGAGGGAGAGGGAGGGAGGGAAAGAGGGAGAGGGTGGGAGGGAAAGAGGGAGAGGGTGGGAGGGAAAGAGGGAGAGGGAGAGAGAGAGAGAGGTGGGATAGAGGGAGGGGGGAAAGGGAGTATATACAAGTAATGTGTATATACAGGTGTATTTAGGTTTTGTGTTTTACAATTGTGCTGGTCAGGATGTAACATCATTTTTTTTTAATGGGTTTTCCAAAGTAAATGAGGAGGAGGAAGGACAAAGAGAGGAGGGAGGAAGAGGAAAGGGAGGGATGCATTTGGGGGTGATTCAACTGTGCCACAATTATGTGTGAGACAGGTTTTTAATAATGACTGCATAATGTGTTATGCAGGCAGTTACTGTGCACATCATTTTAACACATTACACAATCTTTGATTATTAAAAGCCTGTCTCACACATTTCTGATTTTATGTATAGGAAGCAAGGAGGTGTATCATACTATTATAAAAGTCTAAGATAAAACACATTTTCTGGTTTCTTGGTATATATCTCAAGAAACCAGGAAATGTTAGCTTTCTTATATTTTATTTTACACCATAACAGAAGAGTTTTTTAAAAAAATAAACAGTTATGTTTTTTTAAATTTATTTTATCTTTTGAGATTTTACTTTGCTTTCCATGCAGTGGTTTAAAATGAATAAAGGAATAAAGCTAAACAACATATGAGCAGTTTAAGAGACTGATTTATGGCAAGCATTTCATGGGCATAGTTTCAGGGCAGTTAAATTAATTAAATACAAAACTTAAAATATAAATGCTCTGATAATTAAAAAAACAACAACAAAGGAACAGTTACTTGCTATATATATATATATATATATATATATATATATATATATATATATATATATATATATATATATATATATATATATATATATATATATATATATACACACAAATATGTGTGTGTGTATTTGTGGAAGGTGTTCATATGTACCTTAACATCAATGAGTATGATTAGGAAGCTGTAAATTTTACAAACAAATATTGCCTTTCATTTAAATTTGCTATAACCTGTAGGATCAAATTGGTTAAATAAACCAAGCAATTGTGTAAGCTGCAGAGAGGGCCAGCACATAAGAGAAGCAGATGTCATCTGTGCTGAGGGTCTCACAGCAGAACGTTTTAAACACAGACTTTCCTAAAACCATCATAAACAGATAACCTCTGACTCCTCTTACCTCTGATCTTTGTCTGTGTTTAAATCCTTGCCGTTCTGCTGTGAGACACTCAGCAAGGCTCTCAGGCAGAAAGAAGGGGGAGGGGATTTCAGACCGTGCAGCTCTCTCTGTGAGAAGTTTAGCAAAATCCACATGGGGTATAGTGCACTGGCCCAAAACATTGCAACTAACTTATTTGCTTGCAAAAAAACAAACCCTATACAAATGCAGCTGCCTCTACACTGTGTTTATCCAGATGAAGATCATGACGCTATTTATTATTTTAATGCTGCTGCAGAAACTGAATTTATATCCTGCACATATAAATTCAGTTTCTGCAGCAGCATTAGAATAATAAATAGCGTCATGATCTTCATCTGGATAAACACAGTGTAGACTAGAGTGCTGCAGTGACGTGCAGTAATAGGAGGCAGGGGAGGCACTGCCTACCCTGTCCAATCAGGGCAAAAAAAAGATTTCAAGTAATATTTATTAAAAATAAAAAACGGTTTTTTTTTTTCTAATTTTTTTTTTTTGCCAAGCCCACCCCCCGCACCAAGGGTTCCCCCCCACCCCACCCATGGTGATTTTAACAACAATACCACATCATTTTGATTGTATTTTACTGCGCTTGCGCAGCAGCCAAATTATGCATATCATCCATTGTTGCGCAATTAGGAGGCAGTGAGCCAGTCCGCTGCCCTCCATTAATTGCGCAACAATAGATCTAACATGCAATCCTCTGCTCACTTAGAGCTGCGCCACCCACTGGTGACTCGCCGGGCCCTCAGTAGCTCCAATTGGAGGCGGTTCTTAAAACCGCCTCCATGATGAGCTAGATCACTCAGCCAATCAGCATTCAGCACTGGGGGAGGCGTGCCTGCTGATTGACAGAGTGACCGGGCTTCAGTTCAGGCGGGAAGGAAGTCTGGTAGAGATAGGAGGGAGCTGCTACTGCTGCAAGTTACTGCGTGCCTGACTGCCTGTATTGCATTTGGCTTTGGCAAAGTGCAGTGGCAGTCTCAGTCAGCTGTGCAGCGGTTGTGGCTCAGTGTGGTGGTCGGAGGTCCTGGAGTGGAGAAGGACTCAGGACTGTGGGAATATCTTACCAAGGCAGCAGGCCAGGATAGTGATCATGTACATGGGGTAAGTCAGTGGAATCTGTGAACTTCACTATCCTACAGCACTCTAGTCTACACTGTGTTTATCCAGATGAAGATCATGACGCTATTTATTATTCTAATGCTGCTGCAGAAACTGAATTTATATGTGCATGATATAAATTCAGTTTCTGCAGCAGCATTAAAATAATAAATAGCGTCATGATCTTCATCTGGATAAACACAGTGTAGAGGCAGCTGCATTTGTATAGGGTTTGTTTTTTTGCAAGCAAATAAGTTAGTTGCAATGTTTTGGGCCAGTGCACTATACCCCATGTGGATTTTGCTAAACTTCTCACAGAGAGAGCTGCACGGTCTGAAATCCCCTCCCCCTTCTTTCTGCCTGAGAGCCTTGCTGAGTGTCTCACAGCAGAACGGCAAGGATTTAAACACAGACAAAGATCAGAGGTAAGAGGAGTCAGAGGTTATCTGTTTATGATGGTTTTAGGAAAGTCTGTGTTTAAAACGTTCTGCTGTGAGACCCTCAGCACAGATGACATCTGCTTCTCTTATGTGCTGGCCCTCTCTGCAGCTTACACAATTGCTTGGTTTATTTAACCAATTTGATCCTACAGGTTATAGCAAATTTAAATGAAAGGCAATATTTGTTTGTAAAATTTACAGCTTCCTAATCATACTCATTGATGTTAAGGTACATATGAACACCTTCCACAAATACACACACACATATTTGTGTGTATATATATATATATATATATATATATATATATATATATATATATATATATATATATATATATATATATATATATATATATATATATATATATAGCAAGTAACTGTTCCTTTGTTGTTGTTTTTTTAATTATCAGAGCATTTATATTTTAAGTTTTGTATTTAATTAATTTAACTGCCCTGAAACTATGCCCATGAAATGCTTGCCATAAATCAGTCTCTTAAACTGCTCATATGTTGTTTAGCTTTATTCCTTTATTCCTTTTAAACCACTGCATGGAAAGCAAAGTAAAATCTCAAAAGATAAAATAAATTTAAAAAAACATAACTGTTTATTTTTTTAAAAAAACTCTTCTGTTATGGTGTAAAATAAAATATAAGAAAGCTAACATTTCCTGGTTTCTTGAGATATATACCAAGAAACCAGAAAATGTGTTTTATCTTAGACTTTTATAATAGTATGATACACCTCCTTGCTTCCTATACATAAAATCAGAAATGTGTGAGACAGGCTTTTAATAATCAAAGACTGTGTAATGTGTTAAAATGATGTGCACAGTAACTGCCTGCATAACACATTATGCAGTCATTATTAAAAACCTGTCTCACACATAATTGTGGCACAGTTGAATCACCCCCAAATGCATCCCTCCCTTTCCTCTTCCTCCCTCCTCTCTTTGTCCTTCCTCCTCCTCATTTACTTTGGAAAACCCATTAAAAAAAAATTATGTTACATCCTGACCAGCACAATTGTAAAACACAAAACCTAAATACACCTGTATATACACATTACTTGTATATACTCCCTTTCCCCCCTCCCTCTATCCCACCTCTCTCTCTCTCTCCCTCTCCCTCTTTCCCTCCCACCCTCTCCCTCTTTCCCTCCCACCCTCTCCCTCTTTCCCTCCCTCCCTCTCCCTCCCTCTCCCTCTTTCCCTCCCTCCCTCTCCCTCTTTCCCTCCCTCCCTCTCCCTCTTTCCCTCCCTCTCCCTCTTTCCCTCCCTCTCCCTCTTTCTCTCCCTCTTTCCCTCCCTCTTTCCCTCCCTCTTTCCCTCCCTCCCTCTCCCTCCCTCTTTCCCTCCCTCCCTCTCCCTCCCTCTCCCTCCCTCTTTCCCTCCCTCCCTCTCCCTCCCTCCCTCCCTCCCTCCCTCTCCCCCCTCCCTCTCCCTCTTTCCCTCCCTCCCTCTTTCCCTCCCTCCCTCTCCCTCTTTCCCTCCCTCCCTCCATCCCTCCCTCTCCCTCTTTCCCTCCCTCTCCCTCTTTCCCTCCCTCTCCCTCTCTTTCCCTCTCCCTCTTTCCCTCCCTCTCCCTCTTTCCCTCCCTCTCCCTCTCTTTTCCTCTCCCTCTTTCCCTCTCCCTCCCTCTCCCTCTCTTTTCCTCTCCCTCCCTCTCCCTCCCTTTCCCTCTCCCTCCCTTTCCCTCTCCCTCTCTTTCCCTCTCCCTCTCTTCCCCTCTCCCTCTCTTCCCCTCTCCCTTTCTTTCCCTCTCCCTTTCTTTCCCTCTTTCTCTCCCTATCCCTCTTTCCCTCCCTCTCCCTCTTTCCCTCCCTCTCCCTCTTTCCCTCCCTATCCCTCTCTTTTCCTCTCCCTCTCTTCCCCTCTCCATTCTCCTCTCTCTTTCCCTCTCCCTCTTTCTTACCCTCTCCCTCTCACTTACCTTCTTCCTCTCTCTTTCCCTCACTCACTCTATATATGTTCTTCTCGCGAGTATCATAGCTAGTGCCTCACCAACCTGTGATCTCACCGCACGTCACTGGAGTGCTGTAGGATAGTGAAGTTCACAGATTCCACTGACTTACCCCATGTACATGATCACTATCCTGGCCTGCTGCCTTGGTAAGATATTCCCACAGTCCTGAGTCCTCCTCCACTCCAGGACCTCCGACCACCACACTGAGCCACAACCGCTACACAGCTGACTGAGACTGCCACTGCACTTTGCCAAAGCCAAATGCAATACAGGCAGTCAGGCACGCAGTAACTTGCAGCAGTAGCAGCTCCCTCCTATCTCTACCAGACTTCCTTCCCGCCTGAACTGAAGCCCGGTCACTCTGTCAATCAGCAGGCACGCCTCCCCCAGTGCTGAATGCTGATTGGCTGAGTGATCTAGCTCATCATGGAGGCGGTTTTAAGAACCGCCTCCAATTGGAGCTACTGAGGGCCCGGCGAGTCACCAGTGGGTGGCGCAGCTCTAAGTGAGCAGAGGATTGCATGTTAGATCTATTGTTGCGCAATTAATGGAGGGCAGCGGACTGGCTCACTGCCTCCTAATTGCGCAACAATGGATGATATGCATAATTTGGCTGGTGGGGTGGGGGGGAACCCTTGGTGCGGGGGGTGGGCTTGGCAAAAAAAAAAAATTAGAAAAAAACAAAACGTTTTTTATTTTTAATAAATATTACTTGAAATCTTTTTTTTGCCCTGATTGGACAGGGTAGGCAGTGCCTCCCCTGCCTCCTATTACTGCACGTCACTGACCAGCTTATTGTGAAGTTATTTTATTTACAGTGGATTTTATTTTGAAAACCCAGTAAAACCCTATGTAATGTGTCTCTTATCACTGATTCGCATTGGGGTCTCTTTTATTTTTTGTTAAAGATGCGCATCTTACAATCACCTATACTTTCATATTCATGTGTCTTTCTATTAGTGTATTAAAGGGACAGTGTAATCCAAAACAATCTTTCATTATTTAAATAGGGCATTCAATTTTAAACAATTTTCAAATTTACATCTATCACCAATTTTGTTCTCTTGGTATTCTTAGTTGAAAGCTAAACCTAGGAGGTTCATATGCTAATTGTCTAATCCCTTGAAGCCCGCCTCTCATCTCAGGGCATATTGACAGTTTTTCACCACTAGAGGATGTTAGTTCATTTGTTTCATATAGATAATACTGTGCTCACGCAAGTGGAGTTCCTAGGAGCCAGCACTGATTGGTTAAAATGCAAGTCTGTAAAAAGCACTGAGATAAGGGGCAGTCTGCAGAGGCCTAGATACAAGGTAATCACAGAGGTAAAAAGTGTATTAATATAACGGTGTTGGTTATGCAAAACTAGGGAATGGGTAATAAAGGGATTATCTATCTTTTAAAACAATAAATATTCTGGTGTAGACTGTCCCTTTAAATATTTTCAGTATTTTGTCACAATCTAGCCGCCTTTTCATTTGCAAGAAAAAACTGTGAAAGCTGAAGGGCGGTACTTTATAGATAATTAGTGTGGGATTTGAGATAAAATTGTATACACTCCCATGGAACGCCCATGTTCAGGTTATTTTCCAAAAAACACCACAACATTTACGCTTTGTATTTTGTATTTATAAGTACACATTTTGATGTGTCTTTTTTTGGTAGATACCATGTACTTAAATTATGATTTACCCTATGCATAGTTAAAGAGACACTGAACCCAAATTTTTTTTATTCAGATAGAGCATGAAATTTTAAGCAACTTTCTAATTTACTCCTATTATCAAATTTTCTACATTCTCTTGGTATCTTTATTTGAAATGCAAGATTGTAAGTTTAGATGCCAGCCCATTTTTGGTGAACAACCTGGGTTGTTCTTGCAGATTGGTAGATACATTTAGTCACCAATAAACAAGTGTTATTTAGGCTTCTGAACCAAAAAAAAAAGCTTCGATGCCTTCTTTTTCAAATATAGATAGCAAGAGAATGAAGAAAACATAATAGGAGTAAATTAGAAAGTTGCTTAAAAATGCTGCTCTGATTCACAAAAGAAAAAATTTGGGTTCAGTGTCTCTTTAATACGATTTATTCTTGTGTAATTTACATACAAGTTGTACGTTTTTGATAAAATACGATTTTTGCTGAACAGTTTTGTTATGATTTGTGATGCGCCTTAACAATACATTTTGTTCCTGTGTATTTGTGTGTGAATGGTTAAATTATTCATTTTGTATGATTTATAAATGATTAATTTAGTTTTGCAGTTTATTATGTATTTATCTCCTCCCCATATGAAAGTGCAGTATACGCCCCTTAGCGAGACTCTCTGTTCTCAGGGTAAAAAGTAGCTTTATAGAAATCCACCAGGGAAATAGAAGAACTGGCGAGGATCCTTAAAGGGATAGAAAACACCCAAAATGTTTATTGTTTAAAAAAAGATAGATAATCCCTTTATTTACCATTCCCCAGTTTTGCACAACCAACATAGTTATAAAAATATACTTTTTACCTCTGTAATTACCTTGTATCTAAGCTTCTGCAGACTACCTCTTTATTTCAGCTTTTTTGACAATCTTGGATTTCAGCCAATTAGTGCTGACTCTTAAATAACTACACATGAATGAGCACAATGTTATTTTTTTATGAAACACGTGAACTAACACCCTCTAACTGTGAAAAACTGTCAAATACATTCAGATAGGGATAGAGGGATAGATGGATAGAGATAGAGGGATAGGGATTAGGGATAAAGGGATAGGGTTATAAGGATAGGGATAGAGTGATAGGGATAAATGGATAGAGCTATAGGGATATAAGGAGAGGGATAGGGATATTTTTTTCCTTAAACATTTTGGCCTGTGTACATGGGGGCTTTAACACTAGTTATTCCTATAATCCTGTAGAAGTTTTTTTCACTATATTTTTTTATATAAATAATTTTTATTGAGGTATAATTCACAACACAATATACAATGAGCAAAATAATGTACAAATTTGGGCAGAAAACCACATTTCGGAATAGGCCGATAACACACGAACATCAGGAGTGACAATCAAGAGTTATCTACCTTGAGTAATTGAAACTCAAATACTAAAATTTTAACAATATAAATAAGTTTGTAAAGCATTAGAGAGACAATTGTTCGACTTGAGTCTAGAATAAAAAAAATAAATCTATGTATATAACAGAGTGCGCTTATGGTCAAAGAATCGTGTAGTCATTCACCGACTAATGGGTGTAAATAGGGCGGGACAGGGAAAGTAGTGGGGAGGGGGAAGAGAAAAAAAAAAGGGGGGGGGGGAATAACATCAGTAAGAGCAATCATGGGGGAATGGGGGAGGGGGAATAATACAGACCTCTCCCGATCAGTACAACGTGGAAGTTGATACCAGCTGCCATCTTTTTCAAATTGAAAGAATCGTGTTCTCTCCCAAGAGGTCCCATGGCTTCCACGTCAAAGCGTACAGGTCTGTTTGTTGACGGGAGCTATAGACGTAACTTTCCATAGACTGAAAGTAGGAAATTAGATGGATCAATGCCTGCCAGTTAGGGCAGTCAGGTTTCTTCCAGATCCTTGCAATAAGCAATTTGGCGGCCATCATGATTGTTATCAGCAAAATGCGGCTTGGTACAGGAAAAGGCCGCAGACCGGCATGGACTAGGGCCATTTCCGGGGGTAGGGAGCCAATCAACCCCAAGCGGCAGCACAAGGCCTCCAACTTACTCCACAGAGGGGCTATGACAGGGCAAGTCCACCAAATATGTTGGGGGTCACCTACTTGTTGGCATCCTCTCCAGCAGGAAACATTTTGTGTAACTTAGAGGGAACATAATGCCATCTGGTCAGCAACTTATAGAACAACTCAAAGAGTGTTATGCAATGAATGATTGGCTTAGTATGTTGAATTGCTTCTGACCAAACATCTGTTGGTAGGTCCACCCCCCAGTCTCTCTCCCACTCCTCCATTTGCCTAGTTTTAGTGAGTTTAGCAGCATCCAGGATAATTTGGTAATGGAAGGACAAGGGGGAGATATGCTGAGAATCTGTGGATAGTCGAGTCTCCCAAGGTGTCAGCGGTCTATGGGGAGCATCTAGGAAGCCCCATGACTTTAGTATAGAGGAGAGTCTTAGCAGATCAAATCTAAATTTGGGTTGAATATCATAGTCATGGGCCAGAACTTCATGGGCCACCTGTTTATCTCCCGAGAGAAAGTCTGTGATTTTCAGAATGGACAGGGCCCGGCGTGCAGCCAGTCCCGTAAAGGGAAGTCCCAATAGAAGGCCTGACATTGAATGATATGGCGATGGGTGCGGGGAGACCAGATTATGGTGACGGAGGTGCAACCAGGAATTTCTACAATGCAGTATGATTTTATTGTGAATCGAATATTCCGAGGCACAATGAGCCGGGATCCAAATTAGGTCCATTAACTTTAGGTGGGCCGGAATGGAAGCCTGTTCCAGTTCTAGCCAGCAAGGGAAAGCCTTCTTTGAATTCCATTCTGAGATATGGGATAAGAGGGCAGCCTCATAATAGAGCCTTATATTCAGGAGACCCAGGCCCCCCCCCCCCCGCTAAGACTGGACGTTGTAGTAAGGAAGCAGCAATATGTGGCCTCTTCCCATTCCATATATATCTGTTAATTACCGCTTGGAATTTGTTCAACAATTAGAGTGGAACTTTTATTGGCAAACATCGGAAAAAATATGTTAACTTGGGGAGCTGCATCATTTTAACTGCGGCTATTCTCCCAAACCAGGAGATTTCATCATATCTTCTGGAACACAGATCTGCCTGGAGCTGAGAGAGAAAAGTATAAAAATTATTTGCCAGGACTGTGCCAATCTCATGGGAGAGAAACACTCCAAGGTGTTTTAGACCAGATAAGGACCATTGGAAATGATACCTCTTTTTGAGTGAGTTTAATTAGGGGTCGGATAAGTTTAAGGGGTATGCCTCTGTTTTACTTAAGTTCAGTTTGTAGTAAGAAATATTACCAAATCTATCTAAGAGTTCGAAGAGAGCAGGAAGTGATTCTTCCGGTTCTGTGATGAACAGAGTCAAATCATCCGCATATAGGGCTAATGTCTGGGGGGTATTATGCAAAGTTAGGCCCTTAATTTGAGTTGAGGTCCGTAATTCCGCAGCCAGCGGTTCGATAACCAGTGCGAACAATAGAGGGGAAAGGGGGCATCCTTGCCTTGTGCCATTAGAAATCTGCACCTTTTCTGAGCAAAAGCCCAGGCCCTTCACCCTCGCCGTAGGACAAGAATACAAGGATCTCACTGCCGTAATAAAAGAATCAGGGAAGCCGAATGCTTGTAGGGTTGAGAACATGTAATCCCACCTCACCCTGTCGAACGCTTTTTCTGCGTCCATTGACAGGGTGAGGAGAGGGATTCCCATGTTTGCAGCTTCCGTAAAGATGTTAAGAAGACGCCTCGTATTGTCTGGGCCCTGTCTGCCCGGAATGAAGCCAACCTGATCCGGGTTGACTAGTTCTGGGAGCAGTCTGTTTAATCTTGTGGCCAAAATTTTCATGTACAATTTTATATCAACATTAATAAGAGAGATCGGCCTGTAATTCTCACAAAGAGAGTGATCTTTACCCTCTTTAGGCAGAGTTATAATGGAAGCTTCAAGAAATTTGGGGCGGAGGTTGCCTGTTTTAAAGGTAAGGTTAAAATATCTAGTGATTAGAGGTGTCAATTGCGAGGAATAAGTCTTATAGAATAAAGTGGTGAACTCGTCTGGTCCCGGTGCTTTATCTTACTGAAGCGAGGAAATCGCTTGTTTCAGTTCTTCTGCGGTCAAAGGGATGGCTAGACTTTGGGCATCCATTTCTGACAAAGCTGGGAGAGGGAGGGAGGACAGGAACTGATCTATTTGCCATTTAGGGGCTTTAGAGCTTTGTAGGGAGGAGTCTAAGTTGTATAAAGCGGTGTAGTAGTGAGCAAATGCACTTGCTATATCTGTAGGTGCCTGTACCGTCCCTCTAGGGGGTTTTAATCAATGGGATTCAGCGTTGCTGTGTACGGATTCTAAGTTTGTGAGCTAAGAGCCGGTCGGCTCTATTGCCTTTGTAATAATACAACTGTTTGAGGGTCAGGAGGTTTGATTGCACCTTTATTTCTTCGGACGCGTTAATTTTGGATCTGATGGCAGCTATTTGATCTGCTATCTGTTTCGAGGGGCCATTCTTGTTAAGACTCTCCATAGACCGAAGTTCTAAATATAGTTGGACCAGGGGTTTACCTGAGAGCTTACGTTTCTCCGAAGCCTGTTTTATGAAGTGACCCCTCATAAATGCTTTCAGGGTTGCCCATAATACAGAGTCGTCAGTAAGAGTGTTATCATTAGTGACCAGAAATTCCGAAATGGCCTTAGAGGCATCAACTCCAGCTAGCCCTGATATTAACTATGGGTGTAATCTCCAGTAAGAAGGTGAAGGCCCCTGAAAATGGGCGTCGATCAAGGTAACGGAAACCATATCGTGATCTGACCAGATAGAAGGGTGGGACAGCTTGTCCAAAGGGTGGAACGGCATAATAAATAATCTATTCTTGAATAATATAGATGTGGGTTTGAATAAAAAGTGAAGTCTTTCTCGGAAGGAGACAGGCAGCGCCATGCATCATACAGATTGTATTGATACATTAGTGATCTAAACTGATTTGAGATCTGCTTGGCTGCGGGGTCTTGAGGCTTGAGTTTGGGGGATTTCTTATCCAGAATTGGGTCCCAGACTAGGTTAAGGACCCCCCTATTAAAAGAGTGCCTCTGCATAGTTGTTCCATGAGAGGGAGAACCGCTTTTAAGAAGGCCAGCTGTCCAGCATTTGGTGCGTATAAAAAATATAAGTAAGGAAGCACTAAAAGCTCAAGAATAATGGAAGGTGATATTTGATAAACAATTTAATTTTCAGATTTATTTACAAAACTTCATACACAAAAAATTTATTTTCTATATATATTAAAAAATTAAAAAAATTAAAAATTAATGCTACTTAAGGGACGTCTCCCAACAGTATGTTTCACCAAAATCATTTGTTTGTGATCCAATCTAAACACTAAATAACAGATTTAAAACTCGTATTAACAATGTATATTTTTAAAAGTTATTTCCACCTTAACACTGTTCGCATATAGCGATGTATAATGGCTACTTTGTATTTAAATGTTCATATTCAAATGTGATACGTTAACTCTCTTTTGTATCTTTTGAGTTTAACTCATATCCATTTCTGACAGGGCTTGTAATTCTTGTTAAAAAGTCAATCTAGGATTCTGACCAATTAAATCTGTAAAAACGTCTTGTATTAGCGAAAGAGGTTTTCTGTACCTGTATGTGCAGGCTTGGGGCACAAATTTGTTCCTGTGTTTCTCCGGTATTAGGTTTCTTTCGTTAGCTGTTAGTAACAGCGCTGCTTTTACCTTAGATCTCCCTTCTGGTTTCCACCCGATCAGCTGTGCTGACATGCGCTCCTGCACGGTTTTGGGCGGGATCCAACAAACGGCCGTTTGTATTTCTTTTGTCGTCTAGGTTTGCAGTTTTGGGTGGCAAATTGGAATAGATCTCCTTCAGGTTCTCCCAGAGCTAGTGAGATAAGACTCTGCTTTTAACGCCAACGCTTTTTGCCCTTTGATTGGCTTTATCAAGACGTATATTTGATGTGTGATATTGCTTGCATTTAAATAGCCCTCCTCTTGGCTCTATTTGTCAGTTTCGTGGGTTGGTTCATTTACTCATGTTAAGGTGGATTTGATTTCAGGTTAATTCTACTATGTAGTTAAGGTGGACTTTAAAAAAAGAGAACATCCGGGGGCGGAGCCAACTACTGAAATGGCCGGACGTGTCTCTCTATGGCTCCTGGTTTCATGATCTAATTCTAGGAGATTAACTGACAAACACATACTTTTATGGAACTAGTCTGCTGTTTTTTATCCCTATGGAGATCCCTGATCAAGTGAGAAGCTTTCGCTGACAAGACAGAATGATGGATTTAGTAGAGAGATGGGAGGAGGCCATGCTCCAACTACTAAACCGCCATTTTTCAGAGCTCAGACACTGCCTATCTATGGTCAAACTGAAGGCTCAGGAGAGCCGCGCCGTAGCCGAAATGATACCCATGCAGACCCCTACACAAAGCTGGGATGTGGAGGGAGCAGCAATCTGGATACAACGATGCCCTGACCCCACTTCAAAGCAGAGACTTCTTGATCCGCCCCGCTCCACAGGCAATGAGGCAATAAGCGACGGCAGTGTCTTAGATAGGGCCGATGATGACACACTTAATGCTCCACAATCCTCTCCAGCTCTAACGGAGACCAACAGCCCTAACACCCGGAGATCTACATTAGAACTTAGTGCAGAATCAATTAAACCAGCGGCAGGCTACACCGCACTGAAGCTTGACAGCCTGGAAGTTGCGGTCATGGAACCCGGGAAAATAAGCCCTCGTGGGGGGTTGAGGCGACCGGCGAACCAAGTTATCTTTTATTCCCTCAGAAGAGGTATAGGCAAAACTGAAGCTGTTCTCTGTCTCATACTTTACTAGAGAGGATTTTGTTATGACCTCCGGAACCTTCCTGAACTTAAATTAGGCTTGTTGCAAACTGAGTAGCGTTCTCACTATACATAGAACACGCAGAAAGAACTTGCAGCTTTACTAGATTTTTTTCCTTTATGTTCTTCCAAAGACTGATACATTAAACATATGTTCCTTTGGCAGTACCACACAATCTATCGCCCCTAAAGAGGGAAAAAAAAGGGGAAACCTGCTGCACATATCATGATTGAAGCAAGTACTGCAGAATAGACCCTGGCTGGTCAGAGACGCTCTCACTAAAGTTTTTTTTTCTTTATTGTTGACTTTATTACCTCTGTTACTGTCTCATATTGATGTTAAATAAGTAGTATTTTATAAGAGTAGTTTTGGATGCCAAGCATTCTTCTAAGGCGGATGACCATGTTTTGCCTTTATGTATTTTTAATGTTACTAAGGAAGGGTACCTGCTGCAGAGGTCTTAGCTCTCACTAATATAGCCTGAAAGTTATATGTTTTTACTTGCAGACTAGCTCTCTATTCCTAGAGGTCTGAATAACCACATAAACTGCAGCAGTTTCCTGTCTTATTTGATTTATTTTGCATATTGTCTCTTAAGAGATACTTGTTCTTGTTATACATTTGTTATTGCATACTAGATAATGTAGATCACCCACACTAACTGACCAGATCCTCAGACATTAACATACATCTTACAAGATTTGTTGTCTGGGAAATGGCGCCCGAGTATTTTCAGACTTTACTCTTTAAAGTAGTTAGCCATTCTACTTACATTGTTCTGTTTGGTCCAGAAACCTGGCAATAACCTAGAGGGCAAGCTGGAAAGACATGCTTACTGGCATGTAAGTATAAATTGCAAGTATCCATATTTGTTAATACTTAGTTTTATGAAGCCGGCATAAGCCATATAACTCATTGCGCTTGCTTTTTTACATATACCCCATTATATCATGCGGTTAGCCTTGTAGTAAAACATTGAGCTAATATTAGCGCACTGTTAGCTGGTCCCCTGGCCATGACTTGTATGCTTTCATACTGCATGGCCTTTAATTTAGGTTTTGTATGTATGCAATGTGGTCAGTTGACGTGGGATAGGTCCCCTTGCAGAGGCCGAACGCAGACTGATGCTAAAGAGTTTGGGGACTTCATCTCTCTGCGCAATTTTTATCGTAGGGGCATAGGTAACATGGCTACCTACCAAGTCTTTGTAAATAGACTAAAACAACATGTGCAAGACTCATATGCCTACACTTAACATGACGCCTCTTTGAGACAGAGTCTTGACTTACTTCTGACTTTCATATGAGGACCTTAGTTCTTCCCTTATGCAGTTATTCTGCAATTACCCCTAGTTATGGTTTAAGGCTTCAAAAAAATTACATAGAATGTGATACTAATTATCTTGTACCTCTCCTAGAGGGATGGTAGTATTGTTATACACATTATGTTATTACTTCTGCATTCTGTTATAGGACTTATACCTTTTTTTATGTGCCCTGGTTATTCTATACTTAATGTGATAATATTTAGCCACAGTGGTGCCCAACAATGGTGAATATATATTTCTAGTCTATTTGTTGATCTAGCCAAGTATATTGTATTCTGAACTTCACCCATACCTATAATACCGCTATTTTATTAGACATACTAGTTATAAACATGTTTGTAATGTTATAGTTCTGCAGAAAATTATTTTCCAAGATTGGCCTAAGGCTTATCCTGAAGGGTACTGGTCTTAAATAAGACTATTTATAACAATCTGTGTAGTTTAACTCTGGTTCTGTATACATCTATGCCCATATATTGAATGAGAGTATACACAGGGTATAATTATATAATAGACTCCACTTATCTGATTGTTTATATTTTACTCTCATGGAGACTGGAATAACAAAATAATATGCCCACTTTTTTTTTTTTTATAAATGATTTTTATTGGTTTTTTCAAATAATAAGTTGACAAGTACAATGGTTATAACACAAGGGTAGTACATGGTATAATACATTTAAATTAGTGGCATTAAATAGTCCTTTGGTTGTAGGGTCTCCCTTGTATATTCTCGGGGAGCAGACAGAGGAAATGTGTACAATAGGGGAGGGGTGGAAAGGGGGGGGTGGCTTGTACATTGCACTCAAAATTGAAATTAACAATCTATAGATGAATAACATTTATGTCAAACGTAACAATAACAATAACAATAATAATAATAAACACTGGAAGAGTTTAATGTATACTTGTAATGTGCTCTAGTTTTGTGTGTTTATAGACAAGGTCATCAAGTCAGGGAGGGCCTTTTATTGTGTTAAGAAGTGTCTCCCAATAGAATTTGACTTCTAGAAATGTGTTTAGTTGATTCCTTTTATAATACCCGTACTGCTCCAGCTGAATGATTTCAGAAACCTTTGATAGCCACTGTGAAACTGTTGGGGTTAATACAGACTTCCACTGCTGAGCGATCAGCATTTTCGCGCTGTTTATACATATCCTAGTCAGTGTAGTGCGCAATTTGCAGTGGAGTTCTGGATTTTGGTTTAGTAACACTATTTCTGGAGTGAGTGTGAATGTCTCCCTGTCATGATCAGGTGTACATGCGCTCAGGATACAGACCCTCGGGGCAGTGGTAGGGATTTGAAGACACCGACCCCTGACCCGGGGAAGAGTATCCTGGACGTGGATAGATGATATTCTGTGATTCATAATTGCTAGAAGTTATTGTAGAAAAAATGGAGAGTGCAACATTTGTATACAATATATTCTGAGTTCACTGTGACTTATAGTTAGTTAATAGAAGTAACTGCAGGATTCAATGAGAGAAAAATATAGCAAAGTGGAATGTTCAGGCTTCAGAGTAAACTGGTGAAAGATTGACACTTAGATGCAAACTAAGGATTGTTGCAGGTTCACAGTACATAATATTATATAAAGATGTATGTCTGAGTTAAAGCACAGCTGCACAAGTACTTAGACAAGCTGCAAGTTTAGGCATTAATTACTGTTTGTGCATTTAGATGCAAACTTGGTTTGTTGCAGGTTCACAGTACATATTATTATAAAGAGCTGTATGTCAGTAATTAGCAGAGCAGCACAGGTGAAAGTTAAGTTTAAGGCATCAATTACTGTTTGAACATATATTGGAGAATCATAGGAAAGCTTTTAATTGAACACATAGATGCAGAGTTCAGAATTTGTGAACATATTTGCAGCAGGATATTTCAGCAATGACAACTTGTAGCAGAGAAATAGTAATAAAGTTCTGAGTAGGATGCTGTTGTAATTAGTGTGTGATGATAACCAAAAGTATGCTTGCTTTATAATATAGTTCACAGATTTGTTAAGTAGCTGTGTCCAGGAAACAGAATGGAGATATTTTTGATACTTGCGGTTTGATGATATTTTGCATAGGTAATAGAATATGCTGTATCTTGGAATAGTTGCTAAGTTCATGCAGGAAACAGTCACAGACCTCTGTTGTTCAGGATCACAACTTCAATGTTAATGCAAGGCACATTAGACCTGAGAAGGCTTAAAAAGAGGCTGAGGTAATCAGGTGCATGAATGATTAATCAGGCAGGCAGGCAAGCTGAATGTGAATACTGCCCAAATGCAACAGTCAGAGAAGGATTTCTTAAAGGGATAGTGACATTAGGCTGAGATATGTTACAGATTCCCCTCCTTAAAGGCGACCTCCGGGCGCCCAATACAATCCAAAAGGAGAGAGAACAAAATTGATATGGAGAATCGGTAGCAGGTGTATGGAGGTAGTGAGTCCAATCGGAAATCAAGAAAGGAGGGTTGGAGATCTCTTGAAAAAGTTGAATGACGAAGTAAAGGCCATGTAATTCAGGTATAAAAAGATCTTGACAATGATGAGAGCAAAACTTGAAGTCAACTTTTTTGTAGTCATCGTGAGAATGCATGAACGTAACATACAATGAGCTTCCTACCACAGAATCATCCTGAGGGTAGACAGGTGGATGTTCTTCATGATAGATGACCATGTACATAGCCAATGAAAAGGCAGCCAGTCCTAGAGATATGAATAGGCTTTCCTCAGCTTCAGAAATAGAGATGCAGCATTGTGGATTGATAACCAGATTAACCGCTTTTGGGTCAGAGATTTGAGTATCCTCAGAATTAACCTCTTGGCTGAGGATTAGATATACTCCAAAAGAAAAAGCTATAGGCACTTCTAACGCAATAGCAGGGCTTTCTTCAAAATAGGAGATAGGAGTGTAGAGTGCAAGATTTGTCCAGTTCTTGCCATCTTCTAATTCAAAATGAAATGTCTCCTTACTGGATTCAGAATCAAAAGTGTTCTCACTAAGAATAGGTATATGAATGTCCACACCAAGGCAAGGTTCAGGAATACCCACATCTGGGCAAGGTTCAGTCATATCCTCAGTAGGATCAGGTGAAGGAATGTCCATGCCAGGGCAATGTTCAGAAGTACCCACATCTGGGCAAGGTTCAGGAATATCCTCAGTAGGATCGGGTGAAGGAATGCCCATGCCAGGGCAATGTTCAGAAGTACCCACATCTGGGCAAGGTTCAGGAATATCCTCAGTAGGATCAGGTGAAGGAATGCCCATGCCAGGGCAATGTTCAGAAGTACCCACATCTGGGCAAGGTTCTACTATAGAGAAAGATAAAGAACCCACTTTAGAGCCAGGAACCATACTCTCTTCTGAGCAGAGGGCAAGGCTTTCTTCAGGGTTCATAAACGAAGAATTAACAAGACCCACTTTAGAGCCAAGAACCATACTCGCTTCTGAGTAGAGGGCATGGCTATCTTCAGGATCAAGTAATATTACACCCATTTCTGGGTTAAACAAAGGAATACCCATACCAGGGTCAAAAACAGGAGAGTCCACCTTGATGTCAGGTTTAGTAGTATAATCATGGAAAACAGGAATGGGCACAGGGGAATCTTCTTGAAGAACTTTTGTACAAGTTTTAGGGTCAAGAATGTCCACTTGCGAACTTGGTTCAAAGTTGTCCTCACAGGATTCAGTATCAGGAATTCCTGTACAGGAAACTGATGTAGTAGAAAATGTAGGTTGATGCAAAGTATCTCCCAAGGGAAACAATTTTTTAGATGCAGTAACAGAAGAATTTTGAGAAGATGAAGTGTACTGAAATATGCCACACTCAGGTAGATGCGGAGGAATCGTGACACAAGATTCTGACTGAGAAGTTATCTGGAGTTCAGCAGGCATGCTTATTTGAGTTTGAATATCAGAACTAAATTCTCCAATGATTATCTCTGGTAAACTGAAAGGTTGTTTATCTGGAACAAAATTATCTTTTGCTTCTAGCACAGGGTTTACAGGCAATGAGGCATCATGAGAGGGATATGAGAAATCAATATTTGGAAACAGTTTTTGTAGTTGTTGTAGAGTCTGAGAAGAGATACCATTAGATGCTTTAAGAACAGACTGATAGTGACTATAGACATCATCCAGCTCGGTGTTGACAGTGTCAGGAGGCAAGAGAGGGTCTGGTACAACAGAATTTAAAACAGGGGAATCAGGCTGAGTTTCCTCTTTGCACTTCTGATTTTCTGTGGGCAGAAGGATTTTCTTCTTCTTCTTCTTTTTCTTAGAGAGCTTAGATTTCTTCCCAGTATGAGGTTTCTTAGGTTGCTGCCATTGTGGTTTGTAGTAAGGTTGAGAACAGAAATCCTCTTCATCACTGGATGCATAATTCTGATGTGATAAATCAGCATAGTAGTTGAGGGGACCTTTACTCCTAACAGCAGTCTGTAAACCAGATGTCCTTTTTTCCAGCTCTGAATCTGTCCAATCTAACGAATCCATGGTAATATCAGAAATAGGAAGATCAGTATTTCCATGAGAGGTTTCATGATGGGAGCTGTCTGTATCATCCATGTTGTAAATATAACAACCAAGGATGTCATTATAGCAAATAGGTTGAGGTCTTGTCTGAGTTTGTGGCGAATTAAAGTTGCGCTCATACCAGTCTAATGCCAGTTCAGCTGGATCTGTGAAGTCATCCTCCATGTTGACATATTCAGACTCAGAATCAGTATCACCAGGATAGGAATTACAAACAGGAGGAGTAGATGGTTTTCTGGAACAGTAGTCCTGTCTCTTTAAATCTTTAAAGGTCTGAATTTTTTTCTGCTGAATCTATGAATGCATCCTCTTCAGTTACATAGTCAGACTCAGAATCAGTTTCACCAAAATGGAAATCACGAACATGAGGAACAGATGAAATCCTAGAATAGTGGTTCTGTCTCTTTAAATCTTTGAAAGCCTGATTTTTTTCTGCTGAAGCTATGGTTAAATCCTCTTCATTTTCATAGTCAGATTCAGGATCAGTTTCACCAAAATGGTAAGCACGAAATTGAGGAACAGATGACATTTTAGAAAAGTGGTTCTGTCTCTTTAAATCTTTAAAAATCTGATTTTTTTCTGCTAAAGCTATGGTTAAATCCTCTTCATTTTCATAGTCAGATTCAGGATCAGTTTCACCAAAATGGTAACCACGAACATGAGTAGAGGATTGTCTAGAATGGGAGTACTGTGTCTTTACATTTTTTAAAGTTTGAAAATCTTCTGTTTTTCCTTTAGGGATTGCTTGGGTCTGAGTTATGTTGTAATTTTTTATTTTCCTTTGAGGGTCGGTGCATCCACTACCACTGCGGATCCCTTTTTTAGGCATTAACATTCTGTCCTGATCCGGTGTACATGCGCCCAGGATACAGACCCTCGGGGCAGTGGTAGGGATTTGAAGACACCGACCCCTTACCCGGGGAAGAGTATCCTGGACGTGGATAGATGATATTTTGTGATTCATAGTTGCTAGAAGTTATTGTAGAAAAAATGGAGAGTGCAACATTTGTATACAATATATTCTGAGTTCACTGTGACTTATAGTTAGTTAATAGAAGTAACTGCAGGATTCAATGAGAGAAAAATATAGCAAAGTGGAATGTTCAGGCTTCAGAGTAAACTGGTGAAAGATTGACACTTAGATGTAAACTAAGGATTGTTACAGGTTCACAGTACATAATATTATATAAAGCTGTATGTCTGAGTTAAATCACAGCTGCACAAGTACTTAGACAAGCTGCAAGTTTAGGCATTAATTACTGTTTGTGCATTTAGATGCAAACTTGGTTTGTTGCAGGTTCACAGTACATATTATTATAAAGAGCTGTATGTCAGTAATTAGCAGAGCAGCACAGGTGAAAGTTAAGTTTAAGGCATCAATTACTGTTTGAACATATATTGGAGAATCACAGGAAAGCTTTTAATTGAACACATAGATGCAGAGTTCAGAATTTGTGAACATATTTGCAGCAGGATATTTCAGCAATGACAACTTGTAGCAGAGAAATAGTAATAAAGTTCTGAGTAGGATGCTGTTGTAATTAGTGTGTGATGATAACCAAAAGTATGCTTGCTTTATAATATAGTTCACAGATTTGTTAAGTAGCTGTGTCCAGGAAACAGAATGGAGATATTTTTGATACTTGCGGTTTGATGATATTTTGCATAGGTAATAGAATATGCTGTATCTTGGAATAGTTGCTAAGTTCATGCAGGAAACAGTCACAGACCTCTGGGGCGCGATCCGATATAGATCGCAGTTTGCGGCGCAAGCGAGGGAACCGGCATCGCCCGCAGTTTTAGCTCGCAACTCGAGCTATCCCATATAAGTCGCCGTCAGATGCTAACGTGCCGTAAGTCTGACAAACCAGCGATGTCCAGAAATCTGCGTAAGTACAAATTTCTGGCGTCGCCAGTGACTTGCGGCACGTTAGAAACTGCCGGCGCCTATAAAACCTGACTAAAGTCTAAAACACCCGCACTGTCTAACACGCCTCCCTAACATAGCCCGACAAGTCTAACACGCCTCCCTAACATAGCCCGACACGTCTATCCCTCTATCCGCTATCCCCCCTCACTATCCTAACAATAAAAAAGCTATTAACCCCTAAACCGCCGCTCCCGTACCCCGCCGCCAGCTATATTATATCTATAACCCCCTAAAGTGAGCCCCTAACACCGCCGCCATCTATATTAAAATTATTAACCCCCAATGTAAGCCCCTTACACCGCCGCCATCTCTATTAAAATGATTAACCCCTAATTTAATCTACCTACCCCGCCGCCAGCTATATTATCTATGTTAACCCTAAGTATATTATAGTTAATATAGGTATTACATTATATATATTAACTATATTAACCCTAATTATATTAGGGTTAATATAGTTAATATAGTTACTATAGTATTTATATTAACTATATTAACTCTATCTAACCCTAACACCCCTAACTAAATTTATATTAAATTAATCTAATTCATTTATAAACTAAAATATTCCTATTTAAATCTAAATACTTACCTATAACATAAACCCTAAGATAGCTACAATATAATTAATAATTACATTGTAGCTATGTTAGGGTTAATATTTATTTTACAGGTAAATTGTTAATTATTTTAACTAGGTATAATAGCTATTAAATAGTTATTAACTATTTAATATCTACCTAGTTAAAATAATTACCCAATTACCTGTAAAATAAATCCTAACCTAAGTTACAAATACACCTACACTATCAATAAATTAAATAAACTACAAACATCTATCTAAAAATACAATTAAATTAACTAAACTAAATTACAAAAAAAACCAAACACTAAATTACAAAAAATAAAAAAAGATTACAAGATTTTTAAGCTAATTACACCTATTCTAAGCCCCCTAATAAAATAATAAACCCCCAAAATAAAAAAAATTCCCTGCCCTATTCTAAATTAAACAAATTTCAAAGCTCTTTACCTTACCAGCCCTTAAAAGGGCCTTTTGTGGGGCATGCCCCAAAGAATTCAGCTCTTTTGCATACAAATACAATACCCCCCCATTACAACCCACCACCCACATACCCCTATTCTAAAACCACCCAAACCCCCCTTAAAAAAGCCTAACACTACCCCCCTGAAGATCTCCCTACCTTGTCTTCACCACACCGGGCCGAACTCCTGATCCGATCCGGGCGATGTCTTCCTCCAAGCGGCAAAGAAGAATTCTTCCTCCGGCGATGTCTTCCTCCAAGCGGCAAAGAAGAATTCTTCCTCCGGCGACGTCTTCCTCCAAGCGGCAGCAAAGTCTTCATTCTTCCGGTGGCATCTTCAATCTTCTTTCTTCGCTCCGCCGCCGCGGAGCATCCATCCCGGCCGACTACTGAACTTGGAATGAGGTACCTTTAAATGACGTCATCCAAGATGGCGTCCGCCGAATTCCGATTGGCTGATAGGATTCTATCAGCCAATCGGAATTAAGTTAAAAAAATCTGATTGGCTGATTGAATCAGCCAATCAGATTCAAGTTCAATCCGATTGGCTGATCCAATCAGCCAATCAGATTGAGCTCGCATTCTATTGGCTGTTCCGATCAGCCAATAGAATGCAAGCTCAATCTGATTGGCTGATTGGATCAGCCAATCGGATTGAACTTGAATCTGATTGGCTGATTCAATCAGCCAATCAGATTTTTTTAACTTGATTCCGATTGGCTGAGAGAATCCTATCAGCCAATCGGAATTCGGCGGACGCCATCTTGGATGACGTCATTTAAAGGTACCTCATTCCAAGTTCAGTAGTCGGCCGGGATGGATGCTCCGCGGCGGCGGAGCGAAGAAAGAAGATTGAAGATGCCACCGGAAGAATGAAGACTTTGCTGCCGCTTGGAGGAAGACGTCGCCGGAGGAAGAATTCTTCTTTGCCGCTTGGAGGAAGACATCGCCGGAGGAAGAATTCTTCTTTGCCGCTTGGAGGAAGACATCGCCCGGATCGGATCAGGAGTTCGGCCCGGTGTGGTGAAGACAAGGTAGGGAGATCTTCAGGGGGGTAGTGTTAGGCTTTTTTAAGGGGGGTTTGGGTGGTTTTAGAATAGGGGTATGTGGGTGGTGGGTTGTAATGGGGGGGGGGGTATTGTATTTGTATGCAAAAGAGCTGAATTCTTTGGGGCATGCCCCACAAAAGGCCCTTTTAAGGGCTGGTAAGGTAAAGAGCTTTGAAATTTGTTTAATTTAGAATAGGGCAGGGAATTTATTTTATTTTGGGGGTTTATTATTTTATTAGGGGGCTTAGAATAGGAGTAATTAGCTTAAAAATCTTGTAATCTTTTTTTATTTTTTGTAATTTAGTGTTTGTTTTTTTTTGTAATTTAGTTTAGTTAATTTAATTGTATTTTTAGATAGATGTTTGTAGTTTATTTAATTTATTGATAGTGTAGGTGTATTTGTAACTTAGGTTAGGATTTATTTTACAGGTAATTGGGTAATTATTTTAACTAGGTAGATATTAAATAGTTAATAACTATTTAATAGCTATTATACCTAGTTAAAATAATAACAATTTACCTGTAAAATAAATATTAACCCTAACATAGCTACAATGTAATTATTAATTATATTGTAGCTATCTTAGGGTTTATGTTATAGGTAAGTATTTAGATTTAAATAGGAACATTTTAGTTTATAAATGAATTAGATTAATTTAATATAAATTTAGTTAGGGGTGTTAGGGTTAGATAGAGTTAATATAGTTAATATAAATACTATAGTAACTATATTAACTATATTAACCCTAATATAATTAGGGTTAATATAGTTAATATATATAATGTAATACCTATATTAACTATAATATACTTAGGGTTAATATAGATAATATAGCTGGCGGCGGGGTAGGTAGATTAAATAAGGGGTTAATCATTTTAATAGAGATGGCGGCGGTGTAAGTGGCTTACATTAGGGGTTAATAATATTAATATAGCTGGCGGCGGTATAGGGGGATTAGGTTAGGGGTTAATAATTTTTATATAGGTGGCGGCGGTGTAAGGGGTCAGATTAGGGGATAGATAAGGTAGATGGCGGCGGTTTTAGCGGCTCACAGTAGGGGGTTAGTTTATGTAGATGGCGGCGGGGTCCGTGAGCGGCGGTTTAGGGGTTAATAACTTTATTAGGGATTTCGGGGGGGGGGGGGGATCGCGGTTGACAGGTAGATAGACATTGCGCATGCGTTAGGTGTTAGGTTTATTTTAGAAGATCGCGGTTGACAGGGAGATAGACATTGCGCATGCGTTAGGTGTTAGGTTTATTTTAGCAGATCGCGGTTGACAGGGAGATAGACATTGCGCATGCGTTAGGTGTTAGGTTTATTTTAGCAGCCAGTTTAGGGAGTTACGGGGCTCCAATAGTCAGCGTAAGGCTTCTTACGGCTGCTTTTTGTGGCGAGGTGAAAATGGAGTAAGTTTTCTCCATTTTCGCCACATAAGTCCTTACGCTGCATATTGGATACCAAACTGCGCGGGTTTGGTATACCTGCCTATGGCCCAAAAAACTACGGGCGACGGCAGAAATATACGCGCGTAACTTCTAGGTTACGCCGTATATAGGATACCAAACCCACGCAAATATTGGCGTCGCCGGCTTTTGCGGGCGACGATTTTTATCGGATCGACCCCCTGTTGTTCAGGATCACAACTTCAATGTTAATGCAAGGCACATTAGACCTGAGAAGGCTTAAAAAGAGGCTGAGGTAATCAGGTGCATGAATGATTAATCAGGCAGGCAGGCAAGCTGAATGTGAATACTGCCCAAATGCAACAGTCAGAGAAGGATTTCTTAAAGGGATAGTGACATTAGGCTGAGATATGTTACACTCCCCTAATGTGTTTTGTAGTGCCTCTTCTATTGAGCTCCAGAATGTGCGTAGTTTGGGGCATTGCCACCAAATATGAGCCATGGTACCTACTTCTCCGCATCCCCTCCAGCACTGCGCTGTTGAGGAAGGGTATATTTTGTGTAACCTTTGTGGTGTCAAATACCAACGCATGAGGACTTTGAAGTTCATCTCAATGATTTTTGCAGAGGTGTATGACTTACGTGTGTTGTGGTAGATTATCTGCCAGTCTTTGTCTTCTATTTGGATGTTTAAGTCTCTGTGCCACTGTACTGTGAATTGTGGTGGGGTTTGTTGTTTTGCGGTTTCAAGGGCTTTCTTGGCTCTCGACATAGTTCCTTTAAAGGGTATCTCTGAGAGACATAGTTGCTCAAAGGGAGTAGGGGGTCTTATCAGGTCTTCTCTTGCATGATTATTGTGGATGTAGTGGTGCAATTGAGAGTGTTTCAACCATGAGGTGAATGCGCCCCTTAATATGGTCGTTGTGATATGTGTGATAAATTTGTCTCACCAAACTTTAGAGAAAAATAAAATAAAGGAAATGTAGCTCTATTCTTGTAAACAGCAAGTATATATAACTTAATATACTCGCATGCACAAGGTGAGCATTTACTTTTAGTAATTGAAATGAAAAGTATGGATTATACCTCTATGAATGATAATAGTAATTCTTATGTGAGAAGCTTATTAAGCTTCTAATATATAAACAATGATTCGTTTATGATCAAAGAAAAAATGAGAAAAATTCCTTTATATTCAGGATATGAAATGAGTTGATAAAGTTCAAATCTTAGTAAAATAATGTTCAAGTAACTTTCCTTTAGTTTCACGCACTCACACAAACACTCTAAAATATATATACAATGTTCCAACACACACGCAATATTGAGCAGCAAGGAGGAGGTTAATTCAGAGAAATACAGCTCAGGTAAGTAATGACACTTAGCGTTATATTTGTAAACCTTAAACTTTGTATACAATACGATACCAATACCAGCGTGGTGATAAGACCAGAATTCCCCAGAAACGATGGTGAAGTGTGGAGAGCGGTATTAGCAGCAGAGTAAATACTAAACCGGAGAATATTAGAGAGCGGCGTCTGGTAGCAGCATGTGTGAATGCGGCTTCAGCTGTGAGTGATTGAGTTCCGGAAGCGTAGGAATATGATTAGAAGTAACGGTCCAAAAGGTATCAGGAAAGAAGTGCAGCAAACTTTGAGTTACAATCAGCCTTCAAAAAATATAAAATACTTTAGACCTGAAAGGGAAAAATAAACTGCTTGAAATGAGCAGTAGCACAGGATGAGAGAATCCACTTTAATTTTCAGGCACTGAGTAATGGAGAAGCACTTCCTTAAATAGGAGGAAGTGCTGATAGTCAGAAAGTCTTAAAGGGATATCACATCCCCCCCTTCTCAGGGAATCACCCCCGGGGATTCCAGACCAGGTTTAAGGGGGTAACGATGGTGGAATGACTTCACCAGACGAGGGGCATGAACTTCCGAATGAAGATGCCAGGAATCATCCTCTGGACCATAACCCTTTCATCTGATGAGATATTCCAATCTTTGTCGTCGAATCCAATATAGATTCAACTTCAAATTCCTCTGGAAGATCCACTGAGATAGGAGGTGGAAGATCAACTGTCGTACGTGTCATAGAATCAAAAGGTTTTAGTAATGAAATATGGAAGGTGGGATGAAACTTGTAGTCCTTGGGTAACGTGAGCTTGACCACATTGGGATTTATTACCTGCTCCACAGGGTAAGGTCCCAGAAATTGGTTAGCCAATTTCTTGCTAGGGACCTGAAGTTTGAGGTTTTTAGTAGAGAGTAATACTAGGTCACCTATTTTATATTCAGGTCCAATTGAATGTTTCCGATCATAGTATTTCTTTTGGTATTCCTTAGCTTCGGCTAGATGTTTTTTCAATACTCTTAATCGATCTTGAAGCTTGGAAGAAAAATCTAAAGCTGAAGGGCAATTCACTGTTTTGTGGGACAAGGTTATAGTATTAGGATGGTACCCATAAGTTGCGAAGAAGGGGGATGTTTTGGTTGAGGAACAGAATGAATTATTATGAGTAAATTCAGCCATAGGAAGGTAAATTAGCCAGTCATCTTGTAAATGTGAAATATAACAACGTAAAAAGTGTTCAATAGTCTGGTTGAGTCTTTCTGTCAACCCATTTGTCTGAGGATGAAAAGCAGTAGTGTAGCGATGATCAATTTTCAGTAATTTACACAAAGATCTCCAGAACGAAGAGGTGAATTGGGTACCCCTGTCAGTAATAATATTAGAGGGTAAACCATGTAGTCTTACAACCTGATCAAGAAATACTTTAGCTGTAGTCATGGCAGTTGGTAATCCCTTAAGTGGAATAAAATGAGCCAGTCTTGTTAAATGGTCGACTACTACCATGATAGTGTTATATTGTTGTGATGCAGGTAACTCCACTATAAAATCCATGGCAATAGTACTCCATGGTTTATCTGGAATGGGCAGAGGTCTAAGTAACCCTATGGGTTTTTTATGTTCAATTTTATTTCTAGCACAATTCTCACACCTAGAGACATAATCATAAATGTATTTATTCATCCCTGGCCACCAAAACTTACGACGGGTAAGTTCAATGGTTTTCTGTATCCCTGGGTGACCAGATATGGTGTCATCATGGGTATGTGTGAGAATGGAAGATCTTATTTTCTCAGGTATGTATAACTTTTCTTCATGATAAAAAAGACCTGTAGTAGGATCTTTGGAACAATTTTGTAATGGTATTGAATCATGTTTTAGAGCGCTGTAAATCTCTTCTTCTAAGGGTGTTAAAGTACCTATTATCTTTTCTGGAGGAATAGTGAAGTTAGGTTGTTCATGTGGAAGTAACTCATAAATACGTGAAAGTGCATCTGCCTTTGTGTTTTGACTCCCAGGTTTATAAGTTATTAGAAAGTTAAAGCGATCTAGAAAGAGTGACCACCTTGCTTGCCTTGCTGTTAAAGTCTTATTCTTTTTTAAGTATTCTAAATTTTTATGATCAGTATAAATAAGGAATGGAATTACTGATCCTTCTAGTAGGTGTCTCCATTGTTCTAGAGAACACTTAATAGCAAGGAGTTCTTTGTCTCCAACACTATAGTTAGCTTCAGCACAAGTCAACGTTCTTGAATAGAACGCAATGGGATGAACTTCACCTGTCTCCTTATTTTGTTGGGAAAGAACAGCCCCTATGCCTGTATTAGATGCATCAACTTCCAACAGGAACTGTTGATCAAATTTAGGCAGTGTTAGTATTGGAGCTGTTGTGAACATTTCCTTAAGACTATCAAAAGTCTTCTGGGCTTGTTCAGACCACTTAAAGCGCTGTTTTATGCTAGTTAATTGTGTTAATGGTTTTATCACTGAGGAGAAGTTTTTTATAAATTTACGGTAATAATTTGCGAAACCAATAAATCGCTGTAATGCTTTTACTGTAGTGGGTTTAGGCCAGTCTTTAATTGCGGATACTTTTTCAGGATCCATTTCTATTTTGTTTGGGGTAATTATATAACCCAAAAATTTTATTTTTGAGACATGAAAAACACATTTTTCTAGCTTTGCATATAACTTATGCTCCTTGAGTCGAGTAAGAACCCACCTAACATGTTTTTCATGTTCTATGGGAGATTTCGAATAAATCAGAATATCATCTAGATATATGATGACACAGATATCCATTAGATCATGAAAAATCTCGTTGATAAAATGTTGGAAGGTTGCGGGAGCATTGCTCAAACCAAAGGGCATTACGTTATACTGGAAAAGACCATAGCGGGTTCTGAACGCGGTTTTCCATTCGTGCCCTTCCTTTATGCGAATAAGATTATAAGCGCCCTTTAGATCTAATTTCGAGTAGATCGTGGCCTCATTTAATCTTTCGAGTAACTCTGGTATGAGAGGTAAAGGATACCTATTTTTAATTGTTATTTCATTCAATGCCCTATAGTCTATAATAGGTCTTATTGTCCCATCTTTGTTACGTACTAAAAACAATCCTGCAGCAGCAGGGGATGTTGAGTGTGAGATGAACCCTTTTCGCAAGTTTTCATCTAAATATGATCTTAGATATACCAATTCTTCTTGCGAAAGAGGGTAAATCTTACCATGTGGTATCTGAGATCCCGGTATTAAATCAATGGGACAGTCAAATTCCCTATGTGGTGGGAGGTTTTCTGCCTCCTTGAGGTCAAATACCTCTGCCAGGTCCTGATAAATTTGTGGTAGCTCATGTTCTATAGTAGAGATTACCTGATAGGGAAAACAAGTCTTTGTACAATAATCAGAGTCAAATTTTACTTGTTGTGATGACCAGTCAATATGAGGATTATGTATTTGTAACCAGTTAAAACCTAAAATAATAATATGCATGTAGATAGGTATGAGGTCAAAAGTAATATATTCAGAATGTCCTTGGTCAGTTGTTATGAGTAAAGGGATTGTCTGATGAGTAATGGGGCCCTGTTGTATAATAGAACCATCAATAAGTTTAACTGAAACAGGATGTGTCTTGACAACAGTTGGAATTTTATTGAGCTTAACATATGCTATGTCTATATAGTTTCCTGACGCCCCAGAATCAATCAAAGCGTTAGAGAGCACGTTTTTCTGATCCCACTGTAAAGAAAAATTGAGAGTGAGATGGGGGTTTTGAGAAATGTGAAAAATATTGTTTTTGAAACTACCCTTACCCTTTTTCTGTCTCAATAGAGATGGACAATTTGTGACGGAGTGGTCTTTTTGTCCACAATAAAGACAGAGATTTTCTAATCTACGTCTAATTTTTTCCTCTGGGGTTAGAGGACCCCTTATAGTTCCAATTTCCATAGGAACCTGGTTTGAAACAGCTTTTTCCATGGTTGTAAAACAGGGATATGAACGTCTGGGCACAACTTCATAGGAAACTTTTTCAGCCTTTCTTTCACGTAACCTTCGGTCCAAAGTGGTGCTTAATTTCATCAACCCATTCAGTGTGTCAGGCATCTCTAATCGTGACAATTCATCTTTAAGAGATTCAGAGAGACCCAATCTGAATTGATTCTTTAAACTGATCTCGTTCCATTGAGAGTCATCTATCCACATTTGAAATTCAGTAATATATTCTTCAATGTTTCTTTTCCCTTGTTTCATAGATCTTAATTTATTTTCAGCTGTTATTTGAGTGTGGGAATCCTCATACAAGGCAGTCATAGCTAAAAAAAATTCTTCAAGCGAATCCAATATTGAATGTTCACTTTCAAAGAATCTATTGGCCCAGGAGCGTGGCTCCCCCTGTAGGAAGGAAATAGTGGTACAGACCTTTATCCTTTCACTATGATATGTTTTAGGTCTAAGTGAGAAAAGAAGTTTACATGCACTTTTAAAATCCCTGAATTCGCTGCGTTTGCCAGAAAATGTTTGTGGGTATTGTATGTGAGGTTCAGCAATTCCTGCTTCTTTCCCTGACATACAATCTTTTATTATGGTTTTGAGAGCTTTATTTTCAGTTTGTACCTCTGTTAATGCTCTAGCAAGATATTCTAATTTCTGATGAATATTAGAAAATTCATTTTTAATTTCATTAGGATCCATATTCCAAAATAAAAAAAAAAAAAAACTTTCTTTTTATGGCCTGAAAATTCTGTGATATGTGTGATAAATTTGTCTCACCAAACTTTAGAGAAAAATAAAATAAAGGAAATGTAGCTCTATTCTTGTAAACAGCAAGTATATATAACTTAATATACTCGCATGCACAAGGTGAGCATTTACTTTTAGTAATTGAAATGAAAAGTATGGATTATACCTCTATGAATGATAATAGTAATTCTTATGTGAGAAGCTTATTAAGCTTCTAATATATAAACAATGATTCGTTTATGATCAAAGAAAAAATGAGAAAAATTCCTTTATATTCAGGATATGAAATGAGTTGATAAAGTTCAAATCTTAGTAAAATAATGTTCAAGTAACTTTCCTTTAGTTTCACGCACTCACACAAACACTCTAAAATATATATACAATGTTCCAACACACACGCAATATTGAGCAGCAAGGAGGAGGTTAATTCAGAGAAATACACCTCAGGTAAGTAATGACACTTAGCGTTATATTTGTAAACCTTAAACTTTGTATACAATACGATACCAATACCAGCGTGGTGATAAGACCAGAATTCCCCAAAACGATGGTGAAGTGTGGAGAGCGGTATTAGCAGCAGAGTAAATACTAAACCGGAGAATATTAGAGAGCGGCGTCCGGTAGCAGCATGTGTGAGTGCGGCTTCAGCTGTGAGTGATTGAGTTCCGGAAGCGTAGGAATATGATTAGAAGTAACGGTCCAAAAGGTATCAGGAAAGAAGTGCAGCAAACTTTGAGTTACAATCAGCCTTCAAAAAATATAAAATACTTTAGACCTGAAAGGGAAAAATAAACTGCTTGAAATGAGCAGTAGCACAGGATGAGAGAATCCACTTTAATTTTCAGGCACTGAGTAATGGAGAAGCACTTCCTTAAATAGGAGGAAGTGCTGATAGTCAGAAAGTCTTAAAGGGATATCACAGTCGTTAAGCTGTCTCTGGGTTTGAGCTTTCGATTTTCTAATAGAGCAAACATAGGTACTGTTTCAGGGAGTTCCCGTGGGGCCTTGGCGTTTTTCAGTGGAGTGTAACCTCCTGAAAATTCCATGTTCGGGGAAATTGGGGTTAAGGGTGATTGTGGTGAGGACAGTTTTGGGTACCTCTGGACTAGTTGGTCCCAAGTTTCTAGGATGTGCCTATAGAGGGGGGATGTTGAACATGGGGTGGTTCGAATGCTATTAAGGATCCAGCAGAGTGAGCCTGGTTTAGGTGTTCTTAATATCTGGGAGTCCAGGGATACCCAGGCTTTAATTCCACTCTTATTATGCCAATCTAAGATATGTTGAAGGGCCACTGAATGGTAATATGTTTCTATTTGGGGAACTCCTAATCCTCCCCCCCTCAGGGAGCGGTATAATGTGGCTGCGTTTATACGGGGCTTTTGTCGTCCCCAAATGAACATGTTGATGCATTGTTGAAGTCGTTGAATGTAGGGTTTAGGGAGAGTTATAGGTATTGTTTCTAGTATATACAGTATCTTGGGTAGGATTGACATTTTTATGGCTTGAATTCTGCCCCACCACGACAGTGGTTTGTCTCTCCAGTTTTGTAGGGTGTGTTGGACATGGTTATGTAGGGGTTTATAGTTCGCGTCAAATAGTTGCTGTATTTTGGGGGTTATAAGTACTCCTAAGTATTTCAATTGCGAGTTATTTATTTTGTAAGGGCATAGTTTCTCAATCAGCTGAAGTTCTTTACGTGGAAGGGAAACATTTAGGATTTCGGATTTCTGACCATTGATCAGGAAGTTGGACAGGTTGCCAAATGCCTCAAATTCCCTCATCAGGGCTGGGATAGAGCGAGTGGGGGATGTTAGTGTGAGTAGAACATCGTCAGCGATCATTGATAATTTATAGTGGTTGGGGCCTATAGATACCCCTGAAATGTTTGGGTTCATTCTAATGTGGGATGCTAAGGCCTCCATGGTTAGTACAAATAAGATCGGGGAGAGAGGGCATCCTTGTCTCGTTCCATTTGTAATGCTAAAGCTGTCAGATAGTACTCCATTCACCTTAACTCTCGCTGAGGGACTAGAATAAAGTTGGAAAATTCTATTAATCATGTTGTCCCCAAAGCCAAAGTGATGGAGAGTGCTTCTAAGGAAAGGCCAGGCCACCCTATCAAAGGCCTTCTCCGCGTCAATGGAGACCAGGAACATGGGAATGTTGTGTGACTTGGCATAGTCAATTAAATGTATGGTTCTAATGGTATTATCCCTGGCCTCCCTGAGCAGAACAAAACCTGTTTGATCTAAGTGGACTATTTCTGGTAAAACCGAGTTGATCCTACTTGCTAGGACTTTCGCATATATTTTGATATCCCCATTCAATAGGGATATCGGGCGGTAACTGCTGGGACTTGACTGGGGTCTACCATCTTTGTGAATTACTGTGATATGGGCTTCTAGAAGTTGTTGCGATAAATGACCTTCTTCGTCTAATGAGTTGAATAATTTAGTCAAGTGTGGCACTAAAATTTGATGGAATTGTTTATAATAGGCATTTGTTAAACCATCTGGGCCTGGGCACTTACGGGTGGGGATGTTTTTGATCGCTGCGATGACCTCCTTCCTTCCTCCTTCCGAGATTGGCTCCTCTAGGGTCTTAGCCTGTGAGTCTGTTAGGGTTGGTAACTGAGCTTGTTCTAGATATTCTTCTATAGGTGTAGTGGGTTGTGAGTTGCCTAAGGGAGATATGTTATACAAGGTAGTATAGTAATTACTAAAAGTGTTGGCTATCTCTTTACAGTCATACTGTTCTCTTCCGTCTCTGTCTAGCATTTTATGGATGAAGTGGGATAGTTGCTTCTTTTTTAAAGCTCTAGACAATAGTGGACCTGCTCTATTACCGTCTGTAAAGTATAGTTTCTTTAAGTAATAAGCTTTTCTGTGCATTTCCCTGGTTAGAAGATTGTTTAAATTGGTTCTGGCAGTGGTTAGGGCTGCAAGGGTGTCTGTTGAGCTGGGTGTACTCATGTGTGCGTGTTCTGCTGCCCTGAGTTGTTTTGATAATTGTTCATATTTCCTGTTGTATGTTTTTGTGAGTACAGCTTTTTGTTTGATGAGTTCCCCTCTCACTACCGCTTTATGAGCTTCCCAGATTATTCTTGGGGACGTCTGAGGCGTTTCGTTGAATTGAAAGTACTCAGATAATGCTTTAGTCGTTTTTTCTATTATTTGGGGCTGGAGTAAGAGGGTGTCATCAAGTCTCCAACAGAAATCTGTTATCGGCTTGTCTGGCCACTCTAATGACATGGTTACTCCCGAATGGTCTGACCATGGAGTTGGTATTATATCAGTATCCCTGATTAGAGACAACCCTATTTGATCTATGCAAATGTAGTCCAATCTAGAGTATGTTTTCTTGGGGTTAGAGTAGAAGGTGAATGTTTTTTGTGTCGGATGTTGAATTCTCCAAACGTCTAATAATGAAATGGTTCTAAGGCAGTGTGTAACTGCTTTAATTGTGTTATGAGCCTGCGAGCTTTTGGAAGTGGAACAGTCGAGATTGGGGTTGAGAGCTATATTGAAGTCACCCGCTAAAATTATGGTGCCTTTAGCCACTTCTAGCAGTTTCCCTGTAATTTTCTTAAAAAATTTTGCTTGACCTGTATTGGGGGCGTATACATTTGCTAGGGTGATTGGTTTATTATAAAGTTCTCCCACTAATATCAGATACCTGCCTTCTGGGTCAGTATATGTGGAGATGTTGCGGATATGGATTGATTTGTGAAGAAGGATCCCTACCCCATTTCTTTTTTTGTGGGTGTGTGAGCAAAAGTGACATGTAGGATAGTGTTTAGATATGAACTTGGGTTCCTCATTATGTTTAAAGTGGGTTTCCTGGATAAAAACTATCTCATTTCTATGCTTTGAAAACCAATTAAGTGCTATCGATCGTTTTGACTGGGAGTTTAGTCCTTTAGCATTTTGTGTCAATATATTGAGGTGTTTCACAGCCATCTGTAGGGGTATGTGAGCTGTGTCTGTCGTTTAGTAGTTGTACGCTTAGGTATTGCTAGAGTGGGTGTGTTATGGAATGTTGGATGCTTGGTCACCTTCAGTCTTTGCGGTAGGATATTATATGTGACGTTTTGTCCAGTCATGGTTCCAGTGTAAACAAACTTAACAATAGTGAACTTTGAAACAATAAATAGAAACAAAAACAAAGTCATTGCATAAATACATATACAATATACCAGAACGAGGGGGATACTACTCCATTCACAGTTATGCATGAACATGAGTGTATCAGCTACTTCCTGTTTTGGGTTTTGGCTATTGGTGTGGTGTATTATATATTTACGGCAATACTGTACATTGAGTATACAAACAACACAGTACAATTAAAGATACTCACGTATCCAGGCGAACATATGGCAAACCTGATCAGTTTTATGCATCAGTCCAGGCTGGTTCTACTTCTAGCCTAACTTTGTAAAAGAGTAAAGAACAGTGCTAGATTAACTTACAAGTCTTTTGACACTATTTATAGTCTCAGGTATTACTTAGTTCAGGGTCTAGAGAGTTAGAGAATTGCTGTGGTCTTTTCCTTCCAACTCTATTCCATGCGCTTCTCTGCGGCTTGGGGTCATTTGTAGATCTTGTTTCCTTCAATGGAGGGTCCTCGTCTAAGGGTGGCAAGGTGGGTTGATGAATGTTTAGTTGCTTGCAAAAGCTCTCCAAGTCCTCTGGTGTTCTGTATACTGCTAATTGGGAGCCTTGGAGGACCTTTATGCTAAATGGGAATCCCCACCTGTATGGGATTTTCAGTTCTTGCAGATGCTGTGTTAAATATCTTGCCTCTCTTCTCTTGTTCAAAGTAATATTGGTCAAATCTGCATATATCTGGATTTTATCTCCTTCAAAGGTAATTTGGTGCATTTTCCTTGAGGCTTCCATGATCTTTTCTTTATCTGTGAAAAGCTGCATTTTCAGTATGATGTCTCTGGGGGGTTTATCTTCCGGTGGTTTGGGTCTCAAGGCCCTGTGGGCTCTTTCTATAGGCATATTTGGTGGGTCTGTACTCTTCAGAAGGAACTGGAAGAGGCTCCGCAGGTACTGTGGAATTTGGGGTGTATTTATTTTTTCAGGTATTCCTCTTATTCTAAGGTTATTGCGGCGTCCTCGGTTATCTAGGTCTTCTAGTTGGAGCTGCATTTGCTGTATTAGTGAATTTTGGACTTCCACTGCCCTGTTTCGTGTATCTGAATCGTTTTGCAAGTGGTCTATGTCCTCTTCAATATGAAATACCCTCTCACCTAGTTCAGAGATGTCTTTTTTTACTTCTTTGAGACCATCTTTTATCATTTTACCCACTTGGGAGATGAGAACGGCAAAGTCTGCTTTTGTGGGGAGATTCTCAATGTCTGCCCTCGTGAGAGGGGCTCCTGGTGTTATGTCCTGTGTGCTTGGGCCTGAGACTGGCGGCATCTCTGCTGAGTCTTGGGATGTAGGTGATTCTAGTTCGGGTTCCTCAAGCACTTTAAAAAAATTATTGAGTTTTGCCGATGCTGTTGTGTGTGGTTTTGTATTTTTGTCCTGTTTAGATGGTCTTCTTGCAGCCATTATATATCCGTTTGCACAGACGGTTGTGGTCCACTCTGAGGGGTGCAAGTATGAGGGGGTTTTAGTGGTAGGCCTGTGCGGTGTCCTTGTTAAAGAGGTAAATTTGCTTCTGTCTGTACTTTTATTTGTACACGTGCTGCTGCGTTATAGTTAGTATTAAGTGCCAAGTGTAGGGGCCTGGTCCGGTGTAGTGGTGCTTATTTGCACATTAAAAAGAATTAAGCCATTTATCGAGTCTGTGTTTGCTTAGATTTTCATCCTGACATCTGAATGCCTTAGAGGGATTGATGCCGGAAAGCCCCTTTCGCCGTCTTAGTTAAGGAGGTATTATCAATCTGCTGTTGGGCGTACTAAGCAGGGGTACCGGACATCCTAGGGGCCTCTGTTCATGTTTTGTGGCAGTGAATTTACCTGGTTTGTTGTCAGGTGTTGATCCGGTCATGCAGATGTACTATTGGAGCTGCGCATTTGGGCCTAGTCGGGAGACGCACCACGCACTTTCTCTGCTTGTCAGTTTTCCGTGCGAGCGGCGCCTCACAGACCAGCCTTGTGGTGTCTTGGGACTTTTCGGTGTCCGGATCTGTTGTTTGGGACCCGTTTACACCAGTTGTGGAGTAGTTATTTGCTCAGGAAGAGCTTATGGATCCGGAGCTTTAGCTTTTTGCAGCCATGCTAGACGGTGGCTGGCTCCGCCCCCCAATATGAGTTTGAATTACATAGGAGTACCTTACTTATGGTGAATATTTAATTATTATATGACATCCACCTTTATTGATGACTTCTTTGCTTTATTGATTCATAGTGCTCTGCTGTGCTGTCAGCGGCCGAGACAGCGTGGCATCAATAGTGTTTTATAACTTAAAGCTACTACTGTTATGGAAAAAAAAAAAAAGATATGCCGTTAGAGGTCTAAAAGTGATCTCCTATGTTTCAATCTACCTTATACTATTGTGTAAATTTGTGGGTCTATAGACGAACTGGAGTTACCAACTTTTATTTTGACACTGTTCTGTATTGCCATATGTACACATTACTATCTGTCATCCTGCTTTAGGTGATATTAGAATTTCTTCTGTGAGAATTTCTAGAGTGGCTATGCATTGGATTTATGTTACTTAATAGTTCTGCTTTCTACGAGAAACATACTGTATGTGTCAGAAACATGTATACTGTTTATCTATATAGATTTTTGCCTACTGTTTGCACTGATTTGTTAAAGTGGTTTTGTTTGTTTTTCTTAGTTAATACCTCATTAGCACTGTTAGACTTATATTAAGGCTTATGATGACCTGTTGAAATAAGTTTATATATTTGCAATGAAAAGCTAAAAAAATCACACTAGCACCCAATTCGCAGCTTTAATAATGACTGAGTTCAGTCTGCTTGTCTTCGTTATAGGTTAAAGATCTTGTTTCAATAAGACAGATGATATACTATAGGTTGAATGATCTCCACGTATATGTTGGTTCGCACGAGAGCTAGCTTCACAGTTCCATGACATTATAGACTATAATTTGTACTAGTCCATATTTAGGTACAGTGAGCTCCTTTTGAGACATAATAAGCGCTATGCTTACACTTCATTTTTCTGCGCCCTAGAACTTTCCCATAACTCTATTTTATAGACACTACCCCAGGCACATTGTCTAACCAATGAGTCATTATGTCCTATTGGCCATATGCACTAATAGGAGCTATGCCCCTAGTCTATATATGACCCTTTTAAAACTTCTAGGATTGTGGTTAACATAATATCATACCTCTGTTGTTACTGGACATGGTAATGCATATTCATTGAACCTAAGATATGTTTCAAACATTTATGAATATGCTTATACTGTACTTTGTATAATATGAAACAGCAGACCCTTTATAACTAGTCATCTTTCCCAAGAGCAAAACTGATAGCCCTTAATTGTTTATGCCTAAGCTCCCATCAGCTTACTTAATTAGGTTAGTTGTTAATTTTCTCTCTTCTAGTATGTTTCTACACTACTAGGCTCCGCCCCCCTTTTGGAGCTTATTTATTAAGCTAATCCCCTTTTACGGGGACTGGAGAAGTCAGTTTCGTATTTAGATACACTTCTCTTGGTGATCCTGCGGTTCACCATAACTGGTAAAGTATTTAAAAACCTCACCTGATTAATACTGACACACTCGGTTCAAACTTATAAGACACCTACTATACTGTCTGAACTGAATAGTTGGTCTTTAGTGTTTTATTCTGATTTTTCTTTGTTCATCTGTTCAATATCTGCTTTTCTCATCATCCTCTAGGTGAAAATTGAAATCCTTATAGGAGATGATTCCTAAACTGACTTTATGAAGTCCCTAGAAAGTTGAATTAATTGATAGCACTGAAGTACTAGTTTGCCCCTGTGTTTTCAGTCTGTTCACACTATTTAAAAATGAGGTTTATATTCTTTTTCAAAATAGTTAAAAATTAGGTTTATACGGTAGATATTGTATTTCATGCTTGATATGCTTGATTTATATGATCTGCATTTCCATCAACAGCTATATTTACTATGTCATTACAACAATATAATGTTTGCATATATGTGCATTTTTTAGTCACCTGCGTTGTGACATCTGTTGTATTGCTTAATCCTCAATAAAAAAAAAATATTTAAAAAAAAAAAAAAGAGAACATCCTATTTTCATAAAGTGTTACTTATTTTACATTCAATAAACATATTTTTGAACATTTTGTTTGAAATAAAATATGGATCATTACAGATATTAAATAGTATTAGTAAAAGAATTATTAGAAAGAATTTTTTGGTTATATACTTGGACAAATTTCATTATAAAATGCTTTCCTTAAATACATAGGTAAAATTGAGATTTTTGTAAAATATATTAAGCATTGCACTTTACTAATAATATTTCATTATTTGCAAATTTGATATTACTGGCATCTATATATTTATTCCATTTAGTAACATTAGTGTTAGTTTGAACTAGTTTATTTCTGTAGTTGACAATTAATTTAAAAATTATTTTAAAATTAATTTTAAAAAATTAATTTAAAAAAATGGAAATACCTAATTCAGAATTCAAGTCTGATGGAAAGAGGGTCTGCATATTGTAGATAAATTCTGCTTCTAATTTCAATAATTTTGTTTCAAAATTTCCCCCTCTCCAATCAGGGTTGACTTTTTTTATACCCCAGAATTTAAAATCTTTAAGATTATTTTTATGCTTTTCTCTAAAGTGGGTGTAGAGATGAGTGTCTGGATTACCTCTATCTATGCAAGAGAGATGTTTGCGGATACGTTCTCTAAGGGTCCTTGTGGTCTCTCCTAAATACATATAAAAGGGGGGGGGGTTTGGTAGACCCAGGAGCGCCTATTCGGCTTATACCCACAAAAAAGAGAACACAAATAATGAAATAGAACTTTTTGATAAAAATAAAAGCTATTTATTCTTCTATTTCTATTAAATTACAAAACTTTAATATTTCTATTAAAGTACAGAGACCAATGTAAATAAAAGGGGGCCTAATGGACCAGATTATAAATAGTTAAAATTGAATTGAATATATAGCCCAAGATAATCCGTATGGTTGGCCAACCTACTAAGTATGGATTTATAGATAAAAGTTCTAATCTGTATTTTAATATGTCACAATTTATAAAAAATATATAAAAAACATGTGTATGTACACACTGTTTAAATATTAGCAAACTGTGTAAATATCAGTACATTATATGTATACGTATGGTCTCACTATTAAGCACAAAACAGTGTTTCAAAACAGTGTTTCAAAATGATGTTTCAAAATGAGGCTTGTAACTTCCAAAACTGATTAGGCAATATTTTAAAACCTTGTGCAAAGTCGTTTGGGTATAATAATTCAGCTTAGTATTAGCTGTCTGTTTCTCACAGTGTGATATCACATATACTCACGGCCGTGCTTAATTTTATAACTCTCCTGTGCGTTGTTATTTGGTGTTAATAAAATTATGGCAGTCCTAACAAGTGCACTTGTTTTTTTAAAATACCTTCATTTATCCGACCTTGTTTATCGGTCCTTAGGATTCTTTGAAGAAAGCTCCGTAGAGTACTTTACCAGTCCGCCGATGCTGGAGCCGTCAATCTATCTCAGCGTCTTATCCGTTGTTTGCCCCAGACTCTGCGCCTTCTCCGGATAAGGCTGTGATTGGGTCTTTGTTGAGGGGTGGGTCCTGCTGTTACTGTGTTTGACGGCTCTACGGCTTGCTTCGTCTCTGGTTCACTTTGTCGGGTATGGAGTATTGCAACGCGTTTCCGCTGAAAAACTTCAGCCTTTGTCAAGCATATCCTCCATGTTATCCCGTTGTCTTTAAATATCCCTCTCTCGCATCTGATTGGTTTTGCTGTAACTTCCAACAAACGATAAACTCATTTTGATACTTTGTTCTCTAATTCAGGGAAAATCCCAAAATCCATAAATCATTCTCAAAACCCCCTGGAAGGCCTATAATTTCAGGTATAGACTCATTGACAGCAAATATGTCAGCTTACATTGATAAATACCTACAAAAATATGTCATGACTCTTGATTCCTATCTGAGAGATTCCACTAATCTATTAATATTACTGGAAGAATTCAAATGGACAAACAAATACATCCTAGTAACCTGCAATGTACAATCTTTATATACGTCCATTAGACATAGTGATGGACTAGTATCCATTGAACAATTTTTGAGAAGTGATCCTAACATTAAAAAAGACCAAAGAGACTTTCTAATAGAGAGTATCAGGTTCATTTTAACTCACAATTTTTTTCTATATGAAGACACCCACTATGAACAGATTTGCGGCACAGCTATGGGCACTAAGTTTGCCCCTAGCTACGCAAATCTGTTCATGGGCACATGGGAAACGCAGTTTCTTAATCAGAGTCCATATAGAAACAATTTTATTATCTACAAGAGATTTATAGATGATCTGTTTTTTATATGGAAAGGATCTAATGAGGAGTTGAATAACTGTCTAGACAGCATGAACGAAAATAATCAGAACCTAAAATTTACAGCGGACATCAGCAGAGAAAAAGTGCACTACTTAGATCTCGAAATAAGCGTAAAAAACAATGAATTAACTACAAAAACTTATTTTAAAGAAGTAGACGCGAACAATTTCATTCATGAAACCAGTTGTCACTTACAAAGATGGAAAGGAAACATCCCTAAGGGCCAAATTTTACGACTAAAAAGAAATTGTAAAGAAGAGGGAGATTTTGAGACCCAATCAATAATATTAAAAAATAAGTTCATAGAAAGAGGTTATTCTGAAGAGAAAATTGAAACAGAAAGATTAAAAATAAAAGACATAGAAAGGAAGGAAATTTTACAATATAAATCTAAGAAAACTACACCAACAAACACAGGAGGAAAAGAGATCTTCATACCTTTTATTACAGAATACAGTGAAGATAGGATTCAATTAGAGAAAATAATAAGATTCCATTGGAAAATTTTAAAATCGGATCCACATCCAGGAGAGTTACTTCCAAACAGACCAAAATTTGTATACAAAAAAACAAAAAATCTGAAAAGCATACTAGCACCTACTTTAAAACAGAAAAACAATAATATAATTAGGGGAGCTTTAAGTGATAAATTACAAGGATTCTACCCCTGTGGATCCTGTAAAGCCTGTAAACATGCAAACAAAACAAAGACTTTCAAGTCTAGTTACACACTTAAGGAATATAAAATAAGAGAGATAATAAGGTGTATGGATATAAATGTAATCTATTTAATTACCTGCAAAAAATGTGGGAAACAGTATGTGGGAGAGACAGAGAGAACAGTTAGAGAAAGAATAAGGGAACACCTAAATTCCATAGAAAACTCTGACACAGAAAGAAATAAAAATCTCCCAGTTGCAAAACATTTCAGAGTATGCAGTAATAGCCATTTAAAATATTTTAATTACACAGCAATAACCAAACTGAAGGGAAACAAAAGAGGGGGCAATCAATCGTATGCCCTCCTTAAAAAAGAGGCGAAATGGATCTTTGAAATGCAAACTCTAAAAGCAAAAGGGTTAAATTTGGATTTTAATTTAAATAGCTTCCTAAACACCTAATTTGTATACAAGTCTGGAGATACTTAACATTCTTTTAAGTGGTGCGATAAAACTTGTCCAAATTAAATTGAGCAAAAAACTTTCTTCTCTACCTGTGACCATTATTATAATTTATTACAAAAATTACCCATTAGAAATTATAATCAAAATTTTTTTTGTGTATACAATCTTGTATATATCATGTAATATACAATATTTATTATTTTCTTCGCAAAAATGGCCCAAAATAATAAGTAAACTAAAAAAAGAGTCTCAGACAGATGATTCTTATGTCTTTTAATTTTCAAAATAAAGCTTTATTGGCGAAATGTGAAAAATACAGGGCATTAATATGCATACATTGCAAAGTCAGTTGTACAAAATTTCAAACACCTGTACAGTTAAGGTTTGTTTATATAATTTTGCAGATAGGAATTAGTTCAAATCAAACAGCATAAGAAAAAACTTTGTCAGATACCACAGAAATGTATACTGACTATATAACAATAACGTCTAACATCAGCTGCTTAGTGATACAAATTATAAGTACATAGAAGATATCAGAAAGAAGGATAAGCATAATTCCTCGAGTACAGATCACATGGTATTTATCGTTTTTCAGCAGCTTACTCATATCACACTGCTGCCTATAATACTGTACTCTTAAGAAAAGTAGATATCTAGAGAGGTAGAATAAGTGGGTAAGGGTTACAGGATGTAGAGATGAGGGAGGGAAAAGGGGAGGGAAAAAAAAAAAAAAAAAAAGGGGGGGGGGGGGAAAGAAGGAGACTCTTCCCCTTTAAACTGTGTACCAGCTCAGATGATTGCGACACCTCGTTAGTTCATAATCCTCTTCCCTCCCAGATCATAAGCATCATCTCATGTGTACCTAGTTTTCCTATTTTAAGGTAGTGGTATCTTTCGAGTCTCAGCAGGTCTGCCACTTTAGCTCTCCACTCTTGAACACTGGGGGTGGTTTGTTTTTTCCAATACATGGGAATCAAGCTTTTTGCTCCATTGAGCATCACCAGAAGAAGCCTATACTTATCTTCCCTCGTGATCTTAGGTAGCTGATGATATAGTAAGTAACTTGGATTAGGAGGGATGATCACCTCGAGGACCCTACTCATTTCGGCCATTATGTCATTCCAATAAGGTGTTAGTAGGGGACAGGTCCACCAAATATGTAGTAGGGTGCCATTTTCTCCGCATCCTCTCCAGCATCCCCCATTTGTGTGGGGGTATATGTGTTTTAACCTTTGTGGGGTCAGATACCACCTGCTCATCAGTTTGTATTGTGTTTCTTGAACCCTAGCTGAAATTGAAGCTTTCTTTGTTTTGTCAAATATCTTGTTCCATTCCTTAGGTCCTATATCTAAGCCTAGCTCATTTTGCCAAGTCTGTGTGAAACCGGGAAGGTAGTCTTCTCCACCTTGCTGTAGTAATCTATAAATCTGAGAGATCAAATGAGAAGGGGGCGTGGTCATTGTGCACAGAGTTTCAAAGTAAGTTCTGCGTCTAGTCAGATCTGACTTAGCTTTATGAGTGGTGAAGTAGTGCAGAGTCTGTGTCACTGTGAACCATGAGGTAAATGCCTCTCTGTTCCATTCAACTAGTTCTTCTTGTGACTTCAATTTGTCCCGAGTGAGTATGTTATATATTGCTGCTTCGCTTAAACTATACGTCTTGTTCGGGAGATTGAGTCTGGGCAGAAATTCCATCTCAGGATTTTCATTGAGAGATGTAATCGGTGAGGGTAGCGTCGAGACATAATTGGCTTTTTTAAGTAGTTTATCCCAAATCGAGAATACCTCTTCGATCATTGGGTATAGACTGATCACTGGGGGTCTGTCATTAGCAGGGGTCCACGCGAGAGCTCCCACATTGACCCTCTTTAGAATTACACCATCTATCTGTACCCATGCCTTTTGGGCCGAGTTGTGACACCACTCTACTAATCGCTGGAGGGATATAGCTGTGTGGTACATTCTTAAATCTGGTATACCTAGTCCGCCTCTATTCCGAGGTAGGAAAGTAGTTTTCCTGTTGATTCTCGGTTTCAGATCTCTCCAAATATAGGACTCTAGAGCAGACTGTATCTGATGAATAATGTGTGAGGCCATCGATAAAGGGATGGTTTGCATGACATATAGCACCCGTGGTAACACATTCATCTTGACCACCCCTATGCGCCCCAGCCAAGAGATGGTTTTATTTCTCCAGGACGATAGGTCCTTAAGGATTTCGTCTCTGATGTTTTTATAGTTCATATCCACTATCTCTTTTATGTTTGAAGTTAGATGAATACCAAGATATTTCAGTTTGCCCTGTGCTATTTTTATCGGGCATGAGCCTTCCAACGCCTGAAAATCAGGGTGTGGAATTGTAACGTTCATAATCTCTGATTTGGTAGGGTTCAAAAGGAAGTTTGATACGGTGCCAAAGAGTGTGAGCTCTTCTAAGGCCGCCGTCAGGGATCCCTTCACATCCGATATCATAAGTAAGACATCATCTGCGTACATGACGAGCTTATGTTCATCGCCTCCCACCGGAATACCGTGTACATCTGGGTTTGCCCTGATCCTACTCGCTAAGACCTCAATTGTCAACGCGAATAAGAGAGGGGACAGGGGACACCCCTGCCTAGTCCCGTTGCGAATTATAAAGGCGCCAGAAAGCACTCCATTCACCCTAACTCTAGCGTTCGGAGACGAGTACAAGGACATGATTCTGTTTATAAATTTGGAGCCCAGGCCGAATTTCTCTAAAGTGTGTCGCATAAACACCCAGCTGACCCGGTCAAACGCTTTTTCTGCGTCTGTAGAGACCAGGGCCAGCGGGGTTGTGGTGATGTGAGCATGTGTTATAATCTGGAGGACCTTAAGGGTATTATCCCTTGCCTCACGTTTTGGAATAAAGCCCACTTGGTCAGTGGAAATCAGCTGCGGTAGGTATTTATTGAGACGATTGGCTATAACTTTCGCCAGAATCTTGATATCTGAATTTAGTAATGAGATAGGGCGGAAGTTCTCTGGTTTATTGTCAGGTTTGTTGGGTTTAGGGATGACTGTGATATGCGCTTCGAGCATGGAATGGGGTAAAACCGGGGAGTCAGACAGTTGATTAAAAAGAGTCTGCAGTTCTGGTGCCAATATATCACCGAATGTTTTATAGTATTTGGTTCCAAATCCATCCGGGCCTGGGCTCTTCCCGGTTGCCAGATCTTTAATGGCTTGTTTAATTTCTGACAGCGTGATCTGAGACTCCAACGCTTCAGAATCTTGTTCAGAAAGCTGAGGGATCTTTACCCCTTCTAGATATTCCAGAATCTGTTGCGATTCTCGTGATCGGAGGAGGGGCTCGTCTCCTACATTAGGTACTCTCTGTATGTTATACAGGCCATCATAGTAGGATCCAAAGATCTCAGCGATTGACTTGCCATCCTCTCTCGATTCCCCGTCTGGGTGGATCATACTATATACATAGTGTTTGGTTTTTTTCCTCGCTATTGCTCTGGCCAGTAAGCGTCCAGCTTTATCACCTTGTTCGTAAAACTGTTGCCTTAAAATTAAGGCCGCTTTTTGATAGTCTACTTGAAGGAACTTCATAAGTTCCGACCTCTCCTGAGCTAGAGTCTTGGTTAATGCGATATCAGTTGGCATTCTTTTATGTGCTTGTTCAGCTGTTTCTACTGCATCAAGCAATCTGCGATATTTCTCTCTCCTTCTCCTGACTAGTCTAGCCTTTTGTTTGAGAAAGAGGCCTCTGATTGTGCATTTATGAGCCTCCCAGATCACAGTGGTCTGGGAATCCGAATCTCTATGTATTTGGAAGTATTCCTTTAGAGCCCCTTCGACTTCCAGTTTAAATACTGGATCCTCCAGGAGAAGGTCATCCATCTTCCAGATGTAAGGTGTGGCCGGGACATTAGACCATAATACGGTACAAGTAACCGGGGCGTGATCTGACCATGTAATGGGAAGTATGTTACTATTGGTGGAGAGTGTGAGTCCGATAGTGTCTGTTAACCAGTAATCTATTCTGGAGTATTTTCTATGGGGATGGGAGTAGAATGAATAGTTCTTGGCTGTGGGGTGGTGTATTCGCCAAATGTCATGTAGTGCTGCGTCCTTAATAGTAGTCAGTAATCGTTTAAGCGATTTATGGGGGACGCTGGAAAGTCCATCGGAGGTGTCAAGGGTTGGATCCAGGGAGATGTTTAAGTCCCCACCCAAGAATAGAATCCCAGATTGGACCTCAAGCATTTTGTGGATTACTTTCTGAAAGAAGACCTGCTGAGCTTGATTCGGGCAGTAAACGTTAACTAAAGTTAGAGGCCTGTTGTATAGTGAACCTGTGAGAATCAAGTATCTACCTTCTGGGTCTCTGTATATTTGTGCAAGTTTGAAAGGTATGTCTGCACTAAAAAGGACACCCACCCCATTTTTTTTCTGGGGGCCTGAGGCAAAAAAGGCAAGTGGATATTGTCGGCTAAACCAGCGGGGTTCATGACCTATTGCAAAGTGTGTTTCTTGGAGGTAGATGATGTTACCTCCCTGTCTATGTAAGTCTCTCATTACCATAGAGCGTTTAGCTGGGCTGTTCAGGCCTTTTGCATTTATAGAAATTAATTCTATGGGACGAGATACTATTCCTAAGCGCTGGTTCGCCATTTTTCCCTATTCTTTTCAGAAGGGAAGAGAAAAAAAAAAAAAAAAAAAAAAAGGGGGTAGAGGAATAGGATAAGGGGGGAGGTAGAGAGAACAGAGGGGATAGAGGGAGAGTAAGAGAGAATAGATGAAAGTTAGAAAGATGAATACGTAAAATCTAATCTGATAGTGTAAAGAAACCAATCTGTTAAGAAAGAACAGATAACAACAATAAACAGTAAAAGCAGGGGTAGTGTTCCCCGCCTACTTACACTACATATATATTACTTAGAAAAGATAAACAACAGTAATAAGTGCATTTAGTGATAGCATTTTCACGACCTACCCACCATATCTCTATGTGTGCGCTCCTGTGTTGAATCTCTTATCGGATGTCAGGGGGGGACCTAACATAAAATCAGTAGTCTATGTGTTAAAGAGGTCCTTGTCTCTTCTGTACCTTGGTGATTTAGGTGATTGTTTTTAGGTGTTCTCTAAACTTGTGGCCAACCATGTTGTTCTTGTCTAACTATGCGCATATTGGGTGCTTTCTACTTCGAGTAGGCAAAAGGCGTCTATTAAGATTGGTCGAGAGGTATCTGAATAAAGGGAGGCCCAATTTTTGTAGCACCTCTGCTCTCCTCTGATTTGATTTAGGAGCACAATAGGATTATTATACTATGATGTCATCTCCCTCTGCCCTAGTCTGTTAATTTAGGGATCTAAGATACATTTTCCCCTTTTCTCACAACTCCTAATAATTATTTAGATAAGCATAAATGTTACTCCACATATTTAGAAAGAGACTTAGATTAAGGACTTCCTGTGATTGCTCCAGAAGGGTCTTACTGTAGAACCTATAATTTGTAACCCAATGTGTTTTCATTGACAGTTTAATTTCTATAAGCCTCATGCTAGCTGGTGTGTTCCAATTAGACTTTGAGTGCTGATCTGTCTGAGTCAAGTGATCCGTGTTGCAATCAAACCTTACTAATACACGGGGGTGATGTGATTGTAGTTCTAGACTCTAGCTTTGAAACGTGAGGCAATAACAGGTAATAATTCAAACATGTGTAGATGCTACAAAACATTATTAGTACAAGAACCACATACATTTATCTAGTACTGCTAACAGTATAATTCTTTGGATTGATCACATGGGTTATGGTCAGTCTACTCTTGAGACAGATCCAAGCACCTCTGCTCCCCACTGATTTGTCTTATGGACTTGATATAATTATTAATATTAATATAATCCACTCTAATTTTTAGAACCATGAGCAACAAAATACAATTATCCATACATGTGCAGTTATAACAGAACATCCTAAGTATAGGGAATACATGTATTCATCTATCATTATTACCAGTATAGTTCTAAAGATTGACCACATGGGCTATAATCAGTCAAGTCTTGAAGTAAATTAAAACACCATTAGATCAGAACTTATCTGAGACGATTCTCAATGTCCAGGATATTGCAGCCCAGGTTCAGGACTGGTGCTAGGATAGGTAGGTCACAGCATAAAAATGTTAAAGAAAAAGAATGTTCCTTATAATCCTTCTGCGGATTGCTACAAGCCACTGGGTTCTCCATCAGCTGGGCCCTCTGGGGCCACGGGAGCCTTCACAGGAAGTCTTATGTTAAGATCCAGTGCCTGGTTGAAGGAAGGGAGGTCAGCTAGGTTCTTGAGGACATGTGTGACATTATTTTTTGTGACCATGAGGCTGGTGGGAAATCCCCATCTGTATGGGATTCTATTAGCTTTCAAGACAGAGGTAACAAATCTGAGGTCTCTCCTCTTTTGGAGAGTAGTTGGGCTTAGATCTGAGTACACTTGTAGCTCCACGCCTCTAAATTCTATATGTTGCTTATTTCTAGCCAGTTTAAGCACTTCTTCTTTTTCTTTAAAGGATAGCAATTTTAAGATGATGTCTCTAGGTGGAGCCCGACCAGGGGGTTTAGGGCGCAGCGCCCTATGCGCTCTTTCAATCTGGATCTCAGGGCCTACAATATCATTTCTAAGATATTTGACAAAGTCTTGGATATATTCCTGAATAGCAGGGGGTTCAATTGATTCTGGAACTCCTCGCAGTCTGAGGTTGTTCCTCCTACTGCGATTCTCAAGGTCTTCAATTCTATCTAATAGCGTGTGTACAGTGCTCTCTTGTGCTTGTAAAAAGCTGGCTTGATGTTGTAGGTCAGAATTGAGTGCCTCATGTTTTTCCTCTACTTGAGTTACTCTGCGGTCAACAGCTGAAATGTCTTGTTTAAGTTCATGAAACATAGATTTGAATTCTCTCATGGCCTCTTTTATGTCTGCTTTGGAAGAAAGAAGCTTTATATCCTCTTTAGTCACACAGTTTTGGTGGGTAGACATTGTTTCAGAATTATGAATCTGTGCTGTTACTCCTTTCTGGTGTGTCTCAGGCCTCCCTAAGGGGTTGCAGGATCATTTGCTATTAAAAAGTTGTCCATCACTGTAGTTTGGGAATTCTTAGGCAGTCTGGTTTGTCTTCTATTAGACATTACATAGGCACCCTCAGACTGAGCTTTATGCGTCTAGATTGGTGAGACAGACCCAGCAGTAGGTGATTACAAACAGGGATATCGCTGTGAAGTAGCAGTGTTAAATTATATGCTGCCTGTATATTACTATAAGTGGTTGTATTTCTTTCTTCAGATCTAAGGCACTAGAATTGTTGGGGAGATCTGGTGGATAGGCCCTGTTTTGTGCTGTATATGGTTTATCAGATTTTCTATGTGCGTGGTGCGCTTATCAATTTGCGGCCTACACAGGTGTGGCTATGACAGTTCCACTGTTCCCTTGTAATAAGCCTCCACCACAGGGTCCATAAAAATAAATCCGGTAAGGGTATTAAAGTTCAGTACCTTATAAATAGAAGACAGTGGTCCCTTCTACTGCGTGGCCCTTCACAGAAGTCTGGCGAAGCGATCTTGCCTGGGCCCGTTCTGCTCTCAGACCATGGCTCTGTCACGTTTGTTGCTCGGGGTCACTGTGAAGGAGGCTGGTGTCCGGTGAGTGTGCCCTCTTAATCGTGGCTTGTATTTAGGCTCATTTAACTCAGCCGTTATATCCCACGCTGCATATGTACAGCGCCTAGGCTCACCTCCGCCGAAGACAGCTCCGGGGTTGCGATAGTACCGTTCGGTTCCGGTGCTATACTGCTCCGTTCTTGATCCGTTGCTAATTCGGTAAGGCTCAAAGCTGTGCAGGGGTGTCTGAGTGTATCCACTACCTCCATGTATGTTCAGGCCCAGCAATGGCGGCGCCGCGATCGAGTGCGGCTAAGCAGTGTATTAAGTAGCCACAAAGTTGTTAAAGGTGTCTCCAATTAGAGGATTAGCATTAGGATGCTAGAAAATGCTAATTTCTGCTTAAGGTTATAAAGTTTATGCACTTATTTTAGTGTAAGCTCGGCAGGGACATCAGAGCTTTTTTAGAAAGCAGCCATGTTCAGCTATGGCCAGGCTCCGCCCCCGATTCTTATGTCTTTTAATTGATGAAATGTTTAATATGAAATCTTAGGATAGCTTGTAAAATAGAACAATTCTCGTTTGCCTCATTCACGTGAGTTTAATTTTCATATGCAAAATCTAAACATTTAAATCAAGGTATCCAAATTAATTATGAGTTACATTCAAACCCACCTATTTAAAAAATGGGATATTTAAAATATAATCACTTCTTCACTCAGCACGTAAGTGTAATTCCCTGAATTAGAGAACAAAGTATCAAAATGAGTTTATCGTTTGTTGGAAGTTACAGCAAAACCAATCAGATGCGAGAGAGGGATATTTAAAGACAACGGGATAACATGGAGGCTATGCTTGACAAAGGCTAACGTTTTTCAGCGGACACGCGTTGCAATACTCCATACCCGACAAAGTGAACCAGAGACAAAGCAAGCCATAGAGCCATCAAACACAGTAACAGCAGGACCCACCCCTCAACAAAGACCCAATCACAGCCTTATCCGGAGAAGGCACGGAGTCTGGGGCAAACAATGGTTAAGACGCTGAGATAGACTGACGGCTCCAGCATCGGCGGACTGGTAAAGTGCTCTACGGAGCTTTCTTCAAAGAATCCTAAGGACCGATAAACAAGGTCGGATAAATGAAGGTATTTAAAAAAAAGAAGTGCACTTGTTAGGACTGCCATAATTTTATTAACACCAAATAACACCAAACAACGGACAGGAGATTTATAAAATTAAGCACGGCCGTGAGTATATGTGATATCACACTGTGAAAAAAAGACAGCTAATACTAAGCTGAATTAATATACCCAAACGACTTTGCACAAGGTTTTAAAATATTGCCTAATCGGTTTTGGAAGTTACAAGCCTCATTTTGAAACATCATTTTGAAACACTGTTTTGTGCTTAATAGTGAGACCATACGGATACATATAATGTAATGATATTTAGACAGTTTGCTAATATTCAAACAGTGTGTACATACACATGTTTTTTATATATTTTTTTTATAAATTGTGACATATTAAAATACAGATTAGAACTTTTATCTATAAATCCATACTTAGTAGGTTGGCCAACCATACGGATTATCTTGGGCTATATATTCAATTTTAACTATTTATAACCTGGTCCATTAGGCCCCTTTTTATTTACATTGGTCTCTGTAATTTAATAGAAATATTAAAGTTTTGTAATTTAATAGAAATAGAAGAATAAATAGCTTTTATTTTTATCAAAAAGTTTTATTTCATTATTTGTGTTCTCTTTTTTGTGGGTATAAGCCGAATAGGCGCTCCTGGGTCTGTACCAAAAAAAAAACCCTTTTATGATCATCTCTTGGGAGTCTAGAGGAAGATCCCATAGATCCAAAAGCTTTTATACCCCTGTAGCACAGACTGTATAAATCAGTTTGAGTTTACACTCTCCTAAATACTGCCTATTACACGAACATTGTATAATGTAAATTACCCCCTTATCCTGACATCTAATAATTTCTTTTATTTGATGTGTGTAGCCATTTTGGCTAGACTCTATTTGTTTACACTTGCTACTATATTTACAATATCTGCACCCAAAACAGGGAAAGAAGCCTGTTAGTTTTTTTCCAGTTAAATCACTCTCCATTTGTGGTTTTTTATATGGTTTAAACTCACTAGGGGCCAATAAGTTCTTAAAATGTTTTGCTTTTTTGTACACAATTTTTGGGTAATTGGACATTTGTTCCCCTGTTATAGGGTCTGTTTTAAGTATATGCCAATGTTTTCTTAGAATTTTTTGAATAAGGTGATGATCACTGTTATAATCTGTAACTAGAGCTACATTTATTTTGGTCTCTGACTTTTTTTTGTAACATAGTAACATAGTAGATAAGGTTGAAAAAAGACTGAAGTCCATCGAGTTCAACCTATACAAATCTAAAATACTTACAAAAAGCTCCAGTTAAGCTTAAATAACCCCATTAAAATGTGACCCATTTAATACTAGCAATCATATCCATGAATTTTGTTTATATACAGAAATTTATCCAGACTATTTTTAAATGTATCTATGGTATTGGCATTCACTACCTCCTTTGGTAATGAGTTCCACAATTTTATTGCTCTTACAATGAAAAAACGTTTCCGTTGCAGGAGATTAAATCTCCTTTCCTCCAACCTTAAATTATGACCTCTTGTCAGAAACAATTTTCTTGGAATAAACAGAGCTTCTGCCATCTCTGTATATGGGCCTTGAATATATTTATATAAAGTAATCATGTCACCTCTCAAGCGCCTTTTTCTAAAGAGAACAGACCCAGTTTGGCTAGCCTCTCCTCATAGGTTAATTTCTCCAATCCCCTTATTAGCTTTGTGGCCCTTCTCTGAACTTTTTCTAGTTCTGCAATATCTTTTTTAGCAATCGGTCCCCAGAACTGCACTCCAAACTCAAGGTGAGGTCTTACCAGGGCTTTATATAATGACAGAATTATGCTTTCCTCCCTTGAATCAATGCCTCTTTTAATACATGCTAGTATCTTATTAGCCTTTGAAGCCGCTGCCCTGCATTGTGCACTCATCTTTAGCTTGTTATCTATTACTACTCCCAAATCCCTTTCCTCCTGTGTTTGGCTAAGTCTGGTCCCATTTAAAAAATACGTAGCCTGCTTATTTTTACTTCCAAAATGTAGAACCTTGCATTTTTCAGTATTAAATCTCATTTTCCATTCACTTGCCCATTGTTCTAATTTTAGCAAATCCCTTTGTAAAGAGAGTTCGTCCTGCTCTGACCTAATGACCTTACTTAACTTAGTATCATCTGCAAAAATAGAGATGTCGCTATTTAATCCTTGCTCCAAGTCATTTATAAAAATATTAAAAAGAACAGGGCCCAGTACTGATCCCTGGGGGACGCCACTGATTACCTTTGTCCAATCTGAGTATGATCCATTTACTACTACTCGTTGCTCCCTATCTTTTATCCAGTTATTTATCCATGAGCTAACATTTTCAGCTATTCCCAGTCCCTTAATTTTGTGCATTAATCTCTCATGTGGCACTGTATCAAATGCCTTTGCAAAATCTAAGTATATCACATCAACTGATTCCCCTTTATCTATATTTTTAACATAATTTTTTTCTTTATATATTAAGAGGTCCTTTCTATCTTTTTCATCTACTTCAGTTTTGGCTTTTTTGAAAATTTCTTCGTCATATCCTATTTCCTTAAATTTATTTTCTAGGATTTCTATTTGTTTTGTGTAATCAGACATTTTTGAACAGTTTCTTTTAATTCTTAGGCACTGTCCTTTCGGAATATTATTTTTCATCTACTCAGGTGACAGTTTTCATAGTGTATCAGGTTATTTGCATCCACCTTTTTAAAATGTGTTTTGGTTATTATTTCTTTCTCTATTATTTCTATATCTAGGTCAAGAAAAGTTATTTTCTCTTTACTTGTAGTATGTGTGAAGCTAATTCCTATGTTGTTTTTGTTCATGTCTGAAATGAATTCTTCTAGTTCATCTTGTGTACCTTTCCATAGCACGATAATATCATCTATAAATCTTTTATAGAGCACGAGATTTGCGCCAAGTCTATGCATGGGTATAAATTCTTCTTCCCATTTTCCTAAAAATAGGTTTGCATAATTTGGCGCAAATCTCATGCCCATTGCTGTTCCTTTTGTTTGTACATAAAATTTTCCATTAAATGAAAAATAATTTTGATTAGGAATGAATTCTATTCCTTTTAATATAAATTCTTTTTGTTTTTGATTTTCATAAAAAGTGAAGTCTTTCTTGGAAGGAGACAGGCAGCACCATGCATCATACAGATTGTATTGATACATTAGTGATCTAAACTGATTTGAGATCCGCTTGGCTGCGGGGTCTAGAGGCTTGAGTTTGGGGGATTTCTTATCCAGAATTGGGTACCAGACTAGGTTAAAGGTCCCCCCCCTATTATATAGTTGTTCCATGAGAGGGAGAACCGCTTTTAAGAAGGCCAGCTGTCCAGCATTTGGTGCGTACAGTGAAACAAGGGTATATTGGATGCCTTCCAAGATACAGACCACTATCAGAAACCGGCCTTCCGGGTCTTTCTCCACATGCTGGACCGCAAATGCAATTGACTTGTGAACCACAATGGCAACACCTCTTTTTTTTGTAGAATGGGAGGTCGACAAACAAATCAGAAACAATTTAGAATTCTGAAGGAAAGGGGAGCCCTGGGGCCAATGGGTTTCCTGGAGGAAAGCAACCCCCACATTGTTTTTAATAAGGTAACGAAGGAGGAGGCTTCTCTTAGAGGGAGAATTTAGTCCCTGGGTATTCAAAGTGGCAAATTTAAGAGCCATACTTAGGGGAAGGAAAAAAAAGGGGGGGAAGAGGAGGAGAGAGGGGGATGGGAGGTAAGGGTCAGTGAGACTTGTTCTCTAACCAAGACAACACAGGTGAGTAGAAGTACAAATTTCCTAGACTCGAACTCGAAGCGAGATGCTTCAGGAACGTATCAAAAACTGAGGGCTGTGATAAAAAACACAGCCAATATCTGCGTTGTGCTTCCCTTAAAAGCGAAGACCAAAGCAGATTCAAAAGTGGGGGGGGAGAGTACCGACGGCACTAGAAGCAAGCTAATAAGCAATGATTTCTACCAGCAAAAGGCCAAGTGGGCCCAAGGGGGTGACCCAGAAAGATTGGGATGGACATTCACAATGGGCAATTATTACAGCAAACAGTTTCTAACAATACATCAACATTAATTTTCAGTTGGAGTGTAGTAACAGGTGTATGTGGTAACAGGAGAACAACAAAGGGTAAATACTTGAACATGACGTATAAATAATGACATGAGAGCAACAGGGGGTTAAGTGAGCGCAGGGGTAAGGGCGAGCCTGGGACAACAAAAATTAGTTAAACTTGAACATATACCTTCACCTTGCTGTAGTATAACTATAAAGTAATGTAATAGTAATGATAATAGTGAGGCTCCTCACCCTTCTCTCCCCCACACAACCCCTACTATGAAAGGTGGGTGGAGGAACTGCTGAAATTTTAACCCAATAGGCCCTAGTACTTGGGAAATAGAAAGCCCTCCCGCATGGGTAGATTAAGAGGAAGCCTCACCCTGCTTCCTTGGTCCCTCACTATGAATATTCTGGGGAGGGGATGACCCCTGAGCTGTATGTAAGGCATTAGGTCTAAAGAATGCCTCCAGAAGAGTTTTATGTAGTGAAAGTAGGGAGGAGTTAAACCATTGCCTTCAATAATTCTAGTGCTACCTTGGTATCCAAAGAGGGAGGGGGCTCTAAGGTCTCATGTGGTGGGCCCTTAATAATATTGGACTTTTAAACTAGGTAACTGAAATAACACGTTTAAACCAGAACACATTTACAAGTCTATTAAAGCGGTCAGAAGGGGTGCCGAAGTCAGCAACCCCCTCATCTTACTCTTATGAAATCAGGGTCCAGGCCATGTCAAACTCCTGCAAGTTCTAAGGATCCTCCATATTTATGTGTCTGGTTCCCTGAAAAAGAAAAGGGTTATCAAAAGCAACAGCAACATTTGCCACATACATAATAAGTTGTCGTGCATCCATTGCTGTGGGCTGAGTTTAAAATGTCCACAAAGTATGGTTCAAGGACCATTCAGTCAATAATCCCTGAGGGTGCCTATGAAGATGGAAGAGAGTCACTATATTTATTTAAGGAGTCGAAATTCAACGTCCCTGGTTCTGAGCTAAAACACTCCAGCTCGGTGGGGAATCAAAGAAAATGAAGCAGAGAAGGATGTCCTAAGACCTCACACCGGGTCACAAGCACGGGGTAGATTCTCAGATGAAGAAGCCCGCATGGGTTTTTTATTAATATCAATAGGGGGCAGTTGCTTCCAAGGGGGGCCTCCGCTCTCAGCTCCCCAGCTGTGGATTTAGGTGTTGATGTGGGGGGGTCTATCCGGCAGGAGATCCCATTTGGAGAGGAGATTTCTGGCTTGTTCTGGGGAAGTGATAATGTGTTGAATGTCATCTTTAGACACGAATAGTCTGACCGGAAAGCCCCATCTGTACTTAATGTCCTTATTCCTGAGAATTCTTGTAAAGTCTTGGTATGCCTTTCGTTGTTGTAAAGTGTGTGGAGAGAGGTCCGGAAAGATTTGAAGGGTGTCAAATTTTGTGTCCTTAAGGGACCCAGAGCTGACTGCTCTCAGGAATTTCTCCCTGAAGGTATAGTAATGTAGCCTCACAATCACATATCTCGGCTTGTCATCAGATATAGCTCTAGGTCTGGTTGCCCTGTGGGCCCTATCAATGAGCAACTCAGGATCTTTTAAGGGTCCCAATGCTGCTGTGAATACTTCCTGAAGGAAGGTTTGCAGATCCTTTGGGAGGACACTTTCAGGGATGCCTCTCAGACGGACATTATTTCATCTGGAGCGGTCTTCAAGGTCAGCCAACATGGATTCAATAGCTGAAATTTGTCCATGGAAGTTTGGGTTTATATTTAAAGATACTACACTCAGACTACCCTTAAACTTAACCCAGTGTTTGTGATTAGACCTCCTGACTAACCAAAAAAGTTCATGAAAAAAAGTGTGTTTAGGGTTAGCGCTAAATTAAAGCTTAAAGAGGGTGTAAAGATAGATATTCTGTAAGAGTTATATATATTTTTCTTATATAATGATATTCATATAAACCTTGTGTTTCATATAAAAAGTTTTAATAAAAATTAAAATTAAAATTAAAAATACAAATAAAGATGGATGCCGGCATCAATTCTATATGGAAAATTAGATACAATGTATACAAATGTAGCGTTATATTATAAAACAATGACAATATAACAAAATAATTAAAAGCAATTTGAACAGGTTTTATATATTAAACTTTAAAGAAAAAATAGCGATTATCACCGTGCATATAGGTGTTAGATATTTGTATTGATATTACCTTATATGCAAAGATTTGTGTATATTCGCTATTTCAATGGACCGGGACTCTCAGTGTTTAGTCCTGTATTGATTATGTTTTTTGAAACAGTTTCTATTTGTCGGCAGTTCTCTCAAGGAAAAAGGTCAAAGTTCCAACTTTAATTTTCCCTGCCGTATGATGTCCGTGTCCTGATATTTTTCTTTATATCAACTCTGTGGTTTGTGATGGCTTTGTATACTGGAATAATGGATGATAATACGTTAACACATAACAATAGAAAAGAACTAGCACAAATTTTTAGTAAAGGAAAAAACATACACACTTCTGTAATGGAAAATAGACATACTACCTCTAATCATCAAACATCAAACAGAAAACAACAATACTCTAATAATAGAAATGACAATTACAATTATAGCTTTAAAGCCAAACAAAATCATAAAAGAGAGAATCAAAATACAGAACAATATAATCATTATAACTATAATAACTATAACAAAAGTGAGTACAAACAAACAGGATATAAGAATTTCTATAATAAACCGAGCCAATATCATTATAGACAACAAGAGGGATATAGAGAGCAATATAACAGACCTAATTATGATCATAACAGACATCCAGAAGAAGTAAGAGAATCAAATTGGACAAATAGAGGAACACATTATAATGATAATTTCCAGAATACCTATAGAACCAACACTTCATTTGAAAAACAACCATACTATCATCAGAACACATATAACACAAATCGAAATAAAGAACACAACAAACCACATTATAACGAACCATATAACCTAAATCAAAATTGGAGAGTACCACTACAGAACAGATTTTACCCTTTACAAGACACACCACGTTCAAATAGAAATAGGACTTTTTCAGATAATAGACCACCCACCTTTCCAAACAAGGAGAACTCCATCCAGAATCCACATTTTTTAGAGCAGTCCCCTGCTCAGGCAGGGACATCCAGAGATTTTATGGAAATAGGAAAACCCCAAAGAAATCAGTGGGGAAAAAGAAGGTTAGAGGCAGAAGAGGGAGAGGAACCAGACAACAAAACACAAAGGAGGTAAAAATAGACACCAAACCTTCAGGAATATTTAATCTCAGTAAATGCAATATTAACGATACACAGGCTAAAGTACTCAATAAAGGGTTAACGTTTGCACCTTCGTGCAAGCTTAACAAATTCGAAACTTTGATTAACATTAACCAATATATCCGCAAGCTAACATTAAAAAGATATTTTCTAAAAAATCCTATACAGGATAAAACTACATATACCAATAGTCAATATATCCACACAAATATGAAGGCTAAATCACGTTTTTTTCCAATTCAAGAGAAAAGCGAACATATAAAATTATTTGAAGAAAACATAAAAAAAGATTTAGATCTTTTAGATCAAACTCGTCCTTTTAAAAAAAACTTAACAAACAAAGAATTAAATACACTCAAAGAATTACAAAATAATAAAGACATAACAATAAAGCCCGCCGACAAGGGTGGCGGTATTGTCATAATGGATACAGACTACTACATCAGCGAATCATATAGATTGTTAAAAGATACCACTACCTACACACAACTTAAACAGAATCCACTTAAACACCAAAAAATAAAACTAGAAAGTCTATTAAAAGAGGCTAACGAAAAAGGAATACTAAATAATTCAGAATTAGAATTCATAACCATCACACATCCAAAGACACCAACATTTTACTTTTTACCAAAGATTCACAAACATTTACAAAAACCCCCAGGACGTCCCATCATCTCAGGAATAGAGTCACTCACATCAAATCTTTCTCAATACATAGACTTTTTCTTACAGACATATGTCAGCAAATTACCAGCATACTTACGAGATTCCACACAGTTCTTAAATCAAATTGAAAATATAGAATGGCAGGAAAATTTCACCCTTGTAACATGCGACGTGAGTTCGCTTTACACCAATATATCTCATGATATAGGGTTAGAAGCTATACAAACATACCTAGACAGAGACAAAGAACTCCCCATTCTACAAAATAAATTTATCCTTGATTGTATTAATTTCATCCTTCATAATAACAGTTTTCTTTTCAAAAATGATATCTTCCTACAAATAAAAGGAACTGCAATGGGCACAAGGTTCGCCCCCAGTTACGCCAATCTATTTATGGGACTATTTGAAGAATTAAATATATACAATAGCCCATGGGGGGCGAACCTTGTGCACTATTGCAGGTATATAGATGACATATTTATCATATGGCGAGGAGACACAGAACTTTTAGAATCATTTATAGAGGATATCAATTCAAATGATATGGGTATTAAATTTTCTCATGAATATAGTAATCAAAAAATAAATTTCTTAGATATTGAACTGAACATTATATCTAATAAAATTCACACTCAAACATATTTTAAAAGCACAGATGCCAACAATTATATACATCATGAAAGTTGTCATCTAAATTCATGGAAATCAAATATCCCTAAAGGTCAGTTCATGAGAATCAAAAAAAATTGCTCAGATATAGATAATTACGAAACCCAATCACAAATATTAACTAAAAAGTTCATAGAAAAAGGATACAATGCAAAAACAATAGAGAAAACTAAACTAAAAGTAAAACAATTAGATAGAAATACATTACTAAAATCAAAAAAGAAAAAGAAAAACCAGGACTTTAATACAGACAACTTATTCATTCCATTCATAACAGAGTATAGTACCCAACATATGGAAATTAAAAGAATCCTCCAAAAACACTGGCACTTAATAAAAGAAGATAGAATATTGGGTGAAAAAGTGAAAGGCCAGCCAGATATAATTTTTAAAAAAGCAAAAAATCTTAAAAGTTTATTGTCACCTAGTGAATTCAAGGAAAGAAAAATAATAAAAGATAGAGATCTTAAAGGTAATGCATTAAGAGGCTATTTCCCGTGCAACACATGCAAAGCATGTACATATAGTACAAAAATTAAAGAAATTAATTCTTCATATAACAAATACAGTGTTAAAATTACACAAACTCTAAGATGTGCAGATAACAATATAGTGTATTGCATAAAATGTTCTTGTAATTTATTATATTTTGGACAGACCAGTAGAACATTACGTGATCGAATAAGGGAACATATCCTAAAAATTGAACACGGATCAGAAGAAACTAAACTCTATTCTCACTTTAAACAAATTCATTCAGGGAATCTTAAAGATTTTAAATATTGGGGGGTCAAAAAACTTAATCTAGGAATTAGAGGAGGCAACATCACGACATTACTATGTAAAAAAGAAGCTGAATACATCTTTAATTTTAAAACACTCTACCCCTCTGGATTAAACTCAGAGCTGGATCTGAATGGCCTTTTTTAATAGACAGTAAAGTCCAAACCTCACCATCATATAATAATCCCTCTGCGATATGTCACTATACTAAACCTAGAGATTATACATGGGCAAATATAATACATATATAAATTGAGGAGTATATATTTTTATTTATTTTTATATGTTTTTATATATTTTGCAAATAATTTTCTATGCACTTTAAAAAAAATTTTTTATGTACTTGAATTTCTCATTTATATAAAAATTTTATATACTTGTAAAATTTATATATTCAGAACAACATAGTTTTTTAAAAAAAGGATGGCTATATTAGCATCCTGACACATTATTTAATATTCTCCTGATCGCTAATATAATTAAATGGATTACTATATGCATACGTCATTACAATCAGATGTATGTATGCATAATTTATTGACTTGTCTCATATGTCTTGCAATTTTTATTTATTTATATTTATTTTTATTTTTATATTGTAATATACACATATTTTACATTACCCTCTATATATATATATCTCTTTAGGCTCACCATATATACACATATATTTAGATTTCTAACAATATTGGTAGAATCTCAGAGACAATACCACAGGTCGACTACAGAGATTAAGGGTTAAATATCCACAATAGCGCTAATTAATATAGGGATAACTGATATAGGGATAAAGCTGTAAATAAATATCATAATGTGAATCATATGTGTTTCTTTTACATGGGACTAATTATTATGATTTTTTGAAACTTAATAAGCTATTCGAAATGTACCCTGAAAAAACTTTAAAAGTTCATACGATGTAACAATTCAATATGCACCAATCAAATAACCACCAATCAGAACAAAGCTGAACATTTTTAAACCAGGTGAATCCCCCAGGTGAGCATCTTGATAAAGGCCCAAGCGGCTGAAACGCGTAGAACTTTGCTCACTGGAAAGATTGCTACTTTTGGATACTTTTATTTAAGTCGGATATAGTGCAGTAGGCTGGGTACTTTGAACTAAACATAAGCATGTGCAGTTCTATAAGTATAATTCCTAACCCATGATCTGATCACTATCCTTCTTATAATTTAACCGCTGTGAAATAAGACAGCGGTGACTCAACAAACAATCTACTTCTCTTCAACTTTGCTCCGGAACCACTTGGAGGCAATTAACCACAAGGAGAAATCTCCCCACAACAACACAGAGATTTCACTGTCACGCTGACATTCGATACGGCGTATATGATACGCATACAAAGCCATCACAAACCACAGAGTTGATATAAAGAAAAATATCAGGACACGGACATCATACGGCAGGGAAAATTAAAGTTGGAACTTTGACCTTTTTCCTTGAGAGAACTGCCGACAAATAGAAACTGTTTCAAAAAACATAATCAATACAGGACTAAACACTGAGAGTCCCGGTCCATTGAAATAGCGAATATACACAAATCTCTGCATATAAGGTAATATCAATACAAATATCTAACACCTATATGCACGGTGATAATCGCTATTTTTTCTTTAAAGTTTAATATATAAAACCTGTTCAAATTGCTTTTAATTATTTTGTTATATTGTCATTGTTTTATAATATAACGCTACATTTGTATACATTGTATCTAATTTTCCATATAGAATTGATGCCGGCATCCATCTTTATTTGTATTTTTAATTTTAATTTTTATTAAAACTTTTTATATGAAACACAAGGTTTATATGAATATCATTATATAAGAAAAATATATATAACTCTTACAGAATATCTATCTTTACACCCTCTTTAAGCTTTAATTTAACTGAAATTTGTCCAGCAAGACATTCTGAGTATGAGACCAGATTAGCATGATCAACTGAGAGATCTTCCTGTTTCCGCTCCAGAGTGTCAGTGCGCTCTCCAATTGCAGCTATATCCCTCTTGAGTTCTGAACATGATTTATCAAATCTTTTGCAGATGGAGTCATGATGTGACGCCAGCATGGTTTTTATCTGGACCATCATATCGTTGTTAGCACAGGCGATATCTGCTAGGCTTGCTGGTTGGGAGGCAACACTAGGGTCTGTCCCAGAGCCTGGTTCTGAGTGACAGGTAGAATCTGATAGATCATCCTCTGAGCAGTGTGCATGCTCTCTTCGGGACTGCTGAAAATGTTCTTTCATTGTTCTTTTCAAGCCTGTGAGACCTTTTGATTTTGTCCTCTGGGCCTGAGCCATATCCCAACCCAGAAGGCGACTGTAAAAGGCAATGTATAAGAAAGTGGAAACCTACGGTGTGGGCCTTGGGAGGTGAGATGTGTAAAAAGATTTCCTCAAGTTGCTGTAAAATAACTGCAATTCACCCCTGGGCCCCTGTCCTAGTGCTTTCTAGTACTTAGCCCACCATTATGTTATGCCAAACAGGCATACCCCGCGTGGGGTAGGTTATTACTCTCTTGAGACTTGGGTTGCTGTAATCTGAGCTGTAGTGTCCTGAGGTAGAGAGAGAAAATGAGAGAAAGATCCCTCCCTGCACACTCTCCCCAGGGAAGCTGCCCTCACAGAGCGGTCACAGAGAGGGGAAGTGGGATATGACCCGCTGTCCTTTGGGGCAGCGGGAAAGGGGGGGGAGAGTGTGTATTCGTGTACTATTGTCCAAGTAGAAAAGAACACCAACAGGGGCAAAGGGGTTATAAGGACAAAGGTTTCAGTGCGAGAAGCTGTCTGTTGAGTCTCTGACCCCAAACAATAGTGCAGCAGTACAGCAGCTCTTGGTGGAGATCGGGGTTAAAGGGCTCTTAAAAGAGAACAGCCCTCAGGTGTCCAATGTGAGATAGGGGGTATGTACAATCTAGAAATGACTGTGCCAGGCCTGGAGTATTATAGGGTTGTATACTCTTCATTTCAGAGATTATTATCTAGTTAAGTGTCCTTCCTGCTTATTCCCTGTGTACCTGAGGTCCAGTCCTGTCACAGAACTCCTGACTCAGGGGGGAGCTATGAATATAATGCAGAGCAGTGGTGAAAGGGCCCAAATAATTCTCTTATTGTGGAGTTAGTGACATGCCCAGAACCCAAGACTAAAGGTTTGTGTTCCCCCTCCCTGTTTCAGGGATGTTACCTGAGGCGGCCGCTCCATGTGGGTACAGTAGGAGCATGGATCTCCAAACCCCCAGTCCTTATACTTTTTCCACTGGAGTCTGTCTGTGGCTGTGATGCGGTCAATCCAAAGGTCCCCATTGTCAAATTGTCAAGCATTCTGGATTGCCGGTCCGTTCAAGCTCTGTCCCTTTTGATAGGCCGCAGCCAAGATGGCGGCCGTTCACGCCTCCGGATTCCCTTCAGCAAGGCTCGAGCAAGGCTATTCTGTGTGAGCTAAGGGTGCCTGTGACTGGTTTAAGTATGGCCCCAGGTAGGGGAGTGAGACGCTCGTGGCGGGTAGTTAATGACGGCACCTGGGTGATGAATCCTTGATGTTGTCTGGGCACCACAGAGGAATTGATGGTTGCGGCCCTCGAGGGGCCGCAGGGTGATCGGGACGTTCCGGGCCGGCTTGTTCAGTCCGGTGAGTACAGGAGTGGTGATGACAGCTCCGGAGCGGAGCCCCGACCCTCCGGAGACCCGTATCACTTCTCCGCTGCGGCTGTATGACCTGCGGCTAGGACTGTGTGTGAGCTGGCTATAGTACTAATAGTCGATGCCACAGGGTTGAAAGTCCGGATCTGGGGTATAATTCTTCAGAAGTCAGGCACTACATGAAAGTATTTAGCAGAATTTGCCAGAAACTATAATTTTTAACTAAAAAGGCTGCAATTTTTTACAGAGCTCCATCACTGTGCCTCTAGCTAGTTTGGCGGTTAGCTCCGCCCCTTTTCACTATATTTTTATACAAAAATGCTTTGTATTTATCCTTCAATCAATAATATTATTTATAAATAAGACAGAATATTTATATCTAAGCAAACACTTGCAGATATAGTATACATAGTGATTGCAATACCAAACCTCTTTTTCTATGGACTGAAAAGGTGAAGTACATAAGGAAAGGAAAGTATTCATAGCAATTTGACATTATATACCTTATAGTAAGATATAACTCCTGGATCAAAAAGAAGCCACTGCTGGACAGATATGTGATGCTAAATATATGTGACACTGATACTGCTATGTACACTTTTAGTTTTCAGGACAAAAAACAATACACAAATTTCAGACTTGAAGGGACATTCAAGTCCAAAAAAAACTTTCATGATTCAAATAAAGAATGTAATTTTAAACAACTTTCCAATTTACTTTTATCGCCAGTTTTGCTTTGTTCTCTTGGTATTCTTAGCTCTTAGACCTTGAAGGCCACCTCTGCAGTTGACAGTTTTTTCACCACTAGAGTGTGTTAGTGCATGTGTTTCATATAGATAATATTGAGCTCATGAAATTACTGAGGAGTGAGCACTGATTGGCTAAGATGCAAGTCTGTCAAAAGAACTGAAGTAAGGGGGCAGTCTGCAGAGGCTTAGATGCAAGGTAATTACAGAGGTAAAAAACATAATTTATGTAAGAACTTACCTGATAAATTAATTTCTTTCATATTGGCAAGAGTCCATGAGCTAGTGACGTATGGGATATACAATCCTACCAGGAGGGGCAAAGTTTCCCAAACCTCAAAATGCCTATAAATACACCCCTCACCACACCCACAATTCAGTTTAACGAATAGCCAAGCAGTGGGGTGATAAAGAAAGGAGTAGAAAGCATCAACAAAGGAAATTTGGAAATAATTGTGCTTTATACAAAAAATCATAACCACCATAAAAAGGGTGGGCCTCATGGACTCTTGCCAATATGAAAGAAATGAATTTATCAGGTAAGTTCTTACATAAATTATGTTTTCTATCATGTAATTGGCAAGAGTCCATGAGCTAGTGACATATGGGATATCAATACCCAAGGTGTGGAGTCACTAGAGAGGGAGGGAATAAAATAAAAACAGCCATATTCCGCTGAAAAAATAATCCACAACCCAAAAAGAGAATCAAACTGAAACAGCTGCCTGAAGAACTTTTCTACCAAAAACTGCTTCCGAAGAAGCAAATACATCAAAATGGTAGAATTTAGTAAATGTATGCAAAGAGGACCAAGTTGCTGCTTTGCAAATCTGATCAACTGAAGCTTCATTCTTAAAAGCCCACAAAGTGGAGACTGATCTAGTAGAATGAGCTGTAATTCTCTGAGGCGGGGTTTGACCCGACTCCAAATAAGCTTGATGAATCAAAAGTTTCAACCAAGAAGTCAAGGAAATAGCAGAAGCTTTCTGACCTTTCCTTGGACCAGAAAATAAAACAAATAGACTGGAAGTCTTCCTGAAATATTTAGTAGCTTCCACATAATATTTCAAAGCTCTTACCACATCCAAAGAATGTAAGGATCTCTCCAAAGAATTCTTAGGATTAGGACATAAAGAAGGGACAACAATTTCTCTACTAATGTTGTTAGAATTCACAACCTTAGGTAAAAATTGAAAAGAAGTCCGCAAAACTGCCTTATCCTGATGAAAAATCAGAAAAGGAGACTCACAAGAAAGAGCAGATAGTTCAGAAACTCTTCTAGCAGAAGAGATAGCCAAAAGGAACAACACTTTCCAGGAAAGTAGTTTAATGTCCAAAGAATGCATAGGCTCAAAGGGAGGAGCCTGTAACACCTTCAGAACCAAATTAAGACTGCAAGGAGGAGAAATTGATTTAATGATAGGCTTAATACAAACTAAAGCCTGTACAAAACAGTGAATATCAGGAAGTATAGCAATCTTTTTGTGAAATAAGACAGAAAGAGCGGAGAGTTGTCCTTTCAAGGAACTTGCAGACAAACCCTTATCCAAACCATCCTGATGGAACTGTAAAATTCTAGGAATTCTAAAAGAATGCCAGGAGAATTTATGAGAAGAACACCATGAAATGTAAGTCTTCCAAACTCTATAATAAATCTTTCTAGAGACAGATTTACGAGCTTGTAACATAGTATTAATCACTGAGTCAGAGAAACCTCTATGACTTAGAACTAAACGTTCAATTTCCATACCTTCAAATTTAATGATTTGAGATCCTGATGGAAAAACGGACCTTGAGATAGTAGGTCCGGCCGTAATGGAAGTGGCCAAGGCGGGCAACTGGACATTCGCACCAGATCCGCATACCAAAACCTGTGTTGCCATGCTGGAGCCACCAGCAACACAAAAGACTGTTCCATGATGATTTTGGAGATCACTCTTGGAAGGAGAACTTGTGGCGGGAAGATGTAAGCAGGATGATAACACCAAGGAAGTGTCAGTGCATCCACTGCTTCCGCCTGAACATCCCTGGACCTGGACAGGTATCTGGGAAGTTTCTGTTTAGATGAGAGGCCATGAGATCTATCTCTGGAAGACCCCACATCTGAACAATCTGAGAAAACACATCTGGATGGAGAGACCACTCCCCTGGATGTAAAGTCTGGCGGCTGAGATAATCCGCCTCCCAATTGTCTACACCTGGGATATGCACTGCAGAGATTAGACAGGAGCTGGATTCCGCCCAAGCAAGTATCCGAGATACTTCTTTCATAGCTTGGGGACTGCGAGTCCCACCCTGATGATTGACATAAGCCACGGTTGTGATATTGTCTGTCTGAAAACAAATGAACGGTTCTCTCTTTAGCAGAGGCCAAGACTGAAGAACCCTGAGAATTGCACGGAGTTCTAAAATATTTATTGGTAATCTCGCCTCTTGAGATTTCCAAACCCCTTGTGCTGTTAGAGCTCCCCAAACAGCTCCCCAACCTGAAAGACTCGCATCTGTTGAGATCACAGTCCAGGTTGGCCGAACAAAAGAGGCCCCTTGAACCAAACGATGATGATCTATCCACCATGTCAGAGAGTGTCGTACATTGGGATTCAAGGATATTAATTGTGATATCTTTGTATAATCCCTGCACCATTGATTCAGCATGCAAAGCTGTAGAGGTCTCATGTGAAAACGAGCAAAGGGGATCGCATCCGATGCTGCAGTCATGAGACCTAAAACTTCCATGCATATAGCCACTAAAGGGAATGACTGAGACTGAAGGTGCCAGCATGCTGCGACCAATTTTAAATGTCTCTTGTCTGTTAGAGACAGAGTCATGGACACTGAATCTATCTGGAAACCTAAAAAGGTGACCCTTGTCTGAGGAATCAAGAAACTTTTTGGTAAATTGATCCTCCAACCATGTTTCCAAAGAAACAACACTAGTTGATTCGTGTGAGATTCTGCAGTATGTAAAGACTGAGCTAGTACCAAGATATTGTCCAAATAAGGAAACACTGCAATACCCTGTTCTCTGATTACAGATAGTAGGGCACCCAGAACCTTTGAAAAGATTCTTGGAGCTGTTGCTAGGCCAAATGGAAGAGCAACAAATTGGTAATGCTTGTCTAGAAAGTTGAATCTCAGAAACTGGATGATTCGGAATATGAAGGTATGCATCCTGCAAGTTTATTGTGGACATATAATGTCCTTGCTGAACAAAAGGCAGAATAGTCCTTATAGTCACCATCTTGAATGTTGGTACTCTTACATAACGATTCAAAATTTTCAGATCCAGAACTGGTCTGAACAAATTTTCTTTCTTTGGTACAATGAATAGGTTTGAATAAAACCCCAAACCTTGTTCCTGAGGAGGAACTGGCATTATTACCCCTGAAGACTCCAGGTTTGAAACACACTTTACAGGGATGTGTGAGAGAAAAAATCTTCTCACAGGAGGTCTTACTTTGAATCCTATTCGATACCCTTGAGAGACACTGCTCTGAAACCAATGATTTTGGACAGATTTGATCCAAAAATCCTTGAAAAACCTTAATCTGCCCCCTACCAGCTGAGCTGGAATGAGGGCCGCACCTTCATGCGGACTTAGGGGCAGATTTTGGTTTCCTAAATGGCAGCAGATTCCTTGGGAGGAGGATTGAGTTTTTGTTCCTTATTCTGACGAAGGAACGAAAACGGTTAGAAGCCTTAGATTTACCCTTAGGTTTTTTATCTTGAGGCAAAAAAACTCCTTTTCCTCCAGTGATAGTTGAAATAATAGAATCCAACTGAGAACCAAATAAATTATTACCTTGGAAAGAAAGAGATAGTAATCTAGATTTAGATGTCATATCAGCATTCCAAGATTTAAGCCACAAAGCTCTTCTAGCTAATACAGCTAAAGACATGGATCTAACATCAGTTTTGATAATATCAAAACGATACAAGATCACTTACTAGATTATAAGCACTTGAGAAGTGCCACAGGTGCAGGCTGAACTATTAAAAGCTGTCCAGCGAGCTTATCCTCACGATCCAATAACCAAAGGGTAAAATTCAGATTTCCCCACATGTACTGGGGTCGGAGATGAGCCAAGTATTGATATGGATTCCCACTCGGGGCAAAAATACAGCTCATATAGAGCTAAAAGCTGGTTTGAAGTCAAAACGGCTATTAAAAGCAATAGTAAAAACAAGCGTGATGACAGATAGGTTAAAATATAACATATAAGTTTATTAAAACCTAATACACTACGCGTTTCCCAAAGAAATAGCAGGTCTGAGAAGATGACCTGAATATAAATAGGCCTTCCTTAGATAAGATTCAAGCTTCCTATCTAAAGGATCCTTAAAGCAAGTGCTATCTTCCATAGGAATAGTGGTACGTTTAGCAAGAGTAGAAATAGCCCCATCAACTTTGGGGATCTTTTCCCAAAACTCTATAGATTTTGCTGGTAAAGGAAGTACCTGGCTTATTCCATTCCCTAGAAATCATATCAGAAATAGCCTCAGGAATGGGAAAAACACCTGGGGAAACCACAGGAGGTTTAAAAACAGCATTTAGACTGAACGTCAATAGGACTGGTTACCTCAATATCCAAAGTAATTAACACTTCTTTTAATAAAGAACAAATATACTCTATTTTAAATAAATAAGTAAATTTGTCAGTGTCAATATCTGAGGAAGGATCTTCTGTTTCAGATAGATCCTCATCAGAAGAGGATGAATTATTATGTTGTTGGTCATTTGAAATTTCATCAGCTAAATGAGAAGTTTTAAAAGACCTTTTACGTTTATTAGAAGGTGGAAATGCAGACAAAGCCTTCATAATAGAATCAGAAACAAATTCTTTAAAATTTATAGGTATAGGGAGGCGGAGCTAGCCAGCAACAGGAGCAGAAGCAGTTTGCAGCAGCTCTGCTCAAATAATACTAAGAATTATCTACAAAGGTGATATTTTCAGTAGAATCTGTCCAAATCCCAACCTTTGGGCACCTGTGTATTGAGGAGGATCAATTTTCACAAAAATTTGCAAAGTTTGAGGAAGATCGTAGCGGGCCGGTTCACAGAACCAGAGAAAAAGTAGGAAAGGCCGGGGCTGCGGCCTACACCGGAACCCCAGATCACAGTTCGTCACCGGCAAAAAAAAGAAGAAAATTGGATTGTCTCAGATCTAAGGGCTTCACCGGACATACACCAGAGGATTGGGGTAAGAACCCACTATTTTTATTCCCAATTTTTGATTGAAAAAGACATAACAGCTCAGAGATCACAGAGTTAAGCTGCGGTTCTCTAACAGCAACTGGAGGTAAAATACAGTTAGGATACACTTGGGGAGACTGCTGGCTTGTTCTGGGGACTTGCAAATCATAATTACTACTTAGACTGAGTGGCAAGAGGATACAGGAGAGGGGCTTGTGGCGGGAAAGTCGCCATTTTCTATCTGTCCTGTACACATCACTTCATCATCAAAGCCCAAATAATTTGCAAGAGTATTTATAGTGTCTGGAGTGCTAATCTAATAGAACTTTTTATATTCTCACTAAAAAAGACTGCTAATCTGATTGCTTGTGCAACATTACAGCGTAACACAGTACAACAGCTTTGAGTTCTTGGAACTTTGAAAACAACTAGATTTTTATCTCCCCCCCCCCTTTCCTGCCATCCTCTGTGGTGGTGGGTCATATCCCCAATTCCTTCTTCCGTGATCGTCCTGTGAGGACAAAGCTCCTGGGGAGAGAGATTATATGGCAGGACAAGCTTAAGTAACTTGCAATACCTGAGAGGAGTGTTTACTACAGTTAAAGGACTTTACAGACACTGGTTGCCCCTTCCCTAGCCCCACAGGAGTTAGTTGGGCCTGGGATACCAAGGGAGCAGCATTCAATAAGCCTCAAAAACTGGCACCCTCTAGGTATAAGCTGCAACCTGTTCAACATATTGACATGAAGCTGAATTAAAAGCATATTCTACAAGCGGACTGAGTGGGAACCCTTTCCTATGCATTTATTATAACTGCCCTAAATATTGTGGTCTGCCAGTGCTTTGTTAATAATTATTGATTTCCAGTTTTTGTTCTCAACTGTAATCTATCTAGTTTGCCATGATGAAAGGAAGAAATCAGTCAGTCAAAGACTGTCTCTCTAGATCTCAGCTAAAAAAAAAACAAAGTGCTGGGGAACTATCTGTAGACGCAGATTCCCAACCATCCTCCCCAAAAAGCCCCCATACAGCTGCAGAGGGGGGTTCACAGAGTAGTGATCTCCTATTACAGATTAAGCAAATGTTTAAGGAAGAGATGAGGGCAGCTCTCTCAGAATTAAAAAGAGATATATCAGAAATTGGAGATAGGACGGCAACTTTGGAGGATAAAATGGACGATATTGCAGAAGAAATACCTATTTTGCAAAACACTATACAAACACAGCAGGAGCAAATACAGAAGTTGGAGGATGCATTAGAGGATCTGGAGAACAGATCCAGAAGATCCAATATTAGAATTCGAAACCTGCCAGAATCATACAACAACTTACCGGATACATTGCTAAAAATATTTCAACAATTAGTACCGGATACAGATCCTTCATTGTTTCTGATGGACAGAGCACACAGAGCACTGGCCAGACCACCCACAACAGCGACAGCAAGAGATGTGATCACCAAGTTACATTATTATCATATCAAGGACCAAATCATGCAAGCAGTACGCAATGTTCCTAGAATAACTTTTGAAGGTCATGCCTTGCAGCTTTTCACAGATCTTTCGCCAACTACCCTCAGGAGGAGAAGAGAGCTCAAACCAGTGGTTTCAGTGTTAATCAAGGCACAGATCAAATATCGTTGGGGTTTCCCATTCAAGCTTATTTTCATGTATGAGAAGTCATCATACTCTTGTTCATCTCTTTCAGAGGGACAAAGTATTTTGGAGAAACTAAAGCTAGAGAAAATAAACGAAGCAGAGTCCTCTTCCCCAAAGCCTCAACGTAAAGCGATTACGAAAGAATGGACTTCTGTGGGCAAGAACAGCAAAAATGCTCGGCCTAGTAGAAATCAGGAGAGTCCTACTTGAGGAGAGCAGTTGGGGACACTTTTGATATCCATTTTTGATACTTCAACTCTAATTCAACATGAGTGGAGAAACCAATAAAGAGTGGCTAATGTCATTATTCTTCATTCAGTTCACTGGTTCAGCTTGGAGTTCCTGGCGGACTTCTTTTCATGATAACCCTCTTGCTGGACCTTTCCCCTTGTCTTTCCTTTCCCCTTTCCCTTCCCACTGAGTCCGCTAACAGTTTTCTTACAGGTTTTTTCCTGGTTGTTTTTTGTTATCATTTTGTTATGTTCTCAAACCCGGATGTCGGGGTACAAATAATGTTGTTTGTATATTCAGTTCTACAGCTTTATGTTACTGTTGGCAATGTTTATTGTCTTTTCCTCGGCAGGTCAAGGTCTTCTAAGTTGTTGGTTTTCAGGTACCGAATGTATCAGAATGTGTTTAGGGTCCAATCCTTATCTTGTTTATTGTATGCAGGTTCACGTCTCTTGTTAGGGAGAGGTGCACTATGATTATTAAAAGAAATGTATAGCAATGTACACATGTTGAAAGCAGATATTAATCGTTACACATATGTCACTTAAGGTGCTTACGCATAATGTTAAAGGTCTTCATTCCAATGTAAAAAGACGCAAAGCCATTAGCATGTATAGATCCCTTGGGGCACACATTATTTTCATGCAGGAGACACATTTCACCATGACAGCAACCCCTAAATATTGGGACAGAGCATATTCATTACAGTATCACGCCACTTGTGGTAAGAAAAAGTGTGGTGTCTCTATTCTTATGCACAATAGTATCAATTTCCAGGAAGAAGAGTCTTTTATAGATACACAGGGTAGATACATAATTCTCAGAGGTAAAATTCATGACACCCCAGTGGTAATAGGTAATATCTATGCCCCTAATGAATCTCAGGCCCCTTTCTTGGCTAAACTCAGTAAGTTACTAACGTACTGGAAACAGTACAGGCTAATCATTGGGGGAGATTTTAACACGGTGGTAGACCCCGAAATGGACAGATCAGGGACGAGGTCAGCTTCTCAAACACAGAAATTTAGAAAAGTACTATATGATTTTTTGTTAGATCACAACCTATTAGATAGCTGGAGAGTTCAAAATGGAAATAATAGGGATTATACCTTTTATTCCTCAGCCCATAAGGTTTATTCACGAATTGACCATATTCTTGTGAGCCAAATATTGGCACCATTAATTATGAAATCAGACAATAGTTAGCACCTGGTCAGACCATAATGTGGTTTTGACGACACTTTCAGGCTTAATAGACCCGCTTAGAAACAAGAGTTGGCATTTGAACCCTACCCTATTCAAAGATAAATTGTTCTTAGAGTTTTTGAGAAGGGAAATCGGAGTTTTTATTGGCTCTAATCAACAGTCAGTAGAAAATCCTTCATATGTGTGGAGGGAGCTTAAGGCCTTTACAAGAGGCATATTAATTAGAGAATCTAGCTCCAAATTAAAAGCAGCACATGCTTATGGTGAGAGGCTAAAGGAAGAAATTAAGCAATTACACAATCTTCACTGCACCACTCAGAGCGCAAATACACTTAAAAGGCTAAATAGTAAAAGGGAGGAACTGGATAAATTGTTATCTCAGGAAGCATCTAGATCCTTAAAACTTATTGATACACAATATTTCATCCACGCTAACAAGCCTGACAGAATGTTAGCTTGTAGGCTGAAAGATATGACAAGGCTCACAACGGTCCCTCAGTTGCAGAAGCCAGATGGTTCTACCACTAACCATCCTCAAATTATAGCAGATACCTTTGCATCATATTACCAATCATTATATGCACTCCCTCGGGGAGACAGGAATCCCCGACAATTTGAAAACTACCAGGAATTTTTGGGCCATGACGATATGCCTAAGCTTGACGCAGATGATGTAGATGGGCTAAATGCACCTATCACATTAGCTGAAATTAGACAAACAATCAAACACCTAAAAATCAATAAAGCATCTGGTCCGGATGGATACATCAATAAAGCACCTGGTCCTGATGAATTAGGCCCCTTATTAGTGAACACCTTTAACCATATGTTAAAAGGGGGATATATCCCGAAATAATTCTTACTAGCTCGAATTTCAGTAATTCCGAAGCCGGGCAAAAACAAGCAACACTGCAAAAATTATCCGCCTATATCTTTAATTAACCAAGACATAAAGATTTTCTCTAAAATTTTAGCCACCAGACTCAACAAACTAATGCCTAAACTAGTCCATCCGGATCAGGTGGGGTTCATAGCGAACAGGGAGGCCCCAGGTAATGTGAGAAAGGTGATTGATTTGATTAATCTTGCGTCGGTTAAAGGGATGCCTTCTCTGTTCCTTTCCTTGGACGCAGAGAAGGCATTCGACCGTATTTACTGGGACTACCTCGATAAGGTATTAGATGCATTTGGCATAACGGGAAACTTTAGAAAAGCGATCGCCACAATATACTCTCATCCTTCAGCATTTGTTAAAATTGCGGGGTATAAGTCAGGACCCATTGAAATTGCAAATGGTACTAGACAGGGATGCCCTCTCTCCCCGCTTCTATTTGCCCTGTGTATCGAACCTTTAGCAGCCAGCATCAGGCGAAATGTAGATATTACAGGCATACATATAAAGGCAAAAGAATATAAAATCAGTCTTTTTGCAGATGACATTATTCTTTCGATTACAAAGCCACTTATTTCCCTTCCAGTACTGTATTCCACTATAGATAAGTTTGCAGCAATATCAGGTTATAAAATCAACAATGATAAGTGTGAGGCTATTAGTGTAAATCTACCAGCACACACTAAAAAACTCATGGAGATTAATTTCTCTTTCTCATGGGCTGAGAAGGGAATGAGATATTTAGGAGTGATACTTACAAATAGGACTGAAGATCTGTATCAATTAAACTACACGCCTTTGATATCACAGATTAAAAACCTGCTACAGAAATGGGAAAAGTTGAAAATTTCGCTATATGGCAGAATAATTGGAATTAAAATGACAATTCTCCCAAAAATATTATACCGATTTAGATGCTTACCAGTCTCTGTGCCATCCAAAACACTCACACAACTCCAGAAGTATGTAATTTTGTTTATTTGGCAAGGTAAAAGAGCAAGAACTAATAGACAAACTCTCTGCAGAAGTAGAAGAGGGGGAGGGATGGGATTGCCAGATTTTCTAGCATATTACCATGCGGCTCGTGTGGCTCAGACTGCGTTATGGCATAACAAGATTGATAATATTCAGTGGGTACAACTGGAGTCAGATATGGTTGGGGTGGAGCCAATTTATAAACTTTTATGGACTAATAGAACCCATAGGCCTAATATATGGAAAACTTTTGCAGCAGTAGCACACTCTGTCTCGCTATGGGACTCTTTGTCTACTAAATTTAAGCTAATCTCAGATACTTCTAAGGCAATGCCATTAATAAACGCTATCTACTACACTTGACGTGGGGCTTCAGAATAAGTGGGCCAATAGGGGGCTGTACAGAATTGCTGACACTTTAAGGGGACAGAACTTTATGGACTTTAACACATATGCTAGCCTTAATGAACAGGATAAACCCAGTTGGTATCAATATCTTCAGTTGAAGGCAAGAGTTTGCGAGGTGATAGGTAACTCATACAAAGGGAGCACCACATACTTAGAACAAATTTGCTTAGCTGGACAGAGAATGAGAGGGACCATTACTGGACTGTATGCCATTTTTAACTCTCCACCAAAGACTCATAAGCTTCCTTTTATGCAAAAGTGGGAAGAAGAATTTCAATTTACTTGGTCTTTAGAAAAATGGAATGATGTTTTGTTTAGGGGACCCTCCTTTTCCATATGCGCTCATTTAAAAGAAAATTACATGAAGACTGCTTTTCGTTGGTATTTTCACCCCTCGAGATTACATAAATTGGAGATAGGTAATAGAAAATGTCTAAGAGGGTATGATGAGTTAGGTACTTATTCACACATGTGGTGGGACTGCCCACGGGTAGCAAACATTTGCATTTACTTTGTTATGTAATTAAGAAGAAAAATACAATAAAAATCTTTTCAATTAAAAATTTATAGGTATATCATGCACATTAGAAGTTGAAGGAACTGCAACTGGCAATGTACTATTACTGATAGAAACATTATCTGCATGTAAAAGTTTATCATGACAACTATTACAAATGACATTTCGGTGGAATAATTTCTACAATTTTACAACAAATGCACTTAGCTTTGGTAGAACCGATGTCAGGCAGCAATGTTCCAGCAGAAACTTCAGAGACAGGATCAGATTGGGACATCTTGCTCAATGTAAGAGAAAAAACAACATATAAAGCACAATTATCTATTTCCTTAAATGACAGTTTCAGGAATGGGAAAAAATGCAAAAGCATAGGCCTCTTGATAGAGAAGAAAGCAGGAGGCAAACATCAATGGGGTATTGAAATAATGGAAAAAATTTGGCGGCAAGTATGACGCACAACATAACGTAAACTTTTTTGGCGCCAAAAATGACCGGAAATGACACACTTGCGTCACTAATGATGCCGCCATGTGAAAGGTCTCGGCATCATGTATGACGCCGGAAATGACGAAGTTGCGTCATAAACGTATTTTTTCACGCCAAAAAAGTTTGCGCCAAAAATGACGCAATAAAGTCTAGAATTTGACGCACCCGCGTGCCTAACACCCGCAATTGCAAAAAGTAGTCAAATTGAAAAAAGACTAAACCCCAGGTAAGAAATAAATTTCTTAAAGTGTTTATATTCCCAAATATGAAACTGACATTCTGCAGAAGGAAATACATGAACCTGACTCATGGCAAATATAAGTACAATACATATATTTAGAACTTTATATAATTGCATAAAGTGCCAAACCATAGCTGAGAGTGTCTTAAGTAATAAAAACATACTTACCCAAAAACACCCATCCACATATAGCAGATAGCCAAACCAGTACTAAAACAGTTATTAGTAGAGGTAATGGTAAATTGAGAGTATATCATCGATCTGAAAAGGGACTTAGGAGATGAATCTCTACGACCGATAACAGAGAACCTATGAAATAGACCCCCATTACATTTGCTGTACTCTGAGAGGAATCAGGCTTCAACAATGCTGAGAAGCACATATCAACGTAGAAATCTTAGCACAAACTTACTTCACCACCTCCATAGGAGGCAAAGTTTGTAAAACTGAATTGTGGGTGTGGTGTGGGGTGTTTTTATAGGCATTTTGAGGTTTGGGAAACTTTGCCCCTCCTGGTAGGATTGTATATCCCATATGTCACTAGCTCATGGACTCTTGCCAATTACATGAAAGAAATAATAATCCTAGGTGAACTCAGGAGCGTGCATGTGTCTTCAGATAGCAGAGTTTGTAAGAACATTTATAGCATTGTTTTACATAGTTACAAACACTGCTGCACAGAGTGCTAAATACACATGCATGCCCCTAAGCTCATATAATATCAGCTTCCTAGGTTAAATCTATAACAAAGATTACCAAAAGAACAAAGCAAATTAGATAATAGAAGTAAAATGGAAAGTTGGGTAAAATTGCTGCTCTATCTAAATTACCAGCGTTAAACTTTCACTGTCAGCTTTGGCTTTTTTTTTTTAATTTATGTTTTTATTGAGGGTAAAGTTACAAGACATACAGTTTGCTCAATTAAACAGAGAAATACATACAGTCAGAAAACTGGAAAAAAGAAAACATGCATAACCTCACACCTGACTGTTGCTAAAAATACACACATCTCCTGGATCAGCAAACAGATAAAGAAATTTGGAGAGCAAACCTATAAGCTACCCCAGTGGAGGCTCCGCTATAGGAACACTTCAGCACGTGAACCCCCTGACCCCACAAACCCCCCTGACCCCTAATGAACAAAAAAAAAAAAAAAAAAAAGAGTGAGATAAAAAAAAACTAATTACATTTTTAAACTTTATTTGCTAACTTAATAAAAAAAATCCTCCAGGCTCCACTGCAGTTTTGACTAAAAAATCATTAAAATTACAGTTTTTTAGGCTGAAGTGGAATGGGCTTTTGCCTAATACTTCTATCTATCGCACATGTTGTGCAGTGCAATAGATAGAAGTATAGGCAAAAGCACTTTCCACTTTCAGCCTGCATTAACTGCAGCGCCACCTACAGGCCAGCCCATAGCCTTCCTAACCGCACAGCTCTTAGTGTGCGAGAGCCAGCTGTCACGTGACACTCGCACACTAAGAGCTGTGTGTGTGTGGTAGAAGGAGCATCGTGGGCTTCCGTTCAGAGACGAGGTGCAGAGGAGAGCAGAGAAGCTGCTGGAAGTTCACAGATAGCTCCTGTTAGGTCTCAGAGTCAGAGATAGAAGTGAGATGTACACAGGAATTGGAGGTAATGTCATTGCTTGATATAATAGGATGGGATTGCCTCTCTATTAAGAGACTTTACATATTTAACTTGGATATGACCCATGTGCTGGATAGTGTTGTCTGTAGCCACTAGAGGCTATTTTTCATTTGCCTTTTGTCATTGTCCTGTTAATATATTTAAATATGCGGCAGCATAGGTGTCACCCTGCTTTGTAGGAGAGTGGTTAGTGCTGGGATATATATATATATATATATATATATATATATATATATATATCAGGTGTATTACAAGAAAAAAAAACGATGAAACACCAGCCATGTGCTCATCATTTGGGTTTTACAAGAAAAACAGAACAAGAAATGCAGGGATTCAATTTTAAGTCAGGGGAACAATTGTAAAAAAACACAGCAGAAAAAATGAATTAAGTGTTGAAAAATGCCCTTAGGTTCCATATTTTCCCTGCGAAAGTGACATGATCTATCTGTATTAACAGCTCAGTGAGGCATGATCAAATACTGTGTATGTGAGTCTGCAACCTCTATACACTGCTGCAGACAGTTTACCAGTTATATTATATTTTTTTATTATATTATATAACTGGTAAACTGTCAGCAGCAGCAGTGTATAGAGGTTGCATGACTCCACTGATTTTGTATTATTTGCACAGGGCTTTTTTTCAGGCAGAATACAAACTTTTCAAATCCTGTCAGAGCAGCCACTGCACGATCTGCAATCCCCTCCCCACATTCTCTCTGCCTGAGACTGAGCCATGCACACTTATACTGCCCCAGTGACAGGACTCTTGTACCCAGTATTAATATATATATATATATATATATATATATATATATATATATATACACACACACACACACACAGGTATATATATATAGTAACTGCAGGGTATATGTGGTGCTCTTGTCTTTCAATATACACAGGTTAGTTATGTACATACCTCACACACAGACTTTAACAACACACAGTAATACACATAACACACTGCCCTCACCTTGTACATAAGGATGTGTTAAGGTAACTGGCAGAGTGTGTGTGTATGTATATACACACACACACATTAAAATTAGCAGAGCCATCTGAGGGGCGGGGCTAGTGCTCCTCCATCTTCAAAAGTCACCAGCCGCCACTGAGCTACCCTCTGATTTTATCCCTCATAAGTAATAAAGGCCACTTTTGGACTTCAAATAACACAACACACTAAACTGAGGGGTTTTGTGGAAGACAGACCACTTTTGGGTCTATAATGCTTCAACGCACCTCCTATGCCTGCCAGGGCTTTGGGTGTGCCCAGAAATCTATAATAACAGAGGAGGGCAAATGATCAATTATGAATAGTGATAGGGCCACTTTTGGGTCCTTGAATAGCATTTGACAACTTATACAGAAAATAGGAACTTTTGGTATAACCAACGTCTATTGCAAAACACTTGTTTAGGAGGGCACTATAGCAGGAAAACGGAAACTTGAACATTAGTGATGTCGCGAATAGTTCGCCGGCGAACATAGCATGTTCGCGTTCACCTCGGCGGGCGAACATATGCGATGTTCGATCCGCCCCCTATTCGTCATCATTGAGTAAACTTTGACCCTGTACCTCACAGTCAGAATACACATTACAGCCAATCAGCAGCAGACCCTCCCTCCCAGACCCTCCCACCTCCTGGACAGCATCCATTTTAGATTCATTTGGAAGCTGCATTCTTAGTGAGAGGAGGGACAGTGTAGCTGCTGCTGATTTAATAGGGAAATCGATAGCTAGGCTAGTGTATTCAGTGTCCACTACAGTCCTGAAGGACTCATCTGATCTCTGCTGTAAGGACAGGACCCAAAAAAGCCCTTTTTAGGGCAAGAACAGTCTGCTTTTTTTTTTTTCCTGTGTAATCTAATTGCAGTTGCCTGCCTGCCAGCGTGTGTGTCAGGCTCACAGCGTATACTGTGCCCACTTGCCCAGTGCCACCACTCATATCTGGTGTAACAGTAGTGTACATTTATAAAAAAATAAAAAAAAATTGACTGTGAAATAATAGCAGACAGCTGCCAGTACCCAAGATGGCTGCCAATAAGGCAGATGGGGAGGGTTAGAGAGCTGTTTTGGGGGGGATCAGGGAGGTTGGGGGCTAAGGGGGGATGCTACACCACAGCATATGTAAATATGCTAAAAAAAAATATATTTTTTTAAAAAACCTTTTATTTTAGTACTGGCAGACTTTCTGCCAGTACTTAAGATGGCGGGGACAATTGTGGGGTGGGGGAGGGAAGGGAGCTGTTTGGGAGGGATCAGGGGGTCTGATGTGTCAGGTGGTAGGCTGATCTCTACACTAAAGCTAAAATTAACCCTGCAAGCTCCCTACAAACTACCTAATTAACCCCTTCACTGTTGGTCATAATACACGTGTGATGCGCAGCTGCATTTAGCGGCCTTCTAATTACCAGAAAGTAACGCCAAAGTCATATATGTCTGCTATTTCTGAACAAAGGGGATCCCAGAGAAGCATTTACAACCATTTGTGCCATAATTGCACAAGCTGTTTGTAAATAATTTCAGTGAGAAACTTAAAATTGCAAATAAATTAAAGTTTTTTTTAAATTTGATCGCATTTGGCGGTGAAATGGTGGCATTAAATATACCAAAATGGGCCTAGATCAATACTTTGGGTTGTCTACTACACTACACTTAAGCTAAAATTAACTCTACAAGCTCCCTACATGCTCCCTAATTAACCCCTTCACTGCTGGGCATAAAACACGTGTGGTGCGCAGTGGCATTTAGCAGCCTTCTAATTACCAAAAAGCAACGCCAAAGCCATATAAGTCTGCTATTTCTGAACAAAGGGGATCCCAGAGAAGCATTTACAACCATTTATGCCATAATTGCATAAGTTGTTTGTAAATAATTTCTGTGAGAAACCTAAAGTTTGTGAAAAAGTGAACAATTTTTTTTTATTTGATCGCATTTGGCGGTGAAATGGCGGCATGAAATATACCAAAATGGGCCTAGATCAATACTTTGGGTTGTCTACTACACTACACTTAAGCTAAAATTAACTCTACAAGCTGCCTACATGCTCCCTAATTAACCCCTTTACTGCTGGGCATAAAACATGTGTGGTGCGCGGGGCGGAGCCTAGCCACGATCCATGATGGCTGCTTTGTAAAAGAGCTCCGGAGTCCACACAAGTAAACAGCAGCAAATTAGTGCATTCCCAGCAGTAATATGAACCCATAACGGTGGCCATAATACCCACACACACCGGAGCCTCAGTACCCTGACCGATTAGCATAATGCCACACCGGACCTGATTACATCCAGCAGCCTGGGAAGACGGCATCCGCAGCAAAGCGCTTATAATAGCGCCAGACAGAGGACTCGGCACCAGGCTTACCTTCTCTGGGCGATTATCCCACCGCGATGGACCACACGCATCCTCCTACACTGACCTGGTGAGGGGTCTGGGCACCAACCGCTCCAAGGGAGGTTGCGACGGTGACGGCTTTAGACGGCGAAAATAGTAGGCCGCATTAACGCGGCTGCATAAAAAACAAGCAGCGCTGTCTGAGCCCCCGTGCAGTCCTTTACTATGTTCAGAGAGGAACAACCTTGAGTGGTAAGAGCACACTTTCCAAATTAAAGGTGGGCACAACAGCTAGAGGAATATTTGATAGTTTTAAAAGGCTCCTCCATCAGATATAAGGGACTGTGACACGTAGGCCTTCTGTTGGTCTCAGCTTTACAGGATTACCACACAGCCATATACAGTAGAGGAAACCTTAATTAACCCCTTGGAGGTAAAAGATGTACTCTCACAAGGAGTCGCAGGAAATAAATCTACACAGGCTCAATAAAAGGGAATGGCAAGCAAAAGGAATATTAAGCCACCCAAGGGTGCTCAATCATCAAATATGGACAGCTATCTGATCCCCACAGAGGCCTCTGCATCCACTAACAAATCTATGGCTGGTGCAGATACACTTGTTGCACTTTTGCAGGCTTCAGGCCCTGAACAGGGTGCTCATTCTTTTGGCTACCTTACCAAGGAAGACATTAGACATCTCTCCTCTAAAGAGGATATCAAGGAGGCTATGCAGGACTTTCGGGCAATGTTTTGGGAGCTAAAAAGAGATGTGGCTCAGGTTGATCAACGAGTTACATTGGTAGAGGAGAGACAGGAGGCCATGAACTCAGACCTACAACACCAGTCTAGTCAGATGCAGGCCCAGGAAGGGGCAGTACAAACTCTGATGGACCGCATAGAGGACCTCGAAAACAGAAGCAGGAGGAACAACCTCCGTCTCCGTGGCATTCCTGAGGTAATAGATCCACCTGCTCTCCCGCAATATCTGCAAGATTATATAAGACATTTAAAGCAAGATGACAATGCGCCTGACATTCAAATTGAAAGAGCGCATAGGGCACTACCTAGCAGAGCACCCCCAAGGGACATAATTGTTAAATTTCTATCATTCCGTGACAAGGAGGAAGTCCTGAGGCAAGCAAGAGGCAGACACCAGCTAGAGTTCAGAGGAGCGGAGGTGCAGGTCTACTCAGACCTTTGTCCAGTCACCCTGCAGAAAAGGAGGGATATGAGGTTTGCAACAACAGCGCTTAAGGAGATGAGGATACCTTACAGGTGGGGCTTCCCCACCAGTATAATCGCCACAAGAAACAACAGATCCCACGTCTTAAGAACAATCGACGACCTACCAAGCTTCAATCAAGCCTTAGGCCTTGACATTAGGCCACCGCGGCCCTTAGAAGCTGTCCCACAGCGACCTCCAGACAGAGGTCAGGAAGAAAACCAGCGGAATCATAATTGACGGTCAGGGGCTTGATATAGGCTCTTTGGTGGGCCTCTTGACTGCTTACTCCACAGACCGAAGGCAGCTTTATTACCGGACACTAAGGGTTGCATTTGCCCTGGTCTTTAAGGTCGTATAATATATTACACATGTATGATTATCTTGGGTTCCACTGTTGAAATGGTTCACTTAGCATAATTTACACACTGCTCTGTTTTTTTTTATATATCTAGCACTTGATATGCTTGGCGTAGGGGCTTATAGACCACTAAAGATGTAGACCCCCAACAGGGATAGTATTCCATGCTTAGGCAAACAATAGCAAGAAATAGGGGGCGCAGCACACGCAAGACTTAGCCCGGGGAGCTTAAACACCAGCCCCTCAAAGAGAGCTAAGAGGAAGGATTAAATTGCAAGCGATAACTGTAGAAGTGGGAAGGAAAAGCAGGGCAGCACCTAACGCAGGCTCCCGGCTGGCCTGAGAACTCAATGGGCCTATACCCTAGCTTAGACAGACTCACTGAGAACCATAACAGCACGTATGGAGGCAGGTGACAAAATGTACACCCTAGCTAGGTCTAATAGAGATCTTAAGAAACACAGGTCACTACCATATTATATTGTACTAAGGAATGTATTGATTTACAGTTGAATGTTTTAAATGTTTATATGCTTAATGTTTACATGGGGACGACTACCCCCCGATTTTGTTACACTTGAATTTTGGAGATCCTCTCCCGAGAGTGTGATCCAAGTTTTGTTAATTGCTGTATATTTAATATTCTTTGTTATCTTATATTATTTTTCTTTTTTGGAACTTTAGCACTTTTTATACAATGTAACCTCCCCAACAGCTACAACCTTAAGTAATTTACTAAAGAAGGTTGCTACTTTCTCATTATCTCATATTCGTTTCTACCCTTCCTTCGTACTCTAATCTTCCCTCCCCTCTACTCCTTACCCTCCTACATATCCTTCCCAACTCCTATTCTCCCATCCCCTCCTAATCCCCCCCTCCCTCTCCTAGCCCCTCCCCTTCTCTTTGCCCCATACCACTACCCTACTCTTGACCCCTTCTTCCTCCTCCCTCTCCCTATCTCCACCTTCTCTCCCCCTCCTAGCCCCTCCCCCCATTCTTTCATAGTCCCCCCCTCCACCCCTCCCTAGCCCCTTCTTCCCAGTCCCCCCCATTTTTTTTTTCCTTCTCTCTCCCTCTTCCCCCAGCCCCCCCACTCTCCATTGCCACACTCGTACTGCCACGTAAACCCTCCTTAAATACAGCACCATGGAGCGGAGGCGAAATCATGCCGAGCCCCCCCCCCCATTTGAAATAATATCAATCAATGCTAAAGGCCTCAATAGCCTCAATAGCCCCAGCAAAAGAGCTATAGCTCTCAGGGATGTATATAGGATGGGAGGGGATATAGTATTTTGGCAGGAGACCCATTTTTCTACTGGTCACGAGCCACAATGGTCTAACCAGCGTTACCCAATTGCATATTTTGCCTCCGGCCCTGCAAAAAAAAATGGGGTCGGGATCATGTTTGGTGCTAAAATGCCATTCAAGCTACAACAGCAATATACAGATCCGGAGGGCAGATTCATTCTGCTTGCGGGCTCACTATTCGGCAGACCTATTACCCTAGCCAACGTCTATTGCCCTAATCGATCTCAGCACCTCTTTCTTTCAGAGGTTATACGCAAGATCACAGAGATAAAGATTGGGATACTTTATGTGGGGGGTGATTTTAATGCACCCATGGACCCCGCACTCGACACATACGATGGCCTATCCAGCACTCCCCACAAAACTCTGAAGCGAATAACGGCCACATTGGCCGAGATAGCAATCCAAGATATCTGGCGCATACATCATCCACACCATAGAAATTACACGTTCTACTCGCACCCTAATAGAAAATATTCAAGAATTGATTATATATACACTGACACTGTAGGCCTAACATACACTAAAAGCAGCAACATACACACAATCACATGGTCTGATCATGCCCCAATCAGCTGCAGAGCAACTTGGCCGGGAACTCCACTCACGCCCTACACGACACTTTGTTGGATGACCCACTATTTTCCGCTGAAATCAAAAAAGCGTTGGTCGAATTCTTTCGCCTGAACGCTGACGATAGTATAGAGAACTCCACCATATGGGAAGCACACAAGTGCACCGTAAGAGGACTCTTAATTAGCTGAAAAGCGAACCTGAACAGGCTGAGGAGAGAGTGCTATCAGTCCCTTCTGGGTCATGTTGAAAAAGCGGAACAGCAGCATAAGAACATCAATGCTTTATTTGAACAATGATAAAAGGTGAACAGCTACAACCGCTGTAAAAATAGCTTGTATACAAAAAGGTACAAACCGCAATAGTTTTCACCACAGCATACTCCAAACAGTACAATGACATTATAAAAATTATGCAAAAACATGCACACATTCTTTCAGGAGATGACATCCTTAGACCCTTCATCGATAACATTAAATATGTTCCCAAGAAATCTAAAACCTTGGAACAAGTCATATCACCTAGCCTAGTCATGAGAAACAAAGGGAATAAACATAATTGGCTAACACACAAAGGAAATTATAAATGTGGCAGACGAAATTGCAAAATGTGCTCACATATTCAGGAAGGGAACATATTCAATAGTACCAGCACAGAGAAAGAATACACTACAGATTTTTATGCCAACTGCAGCACCACCTTTGTGGTGTATTTCCTTACATGCAATATATGCAAATCACAATATACAGGTCAAACCTCTAGAGAAGTCAGAAAGCGATTTAATGAACACGCTAGAGACACCAAATATTATAACAAAGATTCTGCAGTAGCTAACCACTTCAACAGTTTACATTTTTCTAATGAGGCCAATATGAGTATTAAAATAATTGATACTGTAAATATGTCCATCAGAGGGGGTAATAAATTCAAGTCCCTAGAAAGGAAAGAACTTTTTTGTATGTTAAAATTACAAACACGTTTCCCCAAGGGAATGAATCGTGAATGTGATATTAACTTTTTTATTGACAATTAAGGTGTAGAGAATATGTATGTATTTTTTATATTTTTTTCTTTAACTAGTCTATATTTGGAATCAACATTTACATCAACATCCTAGAAGGCCCATCCTTATTTTAGGATGTAAGCAAGAGAAACTTTTTCCTTTCTAGGGATTTATATGCATTATGTGTCCAACTCACATTTCATCTTTACTTCCCACATTTTTGAGTTTCTTTCACATATTACCCTATGACCAGAAAACTCCTAATAGGACAACAATCTAGATCTGTTTACATTTTTGTCCAATAATATTTTTGTCCAATAATATTTTTGTCCAATAATACTTGATATTAATTCATGGAAAATGTATTTTTGCAGTTCTTTTAAAATCTGTAATACATTCTCTTTTTAAATTTAAGAATATCAAGTAGAGTATATTGGTGTTATATACAGAGCGTATACAATATTTGTCAAATGCACCCATTTATCAAAATATCTACTATTGAGAGTATCTACTGTTCAATTGAATAATATGAAACTGAGAATTTCTTTTTTTGTTTTTAACTTTTTCACTAAGGATCAAGAATGGCTTGCCTTTCAGGGGTTAACTTTCTCTGTTTCCCTAATTAACTGAAATAGCTAACAGCTGAATTTTCAAACACAGTTTTCCCTTTAAAGGCAGGCCTTGCTTCCTCCTTTTTATGTCTATGAATAAGAGTCCAGCTTGGACTCAAAACTAGTCAGACAATTTTTTGTGTCTATTTACCCCAGCCTTGACTTTTGCCGGTTTGTACCTTTTGTATACAAGCTATTTTTACAGAGGTTGTAGCCTTTTATCATTGTTCAAATAAAACATTATTGTTTTAAGGAATCCCCAGCAGTGCCTGCATTTTCTCTTTGTCCTGCATCTACATAGTGGCTAGGTTTCGCCACTGCTACGACACTCCGTTGGCTCTCTATGGAAAGACTATACTGAAACCGGTGTCACTTCCGGTTGTCTCGCCAAGCCCGCAGACGCTGCCAGGAATGCCGCTCTCTTGTGTCTAGCATAAGAACAGCCCCCTTGATGGGGACAAACTTAGGCTTCTAACTTCTGCCAGAGCAGATTTATTGTGTTTCTTACAACATGCAGGGGAGGGACGGGGAGGTTAGGGCAGATGGAGCTTCGATTGCGAAAATCTTTAAAGAATATTTCGAATCATTGTATGATTTGCAGAGATCCTCTGGGGACGGGGCAAGCAACTCACCACCGCTGCAGACAGCGGAGGAGGTCCAGAAATATCTGGATGATGTACACCTACCACAGATCACAGCAGAGGAGGCAGAGTCACTAGACTCTCCCATCACCATAGATGAAGTTAAGAAGGCCATAAAGGACCTACCCTCAGGGAAAAGCCCAGGGTCGGACGGCTTTGGTCTTAAATACTATAAGACGTTCACTGATGTCTTAGCGCCAGAACTAGTGACGCTCTTTAACTTGCTGGCCCACAACCCCACACTGCCAAGCTCCATGTTGGAAGCTTTTATAGCGGTAATCCCGAAACCCGGGAAATCTCAAGACAGGCCTGAGAATTACAGGCCTATCTCGCTCTTAAACTCAGATGTTAAAATCCTGGCGAGAATTCTGGCGAACCGGCTGAATAGGCTCTTACCGAGTATTATATCAACTGACCAAGTGGGCTTCATTCCAGCCCGAGAAGCCAGGGATAATACCCTGAAAGTGCTACAGATGATTACACACGCGCATGTCACAGGAGCCCCACTGTCCTTGGTAACAACGGACGCCGAGAAGGCGTTTGACCGCGTGAGCTGGTTGTTCATGCGGCAAACGCTAAAGAAATTCGGCTTCGGAACAGGCTTTATAAATCGGACGATGTCCCTGTATTCCTCACCAAATGCCAGGGTCAGTACCAACGGGATGTTATCTGACACCTTTCAGATTAAAAATGGAACCAGACAGGGCTGCCCCCTCTCGCCTCTCCTTTTCGCCTTAACCATCGAGGTCCTGGCAGCCAAAATTAGACACAACCCTAAGATAAAGGTTTTCGTAATAGGAAACACGGAGCACAAACTATCCATGTACGCGGATGATGTGCTGTTAACAATCTCAGACTCAGCGAACTCCTTAGCTGAAGAAATGCTGGAACTCACAAAGTTTGGTGCGGTTTCGAACTTCTTGCTTAACCCACAGAAGTCAGAGATTTTGAATATCACAGAATTACCGGCCCTATTCGACACTCTCAAAAACACATGCCCTATCAAAGTAGCCACTCATCAGATCAAGTATCTAGGGGTGTTGATTACGCCTAACTTGGCGGAGATTTGTGATATCAATTATAAAAATATCAGAGATGATATACTCAAAGATCTTGCAAACTGGAAAAAAAAATCCATCTCATGTATGGGACGGGTGGGAGTGATTAAGATGAACGTGCTCCTGAGGATGCTCTATGTAATGCAAGCAGTCCCACTGGCACCGCTCGCAACATATGTCCAACAGGTTCAGGCCGCTATCGAGGCCTATATCTGGAATGGTATAAAACCGAGAATCAGAAGGCACACGATCTATCTACCCAGAGAAAGAGGAGGACTTGGAGTCCCACTTTTGAGGGAATACCAGGGAGCCATCTCTCTTCAGAAACTGGTTGAATGGAGCCAGGGCTCCAGCAACAAGGCTTGGATACAAATTGACAACGAGATCGTTCGAAGGGGTAACATGGGTTCCCTGGCTTGGATCTCTCCTAGTAACCGCCCTAACTTAATCAAGAAGTATCCCATGATCAAAGAAGTACTTCAAAGCTGGGATACGTTACTCAAAGCAGAATCCTGCATTTCTATGCCTGCCTCGCCCAATACCCCGGTCAGGGAGAACCCAGACGTGGGTATGGAGACAGGCAAATTCCAGTCAGGAGTTTACTACTGTCTGGCTGATGCGGCCATATCCAATATCCTGCAGCAGGATAAGCTTAAACCACAGACAAAGATGGTGGAGTGGAACCCGGCCACCTTTGGATCATGGTACAGAGTGGCACAAATCTCACATTTCTACAACACGCATAAACACAAAACAGACATAATCAGAAACAGAACGCTCTTTGAAGCGCTCTGCACTGCATCGCAAGCACCGACCCACCTAATATCAAAGCTTTACAAACTTTTGCTCACCAAGGGAGGTACACTATTCCCATCTTACGCACTCGCTTGGCAAAAGGGAAAGGCGAAAAAAGCGTCGGTCTCAATGAGATTACAGGAGGCGCATTATAAATTCCTGAGTAGATGGTACTTGACTCCTAGTAGGCTCCAAAAAATATACCCAAACACCACGGGGGAGTGCTGGAGGGGCTGCGGGGAGAGTGGAACATTGCTGCACATCTGGTGGACATGCCCTGCTATAAGGCCTTTCTGGGAGGAGGTGCTGGGGGAGATGAGCAGAATCCTTAAAATTCTAATACCTCCAAAACCATCTTACCTTATCTATCACAAACTCCCCAAAATAATAGGGGAAGACAAATACCTACTATTCATGCTGATGCTCAATGGAGCTAAAGGGCTTATCCTGAAATTTTGGAAGAAACCGCAGGCCCCTGACATACGAGAATGGAGATCCAGAGTAACGGACCTCCTTAACCTTGAAATATATCACTTTCTAAAAACCGGCAAAATAGCAACGCATGAAATGATGCTACTAACCTGGGAGGGAAAGGGAATCTAGTTAGTGACATTCAATATCTTAGTGGTAGATGCCGGCACCGTCCACCAGCACCGCCTTCCTTCCCTCCCCCTTTTTTTTTTTTCTCTCTCTCCCTTCTCAAATTCCCTTTATCCCTCTCTTTGCTTTCCTGTCATTCACTGCCTATATATTCATTGCCCTCAATGGGCTAACACACCAGGAGACAGGTTAGAGCCCAGCTGTATGTTTCACGCAAGCTGGGCAATCAGACTCATAAGATGATCAAGCCCCTGGTTTTTGGCTTCAGAGATTTAGATTGTTAATTAAAATTTGTGAGGATACGTCCTCACTAAAACAAGCTCAAAATCATTCAATATGATGGACAACACTTTGAATGTAACACTGAAAGACTTATGATTGCCTATATCACTGTTTGTAACTACAATCTTTCGCAAGAATGCCGCTTGTTATATGTTGTTAATTATTTCTTTTCAACGACAATAAAGCTTGTTTAAAAAAAAAAAAACATGTGTGGTGCGCAGTGGCATTTAGCAGCCTTCTAATGACCAAAAAGCAACGCCAAAGCCATATAAGTCTGCTATAATGGCATGTCTGGCATACAGTGTTGGTGCAAGGGTCCATCTGACCACTGATACCTGGTCTGCAAAGCATGGTCAGGGCAGGTATATCACCTACACTGCGCACTGTGAAGTGGGCGTAACCCTTACACTACCTGATCGATACAACATCATACCTGATGTTTTAAAGCACGTTATTCCAAACAATTTAGGAATGTTAGGTGATTTATGCCCTTTATGGATTAAAACCAGACTCTGCATCAACTATGTAATTTTCCATGGGAGTTTTGCCATGGATCCCCCTCCGGCAAGCCACAGTCCAGGTGTTAGTGCCCTTGAAACAACTTTTCCAATCACTATTGTGGCCAGAAAGAGTCCCTGTAGGTTTTAAAATTCGCCTGCCTATTGAAGTCTATGGCGGTTCGCCCGGTTCGCCCGTTCGCAAACTTTTGGGGAAGTTCGCGTTCGCCAACCCAATTTTTTAGGTTCGCAACATCACTATTGAACATATCTAAGCTTATAACTAGGCTGTATTTGAGGTGCTACTCCTGGGCTTAGATAGAGCTATTATTGGGTAACCTCATATTGGGACAGGGTAAAAAAGGGCAGTAAAGTTACTGGGGCCTCACCTGGACTCCTAGTATATAATATTAAAAAAAAGAAAAGTGGCGTAGGTGGAGACTAATCATAAGCATATGAGAAATGCAGCCCATATAAAATACAGTTAAAGGGTATAAATGAGACTCTAAGGTCTAGATTAGGAATTTCAAAATTCCAGTTGTTAACTTAAAGAAAGGGCAAATAACTCAATGAGAAAAGTAACACTACCACTAAGTGTCAATACCTAGAATTACGTACCTCACTGCCTCGGCCACTGACAGCGGGGCCGCAAATTACACTATCCTGATAAGGGATACCCCCAAGGTAATAACATAAATGTACCCTCTTAACAGGTAAGTGATAAGTGGATGTGGTAGTGACAAATAGAACAGCTCATAGAGTCAGTTTTGGCTTCTGTCTTTGATGATGTTTTCCTAATTATTCTGGGATATTGTGTTTTTAATAATACAAAAAAACATACAATACTGTTCTGGATTACAATCACTTTTTATTTGCATGAAAAAACATTGTATATCATTATATAGTAAGAAGCAGCATTACATGATATATGTACACATGGTATAAATATACCTAACACTTGTGCTCTTGATACAAAGGGATTTATTAGACATATAATGTTCCCTTTATATATACAGTTTGTGTTATTATCAGTTCTTGTGGCTTCTAACTAACATGAAAACATCTAACAGACATAATATCAAGTTACAGAACATGACATACATATTACATACCCAATATACATGTAGGTTATAGTAGCCATTTAAATTAAACTGATTATGATCACGTATGTACTGGTTACTGATATTGTGTCTCATGAAATAAAATCAGTTTCCCCTCAGTAATTCCTCTGGTATATAACGTGTACAATGCTAAGCATCTATTGCTATAAGAAAATGTTTATCCACATGATGTGCACATTAAATATATCTCCCAGATGTCAATCATTTGAGACTGATGTTCTTGTTTACATAATTCTCTAACACTCTATTCATATAAAGACTCCTTTATTCTGTAAATTAAATTATTTCCTCCCCTATGTAAAACAAACGTACAACTCCTAACACTGGCATATTAATAAACAACACTGTGGGTGCTTTAGTGGTGAATCGTTGTATAAACTGGTCGGTATGAGGACAGATTTGTATATTCCTGTGTGGTGTTTGGATTCTATCACATTGATATGAGAGAAACTGAGGTGCACATATATAGAGGAACAATGGACAGCAGGAGAGCACTTCCAATCTGGGGCTTATATAACTGGGATTTAGAAAGTATTATTTACAATAACATCTCTTTTGATGCAACTATAGAGAGTTTGTCCTCTTTAGGATAAATTGTAAAAAGGTTTGCACACTGCGTTTATAAAGTTTATTTGTGTGTAAATATTTGCTGTTCTGTGATACCTGACTTCAATAAAAAACCTTTTCTCCACTTTCTAAACATATGAAAGGTTTCTTCCCTTGTGAATACTTTCATGACTTTTCAGATGACTCTTTTGTGTAAAACTTTCTCCACACTTTGTACATGTGAAAGGCTTTTCTCCTGTGTGAATCATTTCATGATATTTCAGATTACACTTTTGTGTAAAACTTTTTCCACATTCTGTACATGTGAAAGGCTTTTCTCCTGTGTGACTCCTTTCATGAGTTTTCAGTTTACTCTTTTTTGTAAAACTTTTTCCACACTCTGTACATGTGAAAGGCTTTTGTCCTGTGTGACTCATTTCATGATATTTCAAACAACTCTTTTCTGTAAAACATTTCTCACACTTTGTACATGTGAAAGGCTTTTCTCCTGTGTGAATCCTTTCATGAGTTTTCAGTTTACACTTTTCTGTAAAACATTTTCCACACTCTGTACATGTGAAAGGCTTTTGTCCTGTGTGACTCATTTCATGATATTTCAGACTACTCATTTGTGTAAAACTTTTTCCACACTCCGTACATGTAAAAGGCTTTTCTCCTGTGTGAGTCATTTCATGATATTTCAGATTACACTTATGTGTAAAACTTTTTCCACATTCTGTACATGTGAAAGGCTTTTCTCCTGTGTGAATCATTTCATGAGTTTTCAATTTACTCTTTGTTGTAAAACTTTTTCCACACTCTGCACATGTGAAAGGCTTTTCTCCTGTGTGACTCATTTCATGATATTTCAAACAACTCTTTTCTGTAAAACATTTCTCACACTCTGTACAGGTGAAAGGCTTTTGCCCCGTGTGACTCCTTTCATGAGTTTTCAGACTACTCTTTACTGTAAAACTTTTTCCACATTCTGTACATGTCAATGGCTTTTCTCCTGTGTGAATCATTTCATGAGTTTTCAATTTACTCTTTGTTGTAAAACTTTTTCCACACTCTGAACATGTGAAAGGCTTTTGTCCTGTGTGAATCATTTCATGAGTTTTCAATTTACTCTTTGTTGTAAAACTTTTTCCACACTCTGTACATGTGAAAGGCTTTTGCCCTGTGTGAATCATTTCATGAGTTTTCAGACTACTCTTTTCTGTAAAACATTTCTCACACTCTGTACATGTGAAAGGCTTTTGCCCTGTGTGACTCATTTCATGATATTTCAGATTACTCTTATGCGTAAAACTTTTTCCACACTTTGTACATGTGAAAGGCTTTTCTCCTGTGTGAATCCTTTCATGACTTTTCAGATCACTCTTTTGTTTAAAACCTTTTCCACACTCTGTACATGTGAAAGGCTTTTCTCCTGTGTGAATCCTTTCATGACTTTTCAGATCACCCTTTTGTATAAATCTTTTTCCACACTCTGTACATGTGAAAGGCTTTTCCCCTGTGTGAATCTTTTCATGAGTTTTCAGATTACTCTTTTGTGTAAAACTTTTTCCACACTCTGTACATGTGAAAGGCTTTACTCCTGTGTGAATCTTTTTATGAGTTTTCAGATGATCCATTTGTGTAAAACATTTGCTGCACTCAGTACATGTGTGTGGTTTCTCACCTGTGTGAATTTTGTGGTTTTCTAGTAGATGAGACTTCCATCTAAAGCTTTTCTCACATTCTGTAGATTTGAAAAGTTTCTCCTTTGTAGGAATCATTTGGCTAGACTGTAGACTTTTCCCTTCTTTAATATGTTTTGAAAACTCAGTAAAAGTGTGTGGTTTATCCTCAGGGATAATAATTTCACTAGATAAGGCATAAATGTTGTCCTCTTGTTTGATGACTAAATTACTCTCTGCACATAATGATTGCTGCCCAGTTCCTGCCAATTCACCATCTTCTTTAAATATCTGCTGTGATATCCCCAATGTTTGTGAATAGTCATTAGTGTCTAAGACTATTGGAGTTGGCGGTATCAGACTGCTGCTTCCTATAGTGAAGGATGAATATGAACTATTGACGTGTTTGTCTACATGAAAAGAAATGGAATAAAGAAAAATAAGACTGTTTATTCTTTATAATATAATCCATCTTAATAAAAAAATGTTATACTCGAAAATGTCTTCTGTTTTGTATTTTTTTAATTTATTTACCTGTAAATCATATATTTAAAAAGCATGACATAGAATGTAAACATTACTACATCATAGTAACCTAAATTAGTGATTACTGATGAAAACAAGTTATAGGGCTGCATTAAACAAGGTGCGTCTGGATAATGTTCTTAGCCAGAGAACAAGTACATCTGTATTCTGGGCAAGAGAGGTGGCATCCACCATCCTCATTTAACATTGCACCAGCAACTGCACATACAGCCCTGCCCGGCTTATGCTCAACCAGTTGGTGAGAACATGATGTCTTAATCATCACAAACTAATAATCAGTGTGAGATGTTTTAAGAGGGTAAGAAGCAGTGACCTTATGATAATCTTTAGCTTTTGACTGTGGTTGTTCTATTTATATAAACAGCCAAAAACTTTATTAGTTTAATAATACTTACTGTAAAATTAAGCACAAAAATCAGTGGTTGTTCTGGGGTGGGGAACACTCACTGGGGGAGTTGTGGGTGTTTCACACATGGGAACAAGCTAGGCTTAAAGGGCCATGACACCCAAATGTTGAAACACTTGAAAGTGCTGCAGCATAGCTGTAGAAAGCTGACAGGGAAATATCAACTGAACATCTCTATGTAAAAAAGAAAGATATTTTACCTCAAAATGTCCTAAGTATTCACATCCCATTGTAAAGGGCTTTAAGCAGCAAATCAGTATTCCTGTCACGGGACAGGCAAGGGAGTGAGCATCGTGCACACTCATCTTATTTCCCTATTCAGTTTAAGGAAGTTTACTATGAAAACTCATGAGAGTTAAGTGAAGTCTCATGAGATCACAGTAAAAGAGTTCATGACCTTAGCACTGCTGATTGGCTGCTGTTCATTTATTCCTTTTTTTTACCTGCAGCTGGACAGCAGCTTAAGTATAACTGTTTACACGGCACTTACTCTGCTGAGCTGAGGAAATTGTGAGGTAAAATTTGTTCCTTTTTTACATAGAGATTCTCATGTGATATTTTCCTGTCAGCTTTTTACAGTTCTACTGCATCAGTTTCAAGTGATTTAGCAAATGAGTATTATGTCCCTTTAAGTGTAGTTATGGGTGTTCCATGAGCGAGGTTAGGGCATGGGGAAGGTGAAGTTGATGGTGTTCTGAGTACAGAATCAGGTCAGGGGGTGAGGTTAGGCAGTTGTTGGACATGATTTGTCCAAAAGGACAGAGGGGGGAGTAGTATTTTTTTACCCTCCTTCTCAGCTCAATGGGGGTTGCTCCTTTTTTATAACGTCACTGACACAAATGTTCTTAAAGATGCAGATATAAATATAATAGTTTATATTTGTTTAATGAGTGATCTATTCTATTTTCCCAGTAATTAAAGTCAGTATAATATCTATTTTACTCACCTAACACATAGGAGTTCATGATGATAACAGGCTTCAATGTCTGTGCTCAGGAAGAAGGTTCCCTTATTCACTCCAGTTACATCAATACCTGATATCTCTCAGTGCTCTGGCCGTGTCTGTAAAAAGTATATTAAATGGTTTAGACAGATAATAATAAATAATGGTTCTGATTAACTGTACGTATGGTATAATTAAAGGCACACATAACAATTCATGTGATACAGATCAGCTGATTAGGTTATGACATATGTGCTATTGATTCAGCACAAGCATTTAGTACAGTTAGCTCTGTGGGTGTTATAATTGCCCCTTAAATATGAATCAGATCTATACAACATAATGGTAGAAAATCTATTTAAGTGGGGCCATATCACAACTTTACAAATATATTATAATCTTTGTTTTCAATCATTTATATGAAACAATATTTTCTCCTGAAAGAATTGTTAAATCAGTTGTTTAAATATTATAATTGCATACTGCAGTATTGGTATTGTACTTCCTACTAATTCTCACTGTCAGACATTTTGTCATGTGCTCCACCCCCAGTCCTTTAACTTCTCTTGGTCAATACAGAGTTGTGTTAAATCACATTGCAAGGGTGTGTGGGAGAAATAGGCACTACAATGTTCATTTCAATTGTTTTCTTGGATAGAGTTAAGAAAATAAAGAATTTGTGTTTACATAGAGTGATAATATAATGAGAGATGTTCTTTTGGCAAATTCAGTCCTTCTAAAAGGATCATAAAAACATAATTTATGTAAGAACTTACCTGATAAATTCATTTCTTTCATATTGGCAAGAGTCCATGAGCTAGTGACGTATGGGATATACATTCCTACCAGGAGGGGCAAAGTTTCCCAAACCTCAAAATGCCTATAAATACACCCCTCACCACACCCACAATTCAGTTTAACGAATAGCCAAGAAGTGGGGTGATAAGAAAGGAGCGAAAGCATCAAACAAGGAATTGGAATAATTGTGCTTTATACAAAAAAATCATAGCCACCACAAAAAAGGGTGGGCCTCATGGACTCTTGCCAATATGAAAGAAATGAATTTATCAGGTAAGTTCTTACATAAATTATGTTTTCTTTCATGTAATTGGCAAGAGTCCATGAGCTAGTGACGTATGGGATAGCAGATACCCAAGATGTGGAACTTCCACGCAAGAGTCACTAGAGAGGGAGGGATAAAATAAAGACAGCCAATTCCGCTGAAAAAATATTCCACAACCCAAATCAAAAAATTTAAAATTATAAGCAGAAGAATCAAACTGAAACAGCTGCCTGAAGTACTTTTCTACCAAAAACTGCTTCTGAAGAAGAAAAAACATAAAAATGGTAGAATTTAGTAAAAGTATGCAAAGAAGACCAAGTTGCTGCTTTGCAAATCTGATCAACAGAAGCTTCATTCCTAAAAGCCCAGGAAGTAGAAACTGACCTAGTAGAATGAGCCGTAATCCTTTGAGGCGGGGATTTACCCGACTCTACATAAGCATGATGAATCAAAGACTTTAACCAAGACGCCAAAGAAATGGCAGAAGCCTTCTGACCTTTCCTGGAACCAGAAAAGATAACAAATAGACTAGAAGTCTTTCTGAAATCTTTAGTAGCTTCAACATAATATTTCAAAGCTCTTACTATATCCAAAGAATGTAAAGATCTCTCCAGAGAATTCTTAGGATTAGGACACAATGAAGGGACAACAATTTCTCTACTAATGTTGTTAGAATTCACAACTTTAGGTAAAAATTTAAATGAAGTCCGCAACACCGCCTTATCCTGATGAAAAATCAGAAAAGGAGATTCACAAGAAAGAGCAGATAACTCAGAAACTCTTCTAGCAGAAGAGATGGCCAAAAGGAACAAAACTTTCCAAGAAAGTAATTTAATATCCAGAGAATGCATAGGTTCAAACGGAGGAGCCTGTAAAGCCCTCAGAACCAAATTAAGACTCCAAGGAGGAGAGATTGACTTAATGACAGGCTTGATACGAACCAAAGCTTGTACAAAACAATGAATATCAGGATGATTAGCAATCTTTCTGTGAAAAAGAACAGAAAGAGCAGAGATTTGTCCTTTCAAGGAACTTGCAGACAAACCCTTATCCGAACCATCCTGAAGAAACTGTAAAATTCTAGGAATTGTAAAAGAATGCCAAGAGAATTTATGAGAAGAACACCAAGAAATGTAAGTCTTCCAGACTCAGTAATTAATCTTTCTAGACACAGATTTACGAGCCTGTAACATAGTATTAATCACTGAGTCAGAGAAACCTCTATGACTAAGTATCAAGCGTTCAATCTCCATACCTTCAAATTTAATGATTTGAGATCCTGATGGAAAAATGGGCCTTGAGAGAGAAGGTCTGGCCTTAACGGAAGTGTCCAAGGTTGGCAACTGGCCATCCGAACGAGATCCGCATACCAAAACCTGTGAGGCCATGCTGGAGCTACCAGCAGTACAAACGAACGCTCCATTAGGATTTTGGAAATCACTTTTGGAAGAAGAACTAGAGGCGGAAAGATATAAGCAGGTTGATAATTCCAAGGAAGCGACAACGCGTTCACAGCTTCCGCCTGAGGATCCCTGGATCTGGACAGATACCTGGGAAGTTTCTTGTTTAGATGAGAAGCCATCAGATCTATTTCTGGAAGTCCCCAGATTTGAACAATCTGAAGAAATACCTCTTGGTGAAGAGACCATTCGCCCGGATGTAACGTCTGGCGACTGAGATAATCCGCTTCCCAATTGTCTATACCTGGGATGTGAACTGCAGAGATTAGACAGGAGCTGGATTCCGCCCATACAAGTATCTGAAATACTTCTTTCATAGCATGAGGACTGTGAGTCCCACCTTGATGATTGACATATGCCACGGTTGTGACATTGTCTGTCTGAAAACAAATAAACGATTCTCTCTTCAGAAGAGGCCAGAACTGAAAATCGCACGGAGTTCCAAAATGTTGATTGGTAATCTCGCCTCCTAAGATTCCCAAACCCCCTGCGCTGTCAGAGATCCCCATACAGCTCCCCAACCTGAAAGACTCGCATCTGTTGAGATCACAGTCCAGGTTGGACGAACAAAAGAGGCCCCTTGAATTAAACGATGGTGATCCAACCACCAAGTCAGAGAAGATCGAACATTGGGATTTAAGGATATTAATTGTGATATCTTTGTATAATCCCTGCACCATTGGTTCAGTATACAAAGCTGGAGAGGTCTCATGTGAAAACGAGCAAAAGGGATCGCGTCCGATGCAGCAGTCATGCACAAAGCTACCGAAGGGAACGATTGAGACTGAAGGTTTCGACAAGCTGAAACCAATTTCAGACGTCTCTTTTCTGTTAGAGACAAAGTCATGGACACTGAATCTATTTGGAAACCCAAAAAGGTTACCCTTGTCTGAGGAAACAAGGAACTCTTTGGTAAATTGATACTCCAGCCATGTCTTTGAAGAAACAACACAAGTTGATTCGTATGAGATTCTGCAGAATGTAAAGACTGAGCAAGTACCAAGATATCGTCCAAATAAGGAAATACGGCAATATCCTGTTCTCTGATTACAGAGAGAAGGGCACCGAGAACCTTTGAAAAGATCCTTGGAGCTGTTGCTAGGCCAAACGGAAGAGCAACAAACTGGTAATGCTTGTCTAGAAAAGAGAATCTCAGGAACGGATAGTGATCTGGATGAATTGGAATATGAAGATATGCATCCTGTAAGTCTATTGTAGACATATAATGCCCTTGCTGAACAAAAGGCAGAATAGTCCTTATAGTCACCATTTTGAATGTTGGTATCCTTACATAACGATTCAATATTTTTAGATCCAGAACTGGTCTGAAGGAATTCTCCTTCTTTGGTACAATGAACAGATTTGAGTAAAACCCCAGACCCCGTTCCAAAACTGGAACTGGCACAATTACCCCAGCCAACGCTAGGTCTGAAACACATTTCAGAAACGCCTGAGCCTTTACTGGGTTTACTGGAATGCGTGAGAGAAAAAATCTTCTCACAGGTGGTCTTACCTTGAAACCTATTCTGTACCCTTGTGAAACAATGTTCTGAATCCAAAGACTGTGAATCGAATTGATCCAAGCATCTTTGAAAAATCGTAACCTGCCCCCTACCAGCTGTGCTGGAATGAGGGCCGCACCTTCATGCGGATTTAGGAGTTGGTTTTGACTTTCTAAAAGGCTTGGATTTATTCCAGACTGGAGAAGGTTTCCAAACGGAAACTGTTCCTTTAGGGGAAGGGTCAGGCTTCTGTTACTTATTCTGATGAAAGGAACGAAAACGATTAGCAGCCCTATATTTGCCTGTAGATTTTTTGTCCTGAGGCAAAAAAGGCTCCCTTTCCCCCAGTAACAGTTGAAATTATTGAATCCAACTGTGAACGAAATAATTTATTACCTTGGAAAGAAAGAGAAAGCAACGTTGACTTAGAAGTCATATCTGCATTCCAAGACTTATGCCATAAAGCTCTTCTAGCTAAAATAGCTAAAGACATATACCTGACATCAATTCTAATGATATCAAAATGGCATCACAAACAAAGTTATTAGCATGTTGAAGAAGTTTAACAATGCTATAAGCATTATAGTCTGACATTTGTTGCGCTAAAGCCTCCAACCAGAAAGTGGAAGCTGCAGCAACATCAGACAAAGAAATAGCAGGTCTAAGAAGATTACCTGAACATAAATAAGCCTTCCTTAGAAAGGATTCAAGCTTCCTATCTAAAGGATCCTTAAAAGAAGTACTATCTGCCGTAGGAATAGTAGTACGTTTAGCAAGAGTAGAGACAGCCCCATCAACTTTGGGGATTTTTTTCCCAAACTCTAATCTATCAGATGGCAAAGGGTACAATTTCTTAAACCTTGGTGAAGGAGTAAATGAAGTACCCAGACTATTCCATTCCCTAGAAATTACTTCTGAAATAGCATCAGGAACTGGAAAAACTTCTGGAATAACTACATGAGGTTTAAAAACTGAATTCAAACGCTTATTAGTTTTAATATCAAGAGGACTAGACTCCTCCATATCTAATGCAATCAACACTTCTTTAAGTAAAGAACAAATAAACTCCATTTTAAAAAAATATGAAGATTTATCAGTGTCAATATCTGAGGCAGAATCTTCTGAACCAGATAGATCCTCATCAGAAAAAGATAAGTCAGAATGATGGCGGTCATTTAAAAATTCATCTGAAATATGAGAAGTTTTAAAAGACCTTTTACGTTTACTAGAAGGAGGAATAACAGACAGGGCCTTCCGAATAGAATTAGAAACAAATTCTCTTACATTAACAGGAACATCCTGAACATTTGATGTTGAAGGAACAACAACAGGTAATGGATTATTACTAATGGAAACATTATCTGCGTTAGAAAGTTTATCATGACAACTAACACAAACTACAGCCGGAGGAACAGTTACCAAAAGTTTACAACAAATGCACTTAGCTTTGGTAGAACCAACATCAGGCAGCGTCTTTCCAGGAGTAGATTCTGATCCAGGGTCAGGTAGTGACATCTTGCAATATGTAATAGAAAAAACAACATATAAAGCAAAATTATCAAATTCCTTAAATGACAGTTTCAAGAATGGGAAAAAATGCAAAACAAACAAGCCTCTAGCAACCAGAAGCAACAAAAAAGTGAGACTGAAATAATGTGAAAAAAACTGGCGCCAAGAATGACGCCCACATTTTTGGCGCCAAGTGTGACGCCCACATTTTTGGCACCAAGAATGACGCCCACATTTTTTGGCGCCAAAAACGTCTGTAACACACATGAGTCAAAAAATGACGCAACCATGTGAAAACTTGTGCATAATTCATCTAGTAAATGTAATTGCAGCGTTATTCAGCTCTCTTCTTCCCACGGAGCATGCCACTCCCCCTCCTTCCTCCCCCCTCTGTGTATCTTCAGCTCATTCCTTTCCCCTCCGTGTAGCATCAGCTGTTGCTATTAACTAAAACAACAGCTCCTCTCAATAGTGCAGTCAGACATATTTCTTCTAGCTTAGAAAAAGTTTTGAGTTCTTTGAAATTAATAAAATGCATGCGCAACAGAATATTTATTTATATAAATATGAGGCACATATGAAAACTGTTTATACATCTAATTACAGCACTCACTTAGCACACCTGTGAGACAGCATTCTGGTAATCCTCATGTGCATCACGTGACTACTGTGCCTGTGAGCAACGTGCATAACAACATGGCAGCACACATAGCAGCACTCAGCTCAGTATCACCATTCCGTTTAACAACACTTTTCTTGAATACAATAGGGGTAAGCTGCACAGACTCCCTAAAAATCCTTTATTACTACATTTGAAGTAGATTTATGGACTGACAGCAGAAGTTAGTTTGCAGAATCTGCATCAGGTGTTTAGTGTCCCTTTAAGAATCTGTTGCTCATTGGATAACAGGAACAACCCCACAAATGTATTATTGGACACACCTCCTCAAGCTTGAAAATATGGTTTGGTTCTGATACAAACTGCTGTAAATCATTATGTATTAAATTAGGCTTTTTAAATGAAAGAACTTAACGTAAAATTCATTAAAACAGCATGAAAAATACAGAAAACAAATTTAATAAGTACAGTTGAGATTTTTTAATTTAAACTCAGTTTCTTATATGAAGTGAAATATTTTATCTTTATCATAACAAAATACAGAACAATATTTTCTCATCATTATATAAAACACAACAGTGTGAGGCTGTTAATAAAGATTTAGGTCAGGGTTTGCATATTACCGTTTAGCAGAAGCTCTGTAAGTACGAAGTCTCTCTGGTTCCTCCTGTGATATCACTGAGTGTTACACAGATATTTATACTAATGTGGGAGGGTCACCTTTCTCTGTGTGACTCACATGAGTACAACTTGTCAATTGGGAGACAATGAGAGGGTCACACCTGGCCTTTTGTTCTCATATAGATGTCTATTGTCCCCTCTGGTGTCACATGAATACAGAGTCCCTGCCTCCCCCTCAGGGTGTGATTATCATATGGATAAGTAAGGAGGAAACAAACTGTTTATTTAAATGTAAGATGTTTCTGTTGTGTCCTAAAATATCTCAGGATACAGCATTATATTATGTCTTTATTGATGATAATTGTTATTTGAACAGAACTTAGTTGCAAACAGATGTATAATATTAACAAGTTATTAGATACATATGAGATACAATACTGAGTATTTCAATATTAATAATTTGACCCTTTTATTGTTTGTTCACCAACTGTATTATTTAATGTTTCTTTTTCTAATCTTTCTAGCATACTATATATATATATATATATATATATATATATATATATATATATATATATATATATACACACAGTATCTCACAAGAGTGGGTACACCCCTCACATTTTTGTAAATAAATATTTTATTATATCTTTTCATGTGACAACACTGAAGAAATGACACTTTGCTACAATGTAAAGTAGTGAGTGTACAGCCTGTATAACAGTGTAAATTTGTTGTCCCCTCAAAATAACTCAACGCACAGTCATTAATGTCTAAAGCATTGGCAACAAAAGTGAGTACACCCCTAAGTGGAAATGTCCAAATTGGGCCCAATTATCCATTTTCCCTCCCCAGTGTCATATGACTCGTTAGTGTTACAAAGTCTCAGGTGTGAATGGGGAGCAGGTGTTTTAAATTTGGTATTATCGCTCTCACACTCTTTCATACTGATCACTGGAAGTTCAACATGGCACCTCATGGCAAAGAACTCTCTGAGGATCTGAAAAAAGAATTGTTGCTCTACATAAAGACGGCCTAGACTATAAGAAGATTGCCAAGACCCTGAAACTGAGCTGCAGCACGGTGGACAAGACCATACAGTGGTTTCACAGGACAGGTTCCACTCAGAACAGGCCTCGCAATGGTCAACATGCTCAGCGTCATATCCAAAGGTTGTCTTTAGAAAATAGACATATGAGTGCTGCAAGCATTGCTGCAGAGGTTGAAGGGGAGGGGGGTCAGCCTGTCAGTGTTCAGACCATATGCCGTATAGTGCATCAAATTGGTCTGAATAGCTGTTGTCCCAGAAGGAAGCCTCTTCTAAAGATGATGCACAAGAAAGTCCACAAACAGTTTGCTGAAGACAAGCAGACTAAGGACATGGATTACTGGAACCCATGTCCTGTGGTCTGATGAGACCAAGATAAACTTATTTGGTTCAGATTGTGTCAAGCTTGTGTGATGGCAACCAGGTGAGGAGTACTAAGACAAGTGTGTCTTGCCTACAGTCAAACATGGTGGTGGGAGTGTCATGGTCTGGGCCTGCATGAGTGCTGCCAGCACTGGGGAGCTACAGTTCATTGAGGGAACCATGAATGCCAACATGTACTGTGACATACTGAAGCAGAGCATGGTTCCCTCCCTTCAGAGACTGGGTCGCAGGGCAGTATTCCAACATGAAATGGACCACAAACACACCTCCAAGATGACTACTGCCTTGCTAAAGAAGCTGAGAAGCTGAGGGTAAAGGTGATGTAGTGGCCAAGCATGTCTCCAGACCTATATATATATATATATATATATATATATATAAAAAATTGTGACAATAATAAAAGTGACAATTATAAGCAATGTGCTCATATAGCAAAAACATGTGCATAATAAAACACATAAAATGGATCATTTAAAGAGATATGCATCATCTAGATTAAAAACATAGTACACAGAGAAATTGCTGTACTCTGCAACTAACTGTGTGCTTTTGTAATTAGTCATTGTGTTACTTTTTGTATTTAAAAGAAGCTACCATCATATATGTAACATTTATTGCCATACATAATATATATACTTACATACACATACACAAAAGGTATTGCTTTGTCATTTTTTAACATAAATCCATACTTTGCAAAAGCCTAAAATATAAGATTTTACCAGAATTTCTAAAAATAACCGACCTGCAGGTAAGACAGGGGGCAAGTCAGTGTCCTTTTCAGAAATTGAAGGAGAATATTCCTCAGACGAAAGATCATCAGGCAATGAGGATATGGGAGTCACACACACAGGCATTTTGAAAAACACCACAGTAAGCCCTGTAGCTGAGCATTCACAAGTAGTCAGACCAAAAAATAACAAAAATCAATATAAAAAACAGGGGGTACTAAGTACACTTCTAGGGCCACTACTCAGGGAGCAGCTGCAACAGATTTAGATCAGGTTTTTCCACTGGACACAGGATTAATGTCAGTTCCTTTGGAGAGCCACAATCAACAGGAGAGGTATCAGTTGAGACTGAGGGTCGAGAGGACAAAGCAAATATAAGTAGGAAATGTATTAAATTTATCACATAAACAATTAACCGAGGAACAATTTAAAGTTATGGTCTTTCATTTGCTCCTACTACAAACTTCAATGTCTTCCAGACCATAGTGGACGTGAATCATTTGATAAGAAATGTAACTTGAACAAACACAATATAAGAATGGAACACAAATCACAGATTTTTATTCTACAGTTCTGACTTTCCAAGAAATGTGTGACACGGTTTCCTTACAAGAATTACATTTTGACAATCCTGATAATGAAGGAAATAAAAATGCAGGTATCTCTCTCAAACCTACATCAAGTTTTTATCCCAAAACAGCAGAGGGGGAATAATAGAAACATTCTTCAATCGAATAGAAAAAGATCTTATAAATATAAAATCTACAGAATGTTCTACTGAACATAATTTAAGTAGGAAAAAGAACAGTTACAGGAAGATCCTGATATTGTAATAAAAAATGCTGATAAGGGAGGTACAGTAGTGATTCTCAACAAATCAACATATATAAAAGAAGCATTAAAGGACCAGTCAACACAGTAGATTTGCATAATCAACAAATGCAAGATAACGAGACAATGCAATAGCACTTTGTCTGAACTTCAAATGAATAGATTTTTTTTATGACAATTTTAAAAGTTATGTCTTTTTCCACTCCCCCTGTACCATGTGACAGCCATCAACCAATCACAAATGCATACACGTACCATGTGACAGCCATCAGCCATTCACAAATGCATACACACTTATTCTTGCACATGCTCAGTAGGAGCTGGTGACTCAAAAAGTTGAAATATAAAAATACTGTGCACATTTAGTTAATGGAAGTAAATTGGAAAGTTGTTTAAAATGGCATGCTCTGGGGGGCAGAGCCAACTGCCAAGCAGATCAGTCGCACTGGAGAGGAGCTCCACATATATTGCTGCTTATAACTGCAATTTCTGCAGACAACTTAACTAAAAAGACCTTAAAAATTGTCCAGAAGTGGTGGACAATCATATATTGAAGCCTTGGAAGCTAACCTGAGATGCGAGAATAAATTGGAGGCGATGTGCTTAGGTTGAGGCCTCCGTTCACGCTGTCATTACCCTTCCTTCTGCCTCACTGGGGTTGAGCGGTGGCGATTCAGCTGCAAAGCAGAGTACACCCTAGCTAATCTACCCTATTCGACTATGGAGGGGGACTACTGAATACAGATCCAAGAGCTCCTCATAAAACTAACCCTGCAAATGTAAGATAACTTTACCGCACTCACACAGGTCCTGAGGAACTAATGCGCCCAAGGAGTTAACAGTATACCTAAGATGGCGGAAAGAGATTTTGTCTTGCAGTATCCAGAGTCACTGAACATTACAAGTACCTCTTATCCCATAATAGCTGAGAATCGGAGCTGTATATTGCAGAGTGGCAAGATCGAAGTTCCACTGCAATCTCCTTTACCTAAATGGGAATATGATACTCCCTCTGCCCCCGCTGGATATGGCACGCTACAGAATAGCCCTCACACAGCATTCTTCATAGCCGGAACTAGGAAGGGGCGGCCGACCTTCAGATTTGCGGTGATAATATTGCCTTTACAGAGAGCGGAGGTAATCAGTCTCTAGCAAGGCGACGGAGTAGCTCCCGACAACACTCAGCAGCCAAGGAGAGACAATGGACTATAGGGTATGAGACGCATGTTTGTTCAGACCCAGTGACATGCGGTAACCCTAGTTAACAGAATTCACATGTCCAGGGGGGTATCTTTCCCGTTTGATCCAGAACTTACCTCAGCCTTGTAGTTGGTTGATTATGACCCAGTTTGTCACTTCTGGCGTGGGTTGAACAGTATCTAGCTCCGGGACTTCCCATAACATGTAGCTGGGATAGCACTTCATCTGCTTATATTGTCATTGTGCCTAGCTCTAGTTTTTGTTTTTATTTTTGTGCACATGCCCTCTAGACAATCTAATTATTAGAAACAGTTATGCTCTCGCAGTTTAGATATTGTTTAATATAGATTAGCATTTTAGGTCCTGTTGGGTTTTCATTATATATATTTTAACTGCATTTGGTGCTGAGTCCTACTCTACTTTGATCATATGTTGCCTACATCTCTCTCAGCCGGCGAGGAAGGTGGGGATATGGGCTAGCACCCAATAATAACATCATATAGTACAGCTGATTGTGTCATGATGCCTTAATACTTATTATGTTGGCAGCAGGTTTTCATCTTGCTCATGTTTCTCTGATAACTGAGAGGTCACAGGACAGAGAATATATGGTTGAGGAAACTTGCTATTTGATATTTTTGTATTGCTCTCTTTCCATGTGCCCAGATTTTTATTTACTTCTATAATTATTAGGTATTCTAAGCATTTTTTAATGTTCTGAAAATAGTTTTGTCCTGGTTGCATTGGCTACAGCAGTAAGTTTCATTGTAAAATTTCTATATCATAGGCAGTTACACTACGTTTTGCTTCAATTTGAACCTCTCCACCCACCTATCTTCCTTATTTTAAGGTCAAGCGGTGTTTACCCGCTGTTCTACTATATAAGAGCTAATATTACAATCATATGCTAGGGCCCACAATTGGACCCATCCTGATATATATATTTTCATATACCTATATAATTGCTTATTACTACTTTAAATCTCCTTTCTTTGAAGTATCTGTTTACCTGAGGTATACATATTGTAATAAGCCAAATGTAAATTATCACTTTTGCAAATAAGCTTTTGAAATACATTTGTTTGTAGTTCTAGTATAAGACTTTGGTATAAGGTATGTTCCTTTAAGACAAAAATTATGGTCAAGGGAATTTGCAAACAGTGTAAAAAAAATATATGAATGTTCCTTTTCCTCTAATATGTGCCTCTGCTTTTAGGCATTAATATGAGGAAAAGGTAAATTTTATTTAGGTGGTAGTTCTCACATCAACAAACTGGTAATTGTGATGTAGAGACCTTTTACCTAAGAAATTGTTATTGATAATATGTGGACTTGTGAAAAAAAATAGAAGAAATATATTGAAACAGGATTCCCTATGAGCAAAGGGAGAACATAAGATTGCAGGACTCACATAAGGTAAAAAGTTATTGCCAAGATGAATAAAATGTCAGTACTACTCTCAGTATCAAGCGTCTAGTTAAATGTGCCAGAAAATGAATTAGTCAATAGTTGAATTGCAGGACACACTCTATGAGACACATATTGCCATGGGTAGTAATGGGGTTTACTCACAGAAGCTAGCGTGTAGGAGACCGGAGCTGCAGCTAATCCTCAGTGTGTGGAGAAACCGGAAGTGCTGGAGCGGCCGCCCGTGACGTCAGCGTAGTCGGCTGGCTTTGTGGAGTGAGGGCAAAAGCTGTAAGATGCAGTACTGGAGAATACTGAGCAAGAGACCGGTGAGTTGCTGGTTCAAGGTTAGAAGTAATCCAATACAGGAACGATAGGTGCAAAGTACTATAGCAGGAACAATAGCACAGGCTGGTATTATGACTCATTCATAACACAGAATACCAAGCAATGAATGAGTGAGAGAGTGCCCTTAATAAAGGAGGTGTGAATGTGAGAATGAGGCTGCAGGTAAATTAGCTTAAAGAGACAGTACATTACACATATGGAGAATTTGTATTAGAAAATGGAGGTTTCAGTTACCTATGTTCATCATGTTCGCTGATATGGCTACTTCCCAGTGCACTTCTAATTTATTTGGTGTGGTCTGTGTAAGAAGTTTATATTTGTGTCTTTTTTTTTTCTTTCTCTATGTGATTGAACACATTATTTGTATTGTTTTTGCTACAAACCTCAATAAAAGAATTAAAATAAAAAAAATAAAAAAAAATGGCATGCTCTATCTGAATAATGAAAGTTTAATTTTGATTGAGTGTCCCTTTAAGGCAACTTTCCAACAAAGATAATTACACTGTATTACCGAGAGATCCAACAAATAATTTTAAGAAAGAATGATGTCAAAATTTGGATGATGGTAAAGAACAGGGGTACCTGGATGCTAAAACAGCAGAATATCTCAATGTGGAGAATCCAAGAATACCCCTGTTCCATCATTTACCAAAAGTTCACAAAACCCTAACACAAATACAGAGTCATCCAATAGTGAGCGAGATTGGCTCACTATTGGAATACTTATCTCAATAGTTAGACACTATACTTCAACCCCTTGTAGTTTCCTTACCATCACATATTAAAGATACAAAAAACAGGTTCTTAATATAATGGAGAAATTTCAGTGGAGAGATACAAATATTTTGGTGACAGTAGATGCTCTCTCCCTCTATTCATCTATTCCCCATGAGGAAGGCCTGAAAGCTATTGCATTTTTTCTCAGAAATTACACTGATTATTCAGGAGAATTCCAAAAATATCTAAGAATCAACAAATTTCTGTTGACTCACAATTTCTTTGAGCTCCAGGGTGTGTCTATCTCCAAAGGTGTGGAACGGTGATGGGGGCAATATTTGCCCCATCATACGCCAACCTATTTTTAGGTTGGTGGGAATTCTTCCACATCTTTGGAGATAGAAACCCCTTTATAGAAAACATTTACTCGTATGGAAGGTACATTGACGATCTCCTGTTTAAATGGAATGGTCCACAATCTGAAATTGCAAAGTTTGTAGACTATTTAACTCCAATATAATTGGTCTCAAATTTACATATGAATGTCACACATGAGAGATCAACTATTTGGATCTCACTTTAGTTGGATCCAAAAAAGGCACTATTCAGACAAAATCAGTGGTAATTCGCTGCTTCATGGCAAGAATTTTCAACCCGATCACACTGCGGATGCAGTGGCCAAAGGCGAATTAATCCAATTAAGGAGAAATTGCTCGGAACAAACTGACTATTGCCATGAAGCAAGGGAATTGGAGAACAGACTGAGAGAAAGAGGTTACTCACAAAAAAATTATTGCCAAAGCAAGAAATCAAGTAGACAGCGGTCATAGAGTATCCTTACTAGCAAAGAAACCACAACAAACTTCCAATGGAGTCAATTTTATAACTAGCTACAGTGTCCAATTTCCACAGATTGCTGCCATAATTCGGAAACATTTTCCAATTTTGGCCGCAGATGATAAATTGACTGATCTAGTAAAGGCAGAGGGTAGATGCACCTCAAGGAAATGTCCAACTCTGGGAACTATGCTCTCCCCTACTGCCCTTAAAAATTAGCAGTCAAGAGCAAGCACATGGATGAGTACCAGAGGTATGTACAGCTGTGGCAATAGAAAGTGCCACCCATGTGAATTCCTAGAAAAAACTAAGACCTTCACATCCTATATAACTGGAGAGGAATTTGAAATCAGAACTTGTATGAATTGCATGTCGTCCCAAGTTATATATATGTTGAAGTGTCAGACATGTGGGGTTCAATACATTGGACCTACCTCAAGAGATATAAAGTCACGCATTCGTGAACATATCTCAACTATAACTCGGGGTAGATCTACTACTCCCCTGGTATGCCAATTTGTGGAAAAACATGATGGAAAAATATGTACTCTCAAGTGGTGTGCTATTGAACATGTCAAATTACCCGAGGGGTGGGAACATTGATAAATTGCTGGCCAGAAGAGAGATCTTCTGGATGTTTAAGTTGAGAACCAGACATCCAGAAGGTCTGAACTCTAGATATGATCTCATCAACTATTGGTAATAATCTAGTATCAGTTTATTTCCCACTACTCTTCGTTTAAACACTAAACCTCAAGAGTGGCACATTACAATATAGCGGCTATTTATTGCCCTCTAAAATAAACTAGATTAGTAGTTTTATAAGTGGAATAACAATAAGACTTATTCACATTAGTTTATTAATATATTCAATGATTGGTGTAAAACAATAAGGTAAAAAGGACATAGTCAGTACAATAAGATCTAGGTAGAATTTGTTCCACAACAATTTTCTTGGGACTTAAAAAGTCGCAGATTACATTATTTCTTACATAGGATACATCAAAGTGTTTAAAGCTTGAGTAGCAAAAACATGTATATGTAAAATGAAATATATATATATATATATATATATATATATATATATATATATATATATATATATATATATATATATATATATATATATATATAAAATGTATTTCTTATTTCTTCTTGGCATAGTAGCTAAAGATAATGTCTAGATTATATCTAATACCGACATAATTTATATTGTCCATACTGTATTATGCCATTTAGTACGGACATACTATTTGGATTTGTTTTTGAACTGTCATGTATTACCTGTTAATAACTACAATATTTGTTTTGTTTCGAAAAGAGAGTTAAAGGTTAGTGTAACCAAACATATCATTTGTTTGTGATAATCATCTTGCTTTAAAAGCATATATTCCTAGATACATATGTTCCATGTATATCTAGAGTTGTTTTAATGGTAACAGAATCCACAGGTGTTTTCCATATTCCTTTAATGAGGCATTAGAGGGAGGTTTAGCGCATTCTGTTAACCAATAAGAATTTGTTTTATGCTTTTAAAGGACACGGAATAACGTACACATTAGGCTTAAGACTATGGCTGCTTGCCGAAACGCGTAAGTCGGTGCGCTGCGCTTTTCCTTCCATGTGTGCTTTTGGATGGACTGCTATCCAATTTTTAAGTAAAGAAATAAAAGTTTATGTTTTACGGAGCAAAGGTTTTTTTTTCTCTTTTTTATATTACATTTATTTCTATACATAATATATACTTACATACTTATACACAAAACATATAGCTCTGTCATTTTTTATCATAAATCCATACTTTGCAAAAGCCTAAAATATAAGATTTTACCAGAATTTCTAAAATAATAGACCTATAGTTTAGTGTGTTTGTTATAACTTGCATCATCTAGCATTTTGGTAAAATAAGAAAATAGTAAAAAGAAAAACAGCTACATACAAATTGTTAAATGACGGTAAAGCTGCATATATTTCAACTAAAAGGGTTAGCTTTATAATTTTAAATTATAAATATTTCTACTTCTTAAAACATTTAAAAAGCTACCCTATATGGGTCTCCAATTGTTTTTACATCTAAATGTTACCACACTCAGTACTTTAAGTTACGGAATTTACAATCTGAAACAAAAAAACATAGATCTGCATTGAAATCAAATTTGTTTGTAAACACATTTTATCTCAAGGAACAAAGGAAGTCCACAGTGAAAAATATGCACAAAGTACAGTTTAGTTCATATTCGAAAATTTACAATATCTTATTTGGCATAAAGATAAGTTAGAAACCTATAGGAAAATACAGGATTCTGGTTGGCTGATACTTAAGAATCTGTTGCTCAATGGATAACCGGAACAAACCACACAAATGTATTATTGGACAGAACACCCTCAAGCTTGAAAATATGGTTTGATTAAACTACAAGCCTTCATTTTACAAACTGCTATAAATCATTAGGTATTAAGGGAATAAATACACTTACATATTCCAAAGCACCTCCAGGTGCAATAAAAACAGGCTGGGGCTTCTCAGCCGCCCAGCTGACTGATTCCAAGGGTTCAGCAGGTAACCAAAGTAACTCCCAAAAAGGTTCAGGGATAGTAGATATCAGCAGATAAAACAGCAGCAAGTGTATAGGTAAAAAATACTTTATTAAAAATAAAAATGTATTACTACATAATGAAAATGATAGAAAACAAATTAAATAAATACAGTTGTTTTTATATAAACTCAGTTTTTTATATGAAGTGAAATATTTTATCTTTATCACAAAATACAGAACAATATTTTCTCATCATTATATAAAACACAACAGTGTGAGGCTGTTAATAAAGATTTATGTCAGGGTTTGCATATTACCGTTTAGCAGAAGCTCTGTAAGTATGAAGTCTCTCTGGTTCCTCCAGTGATATCACTGAGTGTTACACAGATATTTATACTAATGTGGGAGTGTCACCTTTCTCTGTGTGACTCACATGAGTACAACTTGTCAGTTGGGAGACAATGAGAGGGTCACACCTGGCCTTTTGTTCTCATATAGATGTCTATTGTCCCCTCTGGTGTCACATGAATACAGAGTCCCTGTCTCCCCCTCAGGGTGTGATTATCATATGGATAAGTAAGGAGGAAACAAACTGTTTATTTAATTGTGAGAGATTTTCTGTTGTGTCCTAAAATATCTCAGGATACAGCATTATATTATGTTTTTATTAATGGGAATTGTTATTTTAACAGCACTTAGTTGCAAACAGATGTATAATATTAACCTGTTATTAGATACATATGAGATACATATATAGGAGCAGCAATACACTACTGGGAGCTAGCTGAACACATCTAGTTAGTCAATCACAAGAGATAAATGTGTGCAGGCACCAATCAGCAGCAGCTCTCACTAGTGTAGGATATGTGCGTATTCTTTTTAACAAGAGATAAATGTGTGCAGGCACCAATCAGCAGCAGCTCTCACTAGTGTAGGATATGTGCGTATTCTTTTTAACAAGAGATAAATGTGTGCAGGCACCAATCAGCAGCTAAGTCTCACTAGTGTAGGATATGTGCGTATTCTTTTTAACAAGAGATAAATGTGTGCAGGCACCAATCAGCAGCTAGCTCTCACTAGTGTAGGATATGTGCGTATTCTTTTTAACAAGAGATAAATGTGTGCAGGCACCAATCAGCAGGTAGCTCTTACTAGTATAGGATATGTGCGTATTCTTTTTAACAAGAGATAAATGTGTGCAGGCACCAATCAGCAGCTAGCTCTCACTAGTGTAGGATATGTGCGTATTCTTTTTAACAAGAGATAAATGTGTGCAGGCACCAATCAGCAGGTAGCTCTCACTAGTGTAGGATATGTGCGTATTCTTTTTAACAAGAGATAAATGTGTGCAGGCACCAATCAGCAGCTAGCTCACACTAGTGTAGGATATGTGCGTATTCTTTTTAACAAGAGATAAATGTGTGCAGGCACCAATCAGCTGCTAGCTCTCACTAGTGTAGGATATGTGTGTATTCTTTTTAACAAGAGATAAATGTGCGCAGGCACCAATCAGTAGATAGCTCTCACTAGTGTAGGATATGTGCGTATTCTTTTTAACAAGAGATAAATGTGTGCAGGCACCAATCAGCAGCTAGCTCTCACTAGTGTAGGATATGTGCGCATTCTTTTTAACAAGAGATAAATGTGTGCAGGCACCAATCAGCAGCTAGCTCTCACTAGTGTAGGATATGTGCGTATTCTTTTTAACAAGAGATAAATGTGTGCAGGCACCAATCAGCAGCAGCTCTCACTAGTGTAGGATATGTGCGTATTCTTTTTAACAAGAGATAAATGTGTGCAGGCACCAATCAGCAGCAGCTCTCACTAGTGTAGGATATGTGCGTATTCTTTTTAACAAGAGATAAATGTGTGCAGGCACCAATCAGCAGCAGCTCTCACTAGTGTAGGATATGTGCATATTCTTTTTAACAAGAGATAAATGTGTGCAGGCACCAATCAGCAGCAGCTCTCACTAGTGTAGGATATGTGCGTATTCTTTTTAACAAGAGATAAATGTGTGCAGGCACCAATCAGCAGCAGCTCTCACTAGTGTAGGATATGTGCGTATTCTTTTTAACAAGAGATAAATGTGCGCAGGCACCAATCAGTAGATAGCTCTCACTAGTGTAGGATATGTGTGTATTCTATTTAACAAGAGATAAATGTGTGCAGGCACCAATCAGCAGCAGCTCTCACTAGTGTAGGATATGTGCGTATTCTTTTTAACAAGAGATAAATGTGTGCAGGCACCAATCAGCAGCAGCTCTCACTAGTGTAGGATATGTGCGTATTCTTTTTAACAAGAGATAAATGTGTGCAGGCACCAATCAGTAGCAAGCTCTCACTAGTGTAGGATATGTGCGTATTCTTTTTAACAAGAGATAAATGTGTGCAGGCACCAATCAGCAGCAGCTCTCACTAGTGTAGGATATGTGCGTATTCTTTTTAACAAGAGATAAATGTGTGTAGGCACCAATCAGCAGCTAGCTCTCACTAGTGTAGGATATGTGTGTATTCTTTTTAACAAGAGATAAATGTGTGCAGGCACCAATCAGCAGCTAGCTCTCACTAGTTTAGGATATGTGCGTATTCTTTTTAACAAGAGATAAATGTGTGCAGGCACCAATCAGCAGCTAGCTCTCACTAGTGTAGGATATGTGCGTACTCTTTTTAACAAGAGATAAATGTGTGCAGGCACCAATCAGTAGATAGCTCTCACTAGTGTAGGATATGTGCGTATTCTTTTTAACAAGAGATAAATGTGTGCAGGCACCAATCAGCAGGTAGCTCTCACTAGTGCAGGATATGTGCGTATTCTTTTTAACAAGAAATAAATGTGTGCAGGCACCAATCAGCAGCAGCTCTCACTAGTGTAGGATATGTGCGTATTCTTTTTAACAAGAGATAAATGTGTGCAGGCACCAATCAGCAGCAGCTCTCACTAGTGTAGGATATGTGCGTACTCTTTTTAACAAGAGATAAATGTGTGCAGGCACCAATCAGCAGGTAGCTCTCACTAGTGTAGGATATGTGCGTATTCTTTTTAACAAGAGATAAATGTGTGCAGGCACCAATCAGCAGCAGCTCTTACTAGTGTAGGATATGTGCGTACTCTTTTTAACAAGAGATAAATGTGTGCAGGCACCAATCAGCAGCAGCTCTCACTAGTGTAGGATATGTGCGTATTCTTTTTAACAAGAGATAAATGTGTGCAGGCACCAATCAGCAGCAGCTCTCACTAGTGTAGGATATGTGTGTATTCTTTTTAACAAGAGATAAATGTGTGCAGAACCAATCAGCAGCAGCTCTCACTAGTGTAGGATATGTGCGTAATCTTTTTAACAAGAGATAAATGTGTGCAGGCACCAATCAGCAGCAGCTCTCACTAGTGTAGGATATGTGCGTATTCTTTTTAACAAGAAATAAATGTGTGCAGGCACCAATCAGCAGCAGCTCTCACTAGTGTAGGATATGTGCGTATTCTTTTTAACAAGGGATAAATGTGCGCAGGCACCAATCAGCAGCAGCTCTCACTAGTGTAGGATATGTGCGTATTCTTTTTAACAAGAGATAAATGTGTGCAGGCACCAATCAGCAGCTAGCTCTCACTAGTGTAGGATATGTGCGTATTCTTTTTAACAAGAGATAAATGTGTGCAGGCACCAATCAGCAGCTAGCTCTCACTAGTGTAGGATATGTGCGTATTCTTTTTAACAAGAGATAAATGTGTGCAGGCACCAATCAGCAGCAGCTCTCACTAGTGTAGGATATGTGTGTATTCTTTTTAACAAGAGATAAATGTGTGCAGGCACCAATCAGTAGCAGCTCTCACTAGTGTAGGATATGTGTGTATTCTTTTTAACAAGAGATAAATGTGTGCAGCACCAATCAGTAGCAGCTCTCACTAGTGTAGGATATGTGCGTATTCTTTTTAACAAGAGATAAATGTGTGCAGGCACCAATCAGCAGCAGCTCTCACTAGTGTAGGATATGTGCGTATTCTTTTTAACAAGAGATAAATGTGTGCAGGCACCAATCAGCAGCAGCTCTCACTAGTGTAGGATATGTGTGTATTCTTTTTAACAAGAGATAAATGTGTGCAGCACCAATCAGTAGCAGCTCTCACTAGTGTAGGATATGTGCGTATTCTTTTTAACAAGAGATAAATGTGTGCAGGCACCAATCAGCAGCAGCTCTCACTAGTGTAGGATATGTGCGTATTCTTTTTAACAAGAGATAAATGTGCGCAGGCACCAATCAGTAGCAGCTCTCACTAGTGTAGGATATGTGCGTATTCTTTTTAACAAGAGATAAATGTGTGCAGGCACCAATCAGTAGCAGCTCTCACTAGTGTAGGATATGTGCGTATTCTTTTTAACAAGAGATAAATGTGTGCAGCACCAATCAGCAGCAGCTCTCACTAGTGTAGGATCTGTGCGTATTCTTTTTAACAAGAGATAAATGTGTGCAGGCACCAATCAGTAGATAGCTCTCACTAGTGTAGGATATGTGCGTATTCTTTTTAACAAGAGATAAATGTGTGCAGCACCAATCAGCAGCAGCTCTCACTAGTGTAGGATATGTGCGTATTCTTTTTAACAAGAGATAAATGTGCGCAGGCACCAATCAGCTGCTAGCTCTCACTAGTGTAGGATATGTGCGTATTCTTTTTAACAAGAGATAAATGTGTGCAGGCACCAATCAGCAGCAGCTCTCACTAGTGTAGGATACGTGCGTATTCTTTTTAACAAGAGATAAATGTGTGCAGGCACCAATCAGCAGCAGCTCTCACTAGTGTAGGATATGTGCGTATTCTTTTTAACAAGAGATAAATGTGTGCAGGCACCAATCAGCAGCAGCTCTCACTAGTGTAGGATATGTGTGTATTCTTTTTAACAAGAGATAAATGTGTGCAGGCACCAATCAGTAGCTAGCTCTCACTAGTGTAGGATATGTGCGTATTCTTTTTAACAAGAGATAAATGTGTGCAGGCACCAATCAGTAGCTAGCTCTCACTAGTGTAGGATATGTGCGTATTCTTTTTAACAAGAGATAAATGTGTGCAGGCACCAATCAGTAGATAGCTCTCACTAGTGTAGGATATGTGCGTATTCTTTTTAACAAGAGTTAAATGTGTGCAGGCACCAATCAGCAGCTAGCTCTCACTAGTGTAGGATATGTGCGTATTCTTTTTAACAAGAGTTAAATGTGTGCAGTACCAATCAGTAGCTAGCTCTCACTAGTGTAGGATATGTGCGTATTCTTTTTAACAAGAGATAAATGTGTGCAGCACCAATCAGTAGCAGCTCTCACTAGTGTAGGATATGTGCGTATTCTTTTTAACAAGAGATAAATGTGTGCAGGCACCAATCAGCAGCTAGCTCTCACTAGTGTAGGATATGTGCGTATTCTTTTTAACAAGAGATAAATGTGTGCAGCACCAATCAGTAGCAGCTCTCACTAGTGTAGGATATGTGCGTATTCTTTTTAACAAGAGATAAATGTGTGCAGGCACCAATCAGCAGCAGCTCTCACTAGTGTAGGATATGTGCGTATTCTTTTTAACAAGAGATAAATGTGTGCAGGCACCAATCAGCAGGTAGCTCTCACTAGTGTAGGATATGTGCGTATTCTTTTTAACAAGAGATAAATGTGTGCAGCACCAATCAGCAGGTAGCTCTCACTAGTGTAGGATATGTGCGTATTCTTTTTAACAAGAGATAAATGTGTGCAGGCACCAATCAGCTGCTAGCTCTCACTAGTGTAGGATATGTGCGTATTCTTTTTAACAAGAGATAAATGTGTGCAGCACCAATCAGCAGCAGCTCTCACTAGTGTAGGATATGTGCGTATTCTTTTTAACAAGAGATAAATGTGTGCAGGCACCAATCAGCAGCTAGCTCTCACTAGTGTAGGATATGTGCGTATTCTTTTTAACAAGAGATAAATGTGTGCAGCACCAATCAGCAGGTAGCTCTCACTAGTGTAGGATATGTGCGTATTCTTTTTAACAAGAGATAAATGTGTGCAGGCACCAATCAGCAGCAGCTCTCACTAGTGTAGGATATGTGCGTATTCTTTTTAACAAGAGATAAATGTGTGCAGGCACCAATCAGTAGCTAGCTCTCACTAGTGTAGGATATGTGCGTACTCTTTTTAACAAGAGATAAATGTGTGCAGGCACCAATCAGTAGCTAGCTCTCACTAGTGTAGGATATGTGCGTATTCTTTTTAACAAGAGATAAATGTGTGCAGGCACCAATCAGCAGCAGCTCTCACTAGTGTAGGATATGTGCGTATTCTTTTTAACAAGAGATAAATGTGTGCAGCACCAATCAGCAGCAGCTCTCACTAGTGTAGGATATGTGCGTATTCTTTTTAACAAGAGATAAATGTGTGCAGGCACCAATCAGCAGCAGCTCTCACTAGTGTAGGATATGTGCGTATTCTTTTTAACAAGAGATAAATGTGTGCAGGCACCAATCAGCAGCTAGCTCTCACTAGTGTAGGATATGTGCGTATTCTTTTTAACAAGAGATAAATGTGTGCAGGCACCAATCAGCAGCAGCTCTCACTAGTGTAGGATATGTGCGTACTCTTTTTAACAAGAGATAAATGTGTGCAGGCACCAATCAGCAGCAGCTCTCACTAGTGTAGGATATGTGCGTATTCTTTTTAACAAGAGATAAATGTGTGCAGGCACCAATCAGCAGCAGCTCTTACTAGTGTAGGATATGTGTGTATTCTTTTTAACAAGAGATAAATGTGTGCAGAACCAATCAGCAGCAGCTCTCACTAGTGTAGGATATGTGCGTACTCTTTTTAACAAGAGATAAATGTGTGCAGGCACCAATCAGCAGCAGCTCTCACTAGTGTAGGATATGTGCGTATTCTTTTTAACAAGAAATAAATGTGTGCAGGCACCAATCAGCAGCAGCTCTCACTAGTGTAGGATATGTGCGTATTCTTTTTAACAAGAGATAAATGTGTGCAGGCACCAATCAGCAGCAGCTCTCACTAGTGTAGGATATGTGCGTATTCTTTTTAACAAGAGATAAATGTGTGCAGGCACCAATCAGCAGCAGCTCTCACTAGTGTAGGATATGTGCATATTCTTTTTAACAAGAGATAAATGTGTGCAGGCACCAATCAGCAGCTACCTCTCACTAGTGTAGGATATGTGCGTATTCTTTTTAACAAGAGATAAATGTGTGCAGGCACCAATCAGCTGCTAGCTCTCACTAGTGTAGGATATGTGCGTATTCTTTTTAACAAGAGATAAATGTGTGCAGGCACCAATCAGCAGGTAGCTCTCACTAGTGCAGGATATGTGCGTATTCTTTTTAACAAGAAATAAATGTGTGCAGGCACCAATCAGCAGCAGCTCTCACTAGTGTAGGATATGTGCGTATTCTTTTTAACAAGAGATAAATGTGTGCAGGCACCAATCAGCAGCAGCTCTCACTAGTGTAGGATATGTGCGTACTCTTTTTAACAAGAGATAAATGTGTGCAGGCACCAATCAGCAGGTAGCTCTCACTAGTGTAGGATATGTGCGTATTCTTTTTAACAAGAGATAAATGTGTGCAGGCACCAATCAGCAGCAGCTCTTACTAGTGTAGGATATGTGCGTACTCTTTTTAACAAGAGATAAATGTGTGCAGGCACCAATCAGCAGCAGCTCTCACTAGTGTAGGATATGTGCGTATTCTTTTTAACAAGAGATAAATGTGTGCAGGCACCAATCAGCAGCAGCTCTCACTAGTGTAGGATATGTGTGTATTCTTTTTAACAAGAGATAAATGTGTGCAGAACCAATCAGCAGCAGCTCTCACTAGTGTAGGATATGTGCGTACTCTTTTTAACAAGAGATAAATGTGTGCAGGCACCAATCAGCAGCAGCTCTCACTAGTGTAGGATATGTGCGTATTCTTTTTAACAAGAAATAAATGTGTGCAGGCACCAATCAGCAGCAGCTCTCACTAGTGTAGGATATGTGCGTATTCTTTTTAACAAGGGATAAATGTGCGCAGGCACCAATCAGCAGCAGCTCTCACTAGTGTAGGATATGTGCGTATTCTTTTTAACAAGAGATAAATGTGTGCAGGCACCAATCAGCAGCTAGCTCTCACTAGTGTAGGATATGTGCGTATTCTTTTTAACAAGAGATAAATGTGTGCAGGCACCAATCAGCAGCTAGCTCTCACTAGTGTAGGATATGTGCGTATTCTTTTTAACAAGAGATAAATGTGTGCAGGCACCAATCAGCAGCAGCTCTCACTAGTGTAGGATATGTGTGTATTCTTTTTAACAAGAGATAAATGTGTGCAGGCACCAATCAGTAGCAGCTCTCACTAGTGTAGGATATGTGCGTATTCTTTTTAACAAGAGATAAATGTGCGCAGGCACCAATCAGTAGCAGCTCTCACTAGTGTAGGATATGTGCGTATTCTTTTTAACAAGAGATAAATGTGTGCAGGCACCAATCAGCAGCAGCTCTCACTAGTGTAGGATATGTGCGTATTCTTTTTAACAAGAGATAAATGTGCGCAGGCACCAATCAGTAGCAGCTCTCACTAGTGTAGGATATGTGCGTATTCTTTTTAACAAGAGATAAATGTGTGCAGGCACCAATCAGTAGCAGCTCTCACTAGTGTAGGATATGTGCGTATTCTTTTTAACAAGAGATAAATGTGTGCAGCACCAATCAGCAGCAGCTCTCACTAGTGTAGGATCTGTGCGTATTCTTTTTAACAAGAGATAAATGTGTGCAGGCACCAATCAGTAGATAGCTCTCACTAGTGTAGGATATGTGCGTATTCTTTTTAACAAGAGATAAATGTGTGCAGCACCAATCAGCAGCAGCTCTCACTAGTGTAGGATATGTGCGTATTCTTTTTAACAAGAGATAAATGTGCGCAGGCACCAATCAGCTGCTAGCTCTCACTAGTGTAGGATATGTGCGTATTCTTTTTAACAAGAGATAAATGTGTGCAGGCACCAATCAGCAGCAGCTCTCACTAGTGTAGGATATGTGCGTATTCTTTTTAACAAGAGATAAATGTGTGCAGGCACCAATCAGCAGCAGCTCTCACTAGTGTAGGATATGTGCGTATTCTTTTTAACAAGAGATAAATGTGTGCAGGCACCAATCAGCAGCAGCTCTCACTAGTGTAGGATATGTGTGTATTCTTTTTAACAAGAGATAAATGTGTGCAGGCACCAATCAGTAGCTAGCTCTCACTAGTGTAGGATATGTGCGTATTCTTTTTAACAAGAGATAAATGTGTGCAGGCACCAATCAGTAGCTAGCTCTCACTAGTGTAGGATATGTGCGTATTCTTTTTAACAAGAGATAAATGTGTGCAGGCACCAATCAGTAGATAGCTCTCACTAGTGTAGGATATGTGCGTATTCTTTTTAACAAGAGTTAAATGTGTGCAGGCACCAATCAGCAGCTAGCTCTCACTAGTGTAGGATATGTGCGTATTCTTTTTAACAAGAGTTAAATGTGTGCAGTACCAATCAGTAGCTAGCTCTCACTAGTGTAGGATATGTGCGTATTCTTTTTAACAAGAGATAAATGTGTGCAGCACCAATCAGTAGCAGCTCTCACTAGTGTAGGATATGTGCGTATTCTTTTTAACAAGAGATAAATGTGTGCAGGCACCAATCAGCAGCTAGCTCTCACTAGTGTAGGATATGTGCGTATTCTTTTTAACAAGAGATAAATGTGTGCAGCACCAATCAGTAGCAGCTCTCACTAGTGTAGGATATGTGCGTATTCTTTTTAACAAGAGATAAATGTGTGCAGGCACCAATCAGCAGCAGCTCTCACTAGTGTAGGATATGTGCGTATTCTTTTTAACAAGAGATAAATGTGTGCAGGCACCAATCAGCAGGTAGCTCTCACTAGTGTAGGATATGTGCGTATTCTTTTTAACAAGAGATAAATGTGTGCAGCACCAATCAGCAGGTAGCTCTCACTAGTGTAGGATATGTGCGTATTCTTTTTAACAAGAGATAAATGTGTGCAGGCACCAATCAGCTGCTAGCTCTCACTAGTGTAGGATATGTGCGTATTCTTTTTAACAAGAGATAAATGTGTGCAGCACCAATCAGCAGCAGCTCTCACTAGTGTAGGATATGTGCGTATTCTTTTTAACAAGAGATAAATGTGTGCAGGCACCAATCAGCAGGTAGCTCTCACTAGTGTAGGATATGTGCGTATTCTTTTTAACAAGAGATAAATGTGTGCAGCACCAATCAGCAGGTAGCTCTCACTAGTGTAGGATATGTGCGTATTCTTTTTAACAAGAGATAAATGTGTGCAGGCACCAATCAGCAGCAGCTCTCACTAGTGTAGGATATGTGCGTATTCTTTTTAACAAGAGATAAATGTGTGCAGGCACCAATCAGTAGCTAGCTCTCACTAGTGTAGGATATGTGCGTACTCTTTTTAACAAGAGATAAATGTGTGCAGGCACCAATCAGTAGCTAGCTCTCACTAGTGTAGGATATGTGCGTATTCTTTTTAACAAGAGATAAATGTGTGCAGGCACCAATCAGCAGCAGCTCTCACTAGTGTAGGATATGTGCGTATTCTTTTTAACAAGAGATAAATGTGTGCAGCACCAATCAGCAGCAGCTCTCACTAGTGTAGGATATGTGCGTATTCTTTTTAACAAGAGATAAATGTGTGCAGGCACCAATCAGCAGCAGCTCTCACTAGTGTAGGATATGTGCGTATTCTTTTTAACAAGAGATAAATGTGTGCAGGCACCAATCAGCAGGTAGCTCTCACTAGTGTAGGATATGTGCGTATTCTTTTTAACAAGAGATAAATGTGTGCAGGCACCAATCAGCAGCAGCTCTCACTAGTGTAGGATATGTGCGTACTCTTTTTAACAAGAGATAAATGTGTGCAGGCACCAATCAGCAGCAGCTCTCACTAGTGTAGGATATGTGCGTATTCTTTTTAACAAGAGATAAATGTGTGCAGGCACCAATCAGCAGCAGCTCTCACTAGTGTAGGATATGTGTGTATTCTTTTTAACAAGAGATAAATGTGTGCAGAACCAATCAGCAGCAGCTCTCACTAGTGTAGGATATGTGCGTACTCTTTTTAACAAGAGATAAATGTGTGCAGGCACCAATCAGCAGCAGCTCTCACTAGTGTAGGATATGTGCGTATTCTTTTTAACAAGAAATAAATGTGTGCAGGCACCAATCAGCAGCAGCTCTCACTAGTGTAGGATATGTGCGTATTCTTTTTAACAAGAGATAAATGTGTGCAGGCACCAATCAGCAGCAGCTCTCACTAGTGTAGGATATGTGCGTATTCTTTTTAACAAGAGATAAATGTGTGCAGGCACCAATCAGCAGCAGCTCTCACTAGTGTAGGATATGTGCATATTCTTTTTAACAAGAGATAAATGTGTGCAGGCACCAATCAGCAGCTACCTCTCACTAGTGTAGGATATGTGCGTATTCTTTTTAACAAGAGATAAATGTGTGCAGGCACCAATCAGCTGCTAGCTCTCACTAGTGTAGGATATGTGCGTATTCTTTTTAACAAGAGATAAATGTGTGCAGCACCAATCAGCAGCAGCTCTCACTAGTGTAGGATATGTGCGTATTTTTTTTAACAAGAGATAAATGTGTGCAGGCACCAATCAGCAGGTAGCTCTCACTAGTGTAGGATATGTGCGTATTCTTTTTAACAAGAGATAAATGTGTGCAGGCACCAATCAGCAGGTAGCTCTCACTAGTGTAGGATATGTGCGTATTTTTTTTAACAAGAGATAAATGTGTGCAGCACCAATCAGCAGGTAGCTCTCACTAGTGTAGGATATGTGCGTATTCTTTTTAACAAGAGATAAATGTGTGCAGGCACCAATCAGCAGCAGCTCTCACTAGTGTAGGATATGTGCGTATTCTTTTTAACAAGAGATAAATGTGTGCAGGCACCAATCAGTAGCTAGCTCTCACTAGTGTAGGATATGTGCGTACTCTTTTTAACAAGAGATAAATGTGTGCAGGCACCAATCAGTAGCTAGCTCTCACTAGTGTAGGATATGTGCGTATTCTTTTTAACAAGAGATAAATGTGTGCAGGCACCAATCAGCAGCAGCTCTCACTAGTGTAGGATATGTGCGTATTCTTTTTAACAAGAGATAAATGTGTGCAGCACCAATCAGCAGCAGCTCTCACTAGTGTAGGATATGTGCGTATTCTTTTTAACAAGAGATAAATGTGTGCAGGCACCAATCAGCAGCAGCTCTCACTAGTGTAGGATATGTGCGTACTCTTTTTAACAAGAGATAAATGTGTGCAGGCACCAATCAGCAGGTAGCTCTCACTAGTGTAGGATATGTGCGTATTCTTTTTAACAAGAGATAAATGTGTGCAGGCACCAATCAGCAGCAGCTCTTACTAGTGTAGGATATGTGCGTACTCTTTTTAACAAGAGATAAATGTGTGCAGGCACCAATCAGCAGCAGCTCTCACTAGTGTAGGATATGTGCGTATTCTTTTTAACAAGAGATAAATGTGTGCAGGCACCAATCAGCAGCAGCTCTCACTAGTGTAGGATATGTGCGTATTCTTTTTAACAAGAGATAAATGTGTGCAGAACCAATCAGCAGCAGCTCTCACTAGTGTAGGATATGTGCGTACTCTTTTTAACAAGAGATAAATGTGTGCAGGCACCAATCAGCAGCAGCTCTCACTAGTGTAGGATATGTGCGTATTCTTTTTAACAAGAAATAAATGTGTGCAGGCACCAATCAGCAGCAGCTCTCACTAGTGTAGGATATGTGCGTATTCTTTTTAACAAGAGATAAATGTGTGCAGGCACCAATCAGCAGCAGCTCTCACTAGTGTAGGATATGTGCGTATTCTTTTTAACAAGAGATAAATGTGTGCAGGCACCAATCAGCAGCAGCTCTCACTAGTGTAGGATATGTGCATATTCTTTTTAACAAGAGATAAATGTGTGCAGGCACCAATCAGCAGCTACCTCTCACTAGTGTAGGATATGTGCGTATTCTTTTTAACAAGAGATAAATGTGTGCAGGCACCAATCAGCAGGTAGCTCTCACTAGTGTAGGATATGTGCGTATTCTTTTTAACAAGAGATAAATGTGTGCAGGCACCAATCAGCAGCTACCTCTCACTAGTGTAGGATATGTGCGTATTCTGTTTAACAAGAGATAAATGTGTGCAGGCACCAATCAGCAGCAGCTCTCACTAGTGTAGGATATGTGCGTATTCTTTTTAACAAGAGATAAATGTGTGCAGGCACCAATCAGCAGCAGCTCTCACTAGTGTAGGATATGTGCGTATTCTTTTTAACAAGAGATAAATGTGTGCAGGCACCAATCAGCAGCTAGCTCTCACTAGTATAGGATATGTGCGTATTCTTTTTAACAAGAGATAAATGTGTGCAGGCACCAATCAGCTGCAGCTCTCACTAGTGTAGGATATGTGCGTATTCTTTTTAACAAGAGATAAATGTGTGCAGGCACCAATCAGCAGAAGCTCTCACTAGTGTAGGATATGTGCGTATTCTTTTTAACAAGAGATAAATGTGTGCAGGCACCAATCAGCAGCAGCTCTCACTAGTGTAGGATATGTGTGTATTATTTTTAACAAGAGATAAATATGTGCAGGCACCAATCAGCAGCTAGCTCTCACTAGTGTAGGATATGTGCGTATTCTTTTTAACAAGAGATAAATGTGTGCAGGCACCAATCAGCAGCTAGCTCTCACTAGTGTAGGATATGTGCGTATTCTTTTTAACAAGAGATAAATGTGTGCAGGCACCAATCAGCTGCTAGCTCTCACTAGTGTAGGATATGTGCGTATTCTTTTTAACAAGAGATAAATGTGTGCAGGCACCAATCAGCAGCTAGCTCTCACTAGTGTAGGATATGTGCGTATTCTTTTTAACAAGAGATAAATGTGTTCAGGCACCAATCAGCAGGTAGCTCTCACTAGTGTAGGATATGTGCGTATTCTTTTTAACAAGAGATAAATGTGTGCAGGCACCAATCAGCAGGTAGCTCTCAATAGTGCAGGATATGTGCGTATTCTTTTTAACAAGAAATAAATGTGCGCAGGCACCAATCAGCAGCTAGCTCTCACTAGTGTAGGATATGTGCGTATTCTTTTTAACAAGAGATAAATGTGTGCAGCACCAATCAGCTGCTAGCTCTCACTAGTGTAGGATATGTGTGTATTCTTTTAACAAGAGATAAATGTGTGCAGGCACCAATCAGTAGCTACCTCTCACTAGTGTAGGATATGTGTGTATTCTTTTTAACAAGAGATAAATGTGTGCAGGCACCAATCAGCAGCTAGCTCTCACTAGTGTAGGATATGTGCGTATTCTTTTTAACAAGAGATAAATGTGTGCAGGCACCAATCAGCAGCTAGCTCTCACTAGTGTAGGATATGTGTGTATTCTTTTAACAAGAGATAAATGTGTGCAGGCACCAATCAGTAGCTACCTCTCACTAGTGTAGGATATGTGCGTATTCTTTTTAACAAGAGATAAATGTGTGCAGGCACCAATCAGCAGCTAGCTCTCACTAGTGTAGGATATGTGCGTATTCTTTTTAACAAGAGATAAATGTGTGCAGGCACCAATCAGCAGCTAGCTCTCACTAGTGTAGGATATGTGCGTATTCTTTTTAACAAGAGATAAATGTGTGCAGGCACCAATCAGCAGCTAGCTCTCACTAGTGTAGGATATGTGCGTATTCTTTTTAACAAGAGATAAATGTGTGCAGGCACCAATCAGCAGCAGCTCTCACTAGTGTAGGATATGTGCGTATTCTTTTTAACAAGAGATAAATGTGTGCAGGCACCAATCAGTAGCAGCTCTCACTAGTGTAGGATATGTGCGTATTCTTTTTAACAAGAGATAAATGTGCGCAGGCACCAATCAGTAGCAGCTCTCACTAGTGTAGGATATGTGCGTATTCTTTTTAACAAGAGATAAATGTGCGCAGGCACCAATCAGTAGCAGCTCTCACTAGTGTAGGATATGTGCGTATTCTTTTTAACAAGAGATAAATGTGTGCAGGCACCAATCAGCAGCTAGCTCTCACTAGTATAGGATATGTGCGTATTCTTTTTAACAAGAGATAAATGTGTGCAGGCACCAATCAGCAGCAGCTCTCACTAGTGTAGGATATGTGCATATTCTTTTTAACAAGAGATAAATATGTGCAGGCACCAATCAGCAGCAGCTCTCACTAGTGTAGGATATGTGCGTATTCTTTTTAACAAGAGATAAATGTGTGCAGGCACCAATCAGCAGCAGCTCTCACTAGTGTAGGATATGTGCATATTCTTTTTAACAGGTTTGGGCTGGACAGCGTTACCGTCTTGTCTAGCGGCTGTAGAGTTATTAGCCGGTCCGTTCCTGAAATTGCGAAAGGAACGAAAATTAGACTTGTTCTTAGCCTTGAAAGGCCTATCTTGTGGGAGGGCATGGCCCTTACCCCCAGTGATGTCTGAAATAATCTCCTTCAATTCCGGCCCAAAAAGGGTCTTACCTTTGAAAGGAATATTAAGTAACTTAGTCTTGGACGACATATCTGCCGACCAGGATTTTAGCCAAAGCGCCCTATGCGCCACTATAGCAAAACCTGAGTTTTTCACCGCTAATTTCGTTATTTGAAAAGCGGCATCCAATATAAAGGAATTAGCTAACTTTAGTGCGTGAATTCTGTCCATGACTTCTTCATATGAAGTCTCCTTCTGGAGCGACCTTTCTAATTCCTCTAACCAAAAGGACGCCGCTGAGGTGACAGTAATAATACACGTAGCTGGTTGAAGAATGAAGCCTTGCTGAACAAAAATCTTTTTAAGCAATCCTTCCAATTTTTTATCTATGGGATCTTTGAAAGCGCAGCTGTCCTCTATAGGAATAGTTGTGCGCTTCGCTAATGTTGAAACTGCTCCCTCAACCTTCGGGACCGTCTGCCATGCGTCCCTTCTGGGGTCTACAATGGGAAACATTTTCTTAAATATAGGAGGTGGGGCAAAGGGTATACCCGGCTTCTCCCACTCCTTATTCACTATGTCCGCTACCCTCTTGGGTATTGGAAAGGCGTCATCGTGCACTGGGACCTCTAAGAATTTGTCCAATTTGCACAACTTCTCTGGGACTACCTTAGAATCACAGTCATCAAGAGTAGCTAATACCTCCTTAAGCAGGGCGCGGAGATGTTCTAGCTTAAACTTAAATGCTACTATATCAGGTTCTGCCTGTTGAGAAATTTTTCCTGAGTCAGAAATTTCTCCCTCAGACAGCCCCTCCCTCACAGCCAATTCCGATTGATGTGAGGGTAAAATAGATAAGGCATCGTCAGCGTCTAATTGTTCATCCTTTTTATCTGTATTTAAAACCGAACAATCACGCTTTCTCTGAAATGCTGGCAGTTTGGATAAAAGATTTGCTATAGAATTATCCACTACTGCTGTTAGTTGTTGCATAGAAACAAGTATTGGCGCGCTAGAAGGTGTCGCCTGCGCGGGCAAAGCTGGTGTAGACACAGAAGGAGAGGATGTAGAACTATCCCCACTACCTTCATTAGATGAATCATCTTGGGCAACATTATTAAATGTGACAGTACTGTCCTTACTTTGTTTGGACGCTATGGCACAATTATCACATACACTCGAAGGGGGGACCACATTGGTCTCTATACACACAAAACATAGGTTATCTGATGGCACAGACATGTTAAACAGATTTAGGCAGGCAAATAATGCAATAAAAACGATTTTAAGCAAAACCGTTACTGTCTCTTTAAATAATAAAATGACACACTTTATTTCTGAATGTTCAAAAAACTATGAAGGCAATATCCGATTTTTATGAAATTTGTACCCCAGTGTCTTAATGCTTTGAAAGTATTGCACACCAAAAATAGAGACTCTAGACCCTAAAATAAGCAAACCGGAGCTAATTGTTGAATTTAACAGGTTTTACACACTACAGTCCCTGCTACAGCTTTTGCTGTAGCTTTTACCTTCCTTAGGGGTCAACCACCACAGAAATAAGCCTTCCGGAGTCACTTTCTGAGCCACAGGACCCTCTCACATGAAGCTGCATGCACTGCCTTGAAATCAACTGCGCAACTGAGGCGCGAAAATGAGGCCTCCTCCCTCAGCATACTAGAGTGAAGGGGCCTTCCTGACTAGATTAGGCGTCTAATACAAAGCCAGATCTAATAAAAAACGTTTCCAAGTGTATATAAGTTTATAAAACATCTCAAATGCTATGAAATTGTAATAAAAATCAATCGATTTGGCCCACAATAGTGTCTACCAGCATAAAAACTAGAAAAAGTAAGCCTGTTATCTTGTTGCTGAGTTCTAAGAAAAATGGCTTACCGTTTTCCCTGAGGGGAAAAATGACAGTCTTCTAGCAATAGCCTGTGTTGTTAGAAAGGAGACTAGTCATACCTGAAGCAGATGAGTCTGCAAACTGTTACCCCCAACTGAAGATCTCTGGTTTCAACAGTCCTGCGTGGTAACAGCAATGGATTTTAGTTACTTGTGCTAAAATCATAGCCCTCTTTAACAGAAATCTTCATCACTTTTCTGTTGTAGAGTAAATAGTACAAGCCGGCACTATTTTAAAATAACAAACTCTTGATAGAAGAAATAAAAACTACAACTAAACACCACAAACTCTTTACCATCCCCGTGGAGATGCTACTTGTTCAGAGCAGCAAAGAGAATGACTGGGGGGCGGGGCCAGAGGAGGGGCTATATGGACAGCTTTTGCTGTGTGCCTCTTTGCCATTTCCTGTTAGGGAAGAGAATATTCCCACAAGTAAGGATGAAGCCGTGGACTGGACACACCTATGTAGGAGAAAATTAGGTTTTATGCAAAAAGTGTGTAAGGTACTTTCCTACGGAAATTCCAAGAGAACATTTTAAAGTGCAAAGTGCATTCGTTGCAAATATGGTATTAAAATATCTAATGAGTATACTTTACACGAGATATATTTAAAAAAAAGGATTTTTTGCAAAAAGTGTTTTTTAAATTATAGTGTGCAATGTGTCATCATCAAATTAATAGTCTTAGACATATTTAATAGTGTTGAAATAAGATTAGTGGGTGATAGCGTGTATTGGTTCTTATAAATAAAACGAGTTTTGTGAATATTCACATAAAAACTTAGGTTGTTGACAATATTAAAAATAATTTTATATAACCAATCCTATATAAAAGATTAAAAATGATGAGAGTTAAGCTGGAATGTATGTAAAAAACATTGATACAATTTATTAGAATCTCAAAGAAGAGTTTGAAACACAGGCTGTATGAGTCAACGATAAATTCAAACGTTGCATATGAGTTACGGGACATCTCCCCAGAAATGTTAAAAACAAAAATTGCTGACAAATGTGCCGATATTATTATTATCAGAAGCTTGTATCTCAATTACACATTATTTTGTGCACACATTATACATTAATTATAACACACAGTCCCCAGTATTGGATATATCGTATTTGTACGGCTCAGGTTTAGTTACTTAATAGCGATTTTGACCAACAGGAGGTTAAGCCGTATCTGAAAGGCTCAGTGTTACTCACTTCATATAAATTTCTAGCAGAAAAGGATTTAAGCCGTATTAAGTAGAGTTCTTATGTTGTCCAGGACAAAAAAGTCTCTATAGTACACCTTAGGTAAGAGTTAACTTATTTTCTTTACAATTGTGGTTCCACTCGTAGCTTGTTTGTTCCGATACTGTGTCGGCCACGCCGCATGTGTCTTGGCGTCTGACGTCACACTCCCCAGTGAGATGTCAGGTTTTGGAGATTTTTTTCTCTCCTTATTTGTTTAGGCAGTTCCTTATTCGTCAACTGGTACAACAGAAAAAACATAATTCATGCTTACCTGATATATTTATTTCTCTTGTAGTGTGTTCAGTCCACGGGTCATCCATTACTTATGGGATATATTCTCCTTCCCAACAGGAAGTTGCAAGAGGATCACCCAAGCAGAGCTGCTATATAGCTCCTCCCCTCACATGTCATATCCAGTCATTCGACCGAAACAAGACGAGAAAGGAGAAACTATAGGGTGCAGTGGTGACTGGAGTTATAATTTAAAATTTAGAACCTGCCTCAAAAAGACAGGGCGGGCCGTGGACTGAACACACTACAAGAGAAATAAATTTATCAGGTAAGCATAAATTATGTTTTCTCTTGTTAAGTGTGTTCAGTCCACGGGTCATCCATTACTTATGGGATACCAATACCAAAGCTAAAGTACACGGATGATGGGAGGGACAAGGCAGGAACATTAAACAGAAGGAACCACTGCCTGTAGAACCTTTCTCCCAAAAACAGCCTCCGAAGAAGCAAAAGTGTCAAATTTGTAAAATTTGGAAAAAGTATGAAGTGAAGACCAAGTTGCAGCCTTGCAAATCTGTTCAACAGAGGCCTCATTCTTAAAGGCCCAGGTGGAAGCCACAGCTCTAGTGGAATGAGCTGTAATTCTTTCTGGAGGCTGCTGTCCAGCAGTCTCATAGGCTAAGCGTATTATGCTACGAAGCCAAAAAGAGAGAGAGGTAGCCGAAGCCTTTTGACCTCTCCTCTGTCCAGAGTAAACGACAAACAGAGAAGAAGTTTGTCGAAAATCTTTAGTTGCCTGTAAGTAGAACTTCAGGGCACGGACCACGTCTAGATTATGCAAAAGACGTTCCTTCTTTGAAGAAGGATTAGGACATAACGATGGAACAACAATCTCTTGATTGATATTCCTGTTAGAAACAACCTTAGGTAAAAACCCAGGTTTAGTACGCAGGACTACCTTGTCTGAATGAAAGATCAGATAAGGAGAATCACAATGTAAGGAAGATAACTCAGAGACTCTTCGAGCCGAGGAAATAGCCATCAAAAACAGAACTTTCCAAGATAAAAGCTTAATATCAATGGAATGAAGGGGTTCAAACGGAACACCCTGAAGAACTTTAAGAACCAAGTTTAAGCTCCACGGAGGAGCAACAGTTTTAAACACAGGCTTAATCCTAGCCAAAGCCTGACAAAAAGCCTGGACGTCTGGATTCTCTGCCAGACGCTTGCGTAAAAGAATAGACAGAGCAGAAATCTGTCCCTTTAGCGAACTAGCGGATAAGCCCTTTTCTAAACCCTCTTGTAGAAAAGACCATATCCTAGGAATCCTAACCTTACTCCATGAGTAACTCTTGGATTCACACCAATATAAATATTTACGCCATATCTTCTGGTAAATTTTTCTGGTAACAGGTTTCCGAGCCTGTATTAATGTATCAATAACCGAATCCGAAAACCCAAGCTTTGATAGAATCAAGCGTTCAATTTCCAAGCAGTCAGCCTCAGAGAAATTAGGTTTGGATGGTTGAAAGGACCCTGGATTAGAAGGTCCTGCCTCATGGGTAGAGACCATGGTGGACAGGACGACATGTCCACTAGGTCTGCATAACAGGTCCTGCGTGGCCACGCAGGCGCTATCAGAATCACCGATGCTCTCTCCTGTTTGATCCTGGCAATCAGTCGAGGTAGCAACGGAAAAGGTGGAAACACATAAGCTATGTTGAAAACCCAAGGGGCTGCTAGTGCATCTACCAGCACCGCACCCGGGTCCCTGGACCTGGATCCGTAACAAGGAAGCTTGGCGTTCTGGCGAGATGCCATGAGATCCAGATCCGGTTTGCCCCAACGACGAATCAGTTGAGCAAATACCTCCGGGTGAAGTTCCCACTCCCCCGGATGAAAGGTCTGTCGACTTAGAAAATCCGCCTCCCAGTTCTCCACGCCTGGGATGTAGATCGCTGACAGGTGGCAACAGTGAGACTCTGCCCAGCAAAACAGAATTTATGTTTACCTGATAAATTACTTTCTCCAACGGTGTGTCCGGTCCACGGCGTCATCCTTACTTGTGGGATATTCTCTTCCCCAACAGGAAATGGCAAAGAGCCCAGCAAAGCTGGTCACATGATCCCTCCTAGGCTCCGCCTACCCCAGTCATTCGACCGACGTTAAGGAGGAATATTTGCATAGGAGAAACCATATGGTACCGTGGTGACTGTAGTTAAAGAAAATAAATTATCAGACCTGATTAAAAAAACCAGGGCGGGCCGTGGACCGGACACACCGTTGGAGAAAGTAATTTATCAGGTAAACATAAATTCTGTTTTCTCCAACATAGGTGTGTCCGGTCCACGGCGTCATCCTTACTTGTGGGAACCAATACCAAAGCTTTAGGACACGGATGAAGGGAGGGAGCAAATCAGGTCACCTAAATGGAAGGCACCACGGCTTGCAAAACCTTTCTCCCAAAAATAGCCTCAGAAGAAGCAAAAGTATCAAACTTGTAAAATTTGGTAAAAGTGTGCAGTGAAGACCAAGTCGCTGCCCTACATATCTGATCAACAGAAGCCTCGTTCTTGAAGGCCCATGTGGAAGCCACAGCCCTAGTGGAATGAGCTGTGATTCTTTCGGGAGGCTGCCGTCCGGCAGTCTCGTAAGCCAATCTGATGATGCTTTTAATCCAAAAAGAGAGAGAGGTAGAAGTTGCTTTTTGACCTCTCCTTTTACCGGAATAAACAACAAACAAGGAAGATGTTTGTCTAAAATCCTTTGTAGCATCTAAATAGAATTTTAGAGCGCGAACAACATCCAAATTGTGCAACAAACGTTCCTTCTTCGAAACTGGTTTCGGACACAGAGAAGGTACGATAATCTCCTGGTTAATGTTTTTGTTAGAAACAACTTTTGGAAGAAAACCAGGTTTAGTACGTAAAACCACCTTATCTGCATGGAACACCAGATAAGGAGGAGAACACTGCAGAGCAGATAATTCTGAAACTCTTCTAGCAGAAGAAATTGCAACTAAAAACAAAACTTTCCAAGATAATAACTTAATATCAACGGAATGCAAGGGTTCAAACGGAACCCCCTGAAGAACTGAAAGAACTAAATTGAGACTCCAAGGAGGAGTCAAAGGTTTGTAAACAGGCTTAATTCTAACCAGAGCCTGAACAAAAGCTTGAACATCTGGCACAGCGGCCAGCTTTTTGTGAAGTAACACAGACAAGGCAGAAATCTGTCCCTTCAGGGAACTTGCAGATAAACCTTTTTCCAATCCTTCTTGAAGGAAGGATAGAATCCTAGGAATCTTAACCTTGTCCCAAGGGAATCCTTTAGATTCACACCAACAGATATATTTTTTCCAAATTTTGTGGTAAATCTTTCTAGTTACAGGCTTTCTGGCCTGAACAAGAGTATCGATAACAGGATCTGAGAACCCTCGCTTCGATAAGATCAAGCGTTCAATCTCCAAGCAGTCAGCTGGAGTGAAACCAGATTCGGATGTTCGAACGGACCCTGAACAAGAAGGTCTTGTCTCAAAGGTAGCTTCCAAGGTGGAGCCGATGACATATTCACCAGATCTGCATACCAAGTCCTGCGTGGCCACGCAGGAGCTATCAAGATCACCAACGCCCTCTCCTGAATGATCCTGGCTACCAGCCTGGGGATGAGAGGAAACGGCGGGAACACATAAGCTAGTTTGAAGGTCCAAGGTGCTACTAGTGCATCCACTAGAGCCGCCTTGGGATCCCTGGATCTGGACCCGTAGCAAGGAACTTTGAAGTTCTGACGAGAGGCCATCAGATCCATGTCTGGAATGCCCCACAGCTGAGTGACTTGGGCAAAGATTTCCGGATGGAGTTCCCACTCCCCCGGATGCAATGTCTGACGACTCAGAAAATCCGCTTCCCAATTTTCCACTCCTGGGATGTGGATAGCAGACAGGTGGCAGGAGTGAAACTCCGCCCATAGAATGATTTTGGTCACTTCTTCCATCGCCAGGGAACTCCTTGTTCCCCCCTGATGGTTGATGTACGCAACAGTTGTCATGTTGTCTGATTGAAACCGTATGAACTTGGCCCTCGCTAGCTGAGGCCAAGCCTTGAGAGCATTGAATATCGCTCTCAGTTCCAGAATATTTATCGGTAGAAGAGATTCTTCCCGAGACCAAAGACCCTGAGCTTTCAGGGATCCCCAGACCGCGCCCCAGCCCATCAGACTGGCGTCGGTCGTGACAATGACCCACTCTGGTCTGCGGAATGTCATCCCTCGTGACAGGTTGTCCAGGGACAGCCACCAACGGAGTGAGTCTCTGGTCCTCTGATTTACTTGTATCTTCGGAGACAAGTCTGTATAGTCCCCATTCCACTAACTGAGCATGCACAGTTGTAATGGTCTTAGATGAATGCGTGCAAAAGGAACTATGTCCATTGCCGCTACCATCAACCCGATCACTTCCATGCACTGAGCTATGGAAGGAAGAGGAACGGAATGAAGTATCCGACAAGAGTCTAGAAGTTTTGTTTTTCTGGCCTCTGTCAGAAAAATCCTCATTTCTAAGGAGTCTATTATGGTTCCCAAGAAGGGAACCCTTGTTGACGGAGATAGAGAACTCTTTTCCACGTTCACTTTCCATCCGTGAGATCTGAGAAAGGCCAGGACAATGTCCGTGTGAGCCTTTGCTTGAGGAAGGGACGACGCTTGAATCAGAATGTCGTCCAAGTAAGGTACTACAGCAATGCCCCTTGGTCTTAGCACCGCTAGAAGGGACCCTAGTACCTTTGTGAAAATCCTTGGAGCAGTGGCTAATCCGAAAGGAAGCGCCACGAACTGGTAATGTTTGTCCAGGAATGCGAACCTCAGGAACCGATGATGTTCCTTGTGGATAGGAATATGTAGATACGCATCCTTTAAATCCACCGTGGTCATGAATTGACCTTCCTGGATGGAAGGAAGAATTGTTCGAATGGTTTCCATCTTGACGATGGAACCTTGAGAAACTTGTTTAAGATCTTGAGATCTAAGATTGGTCTGAACGTTCCCTCTTTCTTGGGAACTATAAACAGATTGGAGTAGAACCCCATTACTTGTTCTCTTAATGGAACAGGATGAATCACTCCCATTTTTAACAGGTCTTCTACACAATGTAAGAATGCCTGTCTTTTTATGTGGTCTGAAGACAACTGAGACCTGTGGAACCTCCCCCTTGGGGGAAGTCCCTTGAATTCCAGAAGATAACCTTGGGAGACTATTTCTAGCGCCCAAGGATCCAGAACATCTCTTGCCCAAGCCTGAGCGAAGAGAGAGAGTCTGCCCCCCACCAGATCCGGTCCCGGATCGGGGGCCAACATTTCATGCTGTCTTGGTAGCAGTGGCAGGTTTCTTGGCCTGCTTTCCCTTGTTCCAGCCTTGCATTGGTCTCCAAGCTGGCTTGGCTTGAGAAGAATTACCCTCTTGCTTAGAGGACGTAGCACCTTGGGCTGGTCCGTTTCTACGAAAGGGACGAAAATTAGGTTTATTTTTTGCCTTGAAAGGCCGATCCTGAGGAAGGGCGTGGCCCTTACCCCCAGTGATATCAGAGATAATCTCTTTCAAGTCAGGGCCAAACAGCGTTTTCCCCTTGAAAGGAATGTTAAGTAGCTTGTTCTTGGAAGACGCATCAGCCGACCAAGATTTCAACCAAAGCGCTCTGCGCGCCACAATAGCAAACCCAGAATTCTTAGCCGCTAACCTAGCCAATTGCAAAGTGGCGTCTAGGGTGAAAGAATTAGCCAATTTGAGAGCATTGATTCTGTCCATAATCTCCTCAAAAGGAGGAGAATCACTATCGACCGCCTTTATCAGCTCATCGAACCAGAAACATGCGGCTGTAGCGACAGGGACAATGCATGAAATTGGTTGTAGAAGGTAACCCTGCTGAACAAACATCTTTTTAAGCAAACCTTCTAATTTTTTATCCATAGGATCTTTGAAAGCACAACTATCCTCTATGGGTATAGTGGTGCGTTTGTTTAAAGTGGAAACCGCTCCCTCGACCTTGGGGACTGTCTGCCATAAGTCCTTTCTGGGGTCGACCATAGGAAACAATTTTTTAAATATGGGGGGAGGGACGAAAGGAATACCGGGCCTTTCCCATTCTTTATTAACAATGTCCGCCACCCGCTTGGGTATAGGAAAAGCTTCTGGGAGCCCCGGCACCTCTAGGAACTTGTCCATTTTACATAGTTTCTCTGGGATGACCAACTTGTCACAATCATCCAGAGTGGATAATACCTCCTTAAGCAGAATGCGGAGATGTTCCAACTTAAATTTAAATGCAATCACATCAGGTTCAGCTTGTTGAGAAATGTTCCCTGAATCAGTAATTTCTCCCTCAGACAAAACCCCCCTGGCCCCATCAGACTGGGTTAGGGGCCCTTCAGAAATATTATTATCAGCGTCGTCATGCTCTTCAGTATCTAAAACAGAGCAGTCGCGCTTACGCTGATAAGTGTTCATTTTGGCTAAAATGTTTTTGACAGAATTATCCATTACAGCCGTTAATTGTTGCATAGTAAGGAGTATTGGCGCGCTAGATGTACTAGGGGCCTCCTGAGTGGGCAAGACTCGTGTAGACGAAGGAGGGAATGATGCAGTACCATGCTTACTCCCCTCACTTGAGGAATCATCTTGGGCATCATTGTCATTGTCACATAAATCACATTTATTTAAATGAATAGGAATTCTGGCTTCCCCACATTCAGAACACAGTCTATCTGGTAGTTCAGACATGTTAAACAGGCATAAACTTGATAACAAAGTACAAAAAACTTTAAATTTTAAACTGAACACACTTTATTACTGCAATTGCGAAAAAACATGAAGGAATTGTTCAAAATTCACCAAACTTTCACCACAGTGTCTTAAAGCCTTAAAAGTATTGCACACCAAATTTGGAAGCTTTAACCCTTAAAATAACGGAACCGGAGCCGTTTTGAACTTCAACCCCTTTACAGTCCCTGGTATCTGCTTTGCTGAGACCCAACCAAGCCCCAAGGGGAATACGATACCAAATGACGCCTTCAGAAAGTCTTTTCTAAGTATCAGAGCTCCTCTCACATGCGACTGCATGCCATGCCTCTCAAAAACAAGTGCGCAACACTGGCGCGAAAATGAGGCTCTGCCTATGCTTTGGGAAAGCCCCTAAAGAATAAGGTGTCTAAAACAGTGCCTGCCGATATTATTATATCAAAATACCCAGATAAAATGATTCCTCAAGGCTAAATATGTGTTAATAATCAATCGATTTAGCCCAGAAAAAGTCTACAGTCTTAATGAGCCCTTTTTGAAGCCCTTATTTACGATCGTAATAAACATGGCTTACCGGATCCCATAGGGAAAATGACAGCTTCCAGCATTACATCGTCTTGTTAGAATGTGTCATACCTCAAGCAGCAAGAGACTGCTCACTGTTCCCCCAACTGAAGTTAATTGCTCTCAACAGTCCTGTGTGGAACAGCCATGGATTTTAGTGACGGTTGCTAAAATCATTTTCCTCATACAACAGAAATCTTCATCTCTTTTCTGTTTCTGAGTAAATAGTACATACCAGCACTATTTCAAAATAACAAACTCTTGATTGAATAATAAAAACTACAGTTAAACACTAAAAAACTCTAAGCCATCTCCGTGGAGATGTTGCCTGTACAACGGCAAAGAGAATGACTGGGGTAGGCGGAGCCTAGGAGGGATCATGTGACCAGCTTTGCTGGGCTCTTTGCCATTTCCTGTTGGGGAAGAGAATATCCCACAAGTAAGGATGACGCCGTGGACCGGACACACCTATGTTGGAGAAATTATCTTCGAGACTTCCAACATCGCTAGGGAACTCCTGGTTCCCCCTTGATGATTGATGTAAGCCACAGTCGTGATGTTGTCCGACTGAAATCAGATGAACCTCAGTGTTGCTAACTGAGGCCAAGTTAGAAGAGCATTGAATATTGCTCTTAATTCTAGAATGTTTATCGGGAGGAGTCTCTCCTCCTGAGTCCACGATCCCTGAGCCTTCAGGGAGTTCCAGACTGCTCCCCAGCCTAGTAGGCTGGCATCTGTTGTTACAATCGTCCAATCTGGTCTGCGAAAAGTCATTCCTTTGGACAGATGAACCCGTGACAACCACCAGAGAAGAGAATCTCTGGTCTCCTGGTCCAGATTTAGCAAAGGGGACAGATCTGAGTAATCCCCGTTCCATTGACTTAGCATGCATAGTTGCAGCGGTCTGAGATGTAGGCGCGCAAATGGCACTATGTCCATTGCCGCGACCATTAAGCCGATTACTTCCATGCACTGAGTACTGATGGGCTTGGAATGGAGTGAAGGACACGGCAAGCATTGAGAATCTTTGATAACCTGGACTCCGTCAGGTAAATCTTCATCTCTACAGAATCTATAAGAGTCCCTAGAAAAGGGACCCTTGTGAGTGGTAACAGAGAACTCTTCTCCACGTTCACTTTCCACCCATGCGACCTCAGAAATGCTAGAACTATCTCTGTATGAGACTTTGCATTTTGAAAACTTGACGCTTGTATCAGAATGTCGTCTAGGTACGGAGCCACCGCTATGCCTCGTGGTCTTAGTACCGCCAGAAGTGAGCCCAGAACCTTTGTAAAAATTCTCGGGCCGTAGCTAACCCGAAGGGAAGAGCTACAAACTGGTAATGCCCGTCTAGAAAGGCAAACCTTAGGTACCGATAATGATCTTTGTGAATCGGTATGTGAAGGTAGGCATCCTTTAAGTCCACTGTGGTCATATATTGACCCTCTTGGATCATGGGTAGGATGGTCCGAATGGTTTCCATCTTGAACGACGGAACCCTTAGGAATTTGTTTAAGATCTTTAAGTCTAAGATTGGTCTGAAAGTTCCCTCTTTCTTGGGAACCACAAACAGATTTGAATAAAACCCTTGCCCCTGTTCCGTTCGCGGAACTGGGTGGATCACTCCATCACTAAGAGGTCTTGTACACATTGTAGAAATGCCTCTTTCTTTACTAGGTTTGTTGATAACCTTGACAGATGAAACCTCCCTTGTGGAGGAGAAGTTTTGAAATCCAGAAGGTATCCCTGAGATATAATCTCCAACGTCCAGGGATCCTGTACATCTCTTGCCCAAGCCTGGGCGAAGAGAGAAAGTCTGCCCCCCACTAGATCCGTCTCCGGAAAGGGGGCCCTGTCTTCATGCTGTCTTAGGGGCGGAAGTAGGCTTTCTGGCCTGCTTGCCCTTGTTCCATGACTGGTTGCCTTTCCAACCCTGTCTGTAACGAGCAGTAGTTCCTTCCTGTTTTGGAGCGGAGGAAGTTGATGCTGCTCCTGCCTTGAAATTACGAAAGGCACGAAAATTAGACTGTTTGGCCTTTGATTTGGCCCTGTCCTGAGGAAGGGTGTGGCCCTTACCTCCAGTAATGTCAGCAATAATTTCCTTCAAGCCGGGCCAGAATAAGGTCTGCCCTTTGAAAGGAATGTTTAGTAGTTTAGACTTAGAAGTTACATCTGCTGACCAGGATTTAAGCCATAGCGCTCTGCGCGCCTGTATGGCGAATCCGGAATTCTTAGCCGTAAGTTTGGTTAAATGCACTACGGCATCCGAAACAAACGCATTAGCCAGCTTAAGGGTTCTAATCTTGCTCAAAGATTCATCCAATGGTGCTGTGCGAATCGCCTCTTCCAGAGACTCAAACCAGCATGCCGCTGCAGCAGTGACAGGCGCAATGCATGCAAGAGGCTGTAATATAAAACCTTGTTGAACAAACATTTTCTTAAGGTAACCCTCTAATTTTTTATCCATTGGATCTGAGAAAGCACAGCTATCCTCCACCGGGATAGTGGTACGCTTGGCTAAAGTAGAAACTGCTCCCTCCACCTTAGGGACCGTCTGCCATAAGTCTCGTGTGGTGGCGTCTATAGGGAACATTTTTCTAAATATCGGAGGAGGGGAAAAAGGCACACCGGGTCTATCCCACTCCTTGCTAATAATCTCTGTAAGCCTCTTTGGTATAGGAAAAACGTCAGTACACACCGGTACTGCATAGTATTTATCCAGCCTACATAATTTCTCTGGGATTGCCACCGTGTCACAATCATTCAGAGCCGCTAACACCTCCCCTAGCAACACGCGGAGGTTCTCAAGCTTAAATATAAAATTTGAAATTTCTGAATCGGGTCTCCCCGAATCAGAACCGTCACCCACAGAATGAAGCTCTCCGTCCTCATGTTCTGCAAATTGTGACTCAGTATCAGACATGGCTCTCGTGTCATCGGCGCGCTCTGTCCTTAACCCAAAGCTGTCGCGCTTGCCTCTTAACTCGGGCATATTGTATAATACTTCTTTCATAACATTAGCCATATCATGTAAAGTGATTTGTAAGGGCCTTGATGTACTTGGCGCCTCAATCTTACGCACCTCCCGAGCGGGAGACGAAGGTACTGACACGTGAGGAGAGTTAGACGGCATAACTTCCCCCTCGTTGTCTGGTGATAATTTCTTTATCGGTACAGATTGACTTTTATTCAAAGTAATATCAATACAATTGGTACACATATTTCTATTGGGCTCCACATCGGCTTTTAAACATAATGAACAAGCAGATTCCTCTGTATCAGACATGTTTAAACAGACTAGCAATGAAGCTAGCAAGCTTGGAAATTACTTCAATAAGTTTACAAGCAATATAAAAAACGCTGCAGCGCTTTTTTAAAAAACACAATTGAATAACAAAGAACTAGTTCAGTTATAGTCAACAATTCTTTAAATGTATTAATTAGCAGAGGATTGCACCCATTAGCAAAAGGATGATTAACCCCTCAGTACCCAAAACGGATATCAAATTAAGATTTAACGCTTTTATCACAGTCAAACACACTGTCACAGGTCTGCTGAGCTCTCTGGAGACGTCCTGGATCAAAGAGGAAGAAGCAGGAAGACTGTGCTAGAATTTTAACTGCGCAACAAGGCGCTACAAAAGGTCCCTCCCACTCCTATTACAACAGTGGGAGACCTGATATAACGGTTTCTATGCAGAAATATACGTTAGCCGTGTGGAAAAAAATCATGCCCAAAAAGATTTATCACCAAAGTACCTCACAAAACGATTAACATGTCAGTAAACGTTTTAAAAAACAACATTTCAGATGCTGTGTAAAGTTATTACTAAGCCTGCTACCAGTCGCTTCTACTGCAGTTAAGGCTCACACATTATATCAGTATTAACAGTATTTTTTCAGTCAAATTCTAGTCCCTAGAAAATAACTCTACTGTGCATACATTTATCAGCCTGATACCAGTCACTACTACTGCATTTAAGGCTGTACTTACATCATACGGGTAACAGCAGTGTTTTCTTAGTCAATTCCATTCCCAGAAAATATTGTACTGCACATACCTCATTTCCGGGGGCCCCCGCATGCTATTCCCATTTTCTGAAGTTACCCCACTCCTCAGAATGTCGAGAACAGCCAGTGGATCTTAGTTACGCCTGCTAAGATCATAGAAAACGCAGGCAGTTTCTTCTTCCAAACACTGCCTGAGATAGAAAAACAGCACACTCCTGTGCCATTTAAAATAACAAACTTTTGATTGAAGAATAATTAAGTAAAAACTCCAGCTCCTCTCGCGACCTCCTTCTTTGTTGAGGGTTGCAAGAGAATGACTGGGTATGACATGTGAGGGGAGGAGCTATATAGCAGCTCTGCTTGGGTGATCCTCTTGCAACTTCCTGTTGGGAAGGAGAATATATCCCATAAGTAATGGAAGACCCGTGGACTGAACACACTTAACAAGAGAAAGTCCTGCACTTAGTGCTATGCACGCACTTTTTTTTTTTTTTTTTAAATACATTTTTTTATTGAGGTTTTTGAAAACAATGACAATAGTAACTTAACATGCATCAATGTATAAATACATAATTGTGCTTACAAGTCAAACAAATAGAACAGCACTACCACAGATAGCTAATACAAACCAGTTAGGCGTAAATGATTACCACATAGTAAAGCATTTGTCATCATACTGGTAAATATTCTTAATATAAAGAATTAGAGCTTCTTTAAAGGTATTTGGATGCCCTTCCCATTGCTAGTCGTGCTACTTATCGACACTACAGGAAGGAGTGTATTAGTATCATTTGGTAAGGTTACGTATATATAAGAAGTGGCAGTCTGTAGTTGCGGTAATTAAATGCAAATGTCTGAAAATGGAACCTCATTTTTCTTGAATATGATAGAAATGATTCCCTACTTTGTTCTTAAGGTCACTTTTGGACCTGAGAAATCTAATGAGGGGCGATAAGGGAAATTGGTTTTTGCATGGCCACTTGTGGGCCTAGTGAGGGAAGGGGAAATTCAGCGGGTAAGCACCGCTATGCAAATGAGGGAGAAAGTGGAGGGCGGAGCTATATATATATATATATATTCCAAAAGAAATGGTCGCACTCTCAGGTCTTTTTTAGTGAAAAATCGTGGTAAATTTTAATGAAACGTTTTCGGGGTATTCTTCCCCATCATCAGCATAAACATACAGTGCATCAAACAAACTTAAATAGAAGCCTATTGCTCGTTAAACATAAATCAAAAATACCTGTGTGTGAAGATTTCTCAGTGTGGTGGCGCCAAACAGTGTGTGTGTGGAACGCATGTTTGCGTTCCACTATGTGAACCGGAAGTGTTAAGTGCAATATTGTATCCGGTATCCTCATTTCTATACAAAGCTTGTAATGTTATAATATCGATACAAATTTACTGTGTTAATAAATTGAATTACTAAAGTATGTAATAGTGTTTCAAACTCTGTGCCATTATTGACAGTGTATCTTATTCTACATATTGTTACAATTGCGTGAATTTATTTAGCCGGTGCCTTCTGCACTACTCATAGGCTCATATATATGCATGTGCATTGTTCCCTATTATCTAAATTACATCTCCCTTACTGGAGTGTTACTATAGTTCATTATGATGATCTCTGTGACAGGTTCTATAGAGTTCGCTGTCATCTTATAGTTGTCATAGGAACCATTTGTTCTGCCGGTTCTACTTGGGCGGATGGATCTATTGATTTACCTAGTTCAGATTTACCACTATTCTATGGCCAGTATGTATTACCTTCATGTCTCACTATTACCATGATTTTTTTGGACTTCAATCATTTACGTATCACTTGTACTTGTCCTGGAATGTGCTTTGTTAAAGGGGCTAAAAGTATTCTCTGGCACTTAGTGTATGTAGTATATGTATATCATCTTAAGTCTCGTATATGTTTTCCTAGGCTATATTTATAGATTATGTGATTGATCCCCTCCTATAGACCTGAATACCAGTAAAGGAGAATAAAATCCTCTAACCATTTAGCATGGGTAAAAATACAAAATTATTGGTAAAAAATAAGAAATATATAGAAACAAAAAATAGAAAATAGCAACCTAACTACTGTTGCTACATTACACACTTAGCTCTAGTAATGTATAATTGGTATTGATTTTGTTCTAAATTATATCTATCTCTCTTGTGCCTGTATACACATTACGTGTATTATATACATCTTAGCTCTCTTATTGTGTATTAGAGAAAGCTATTGTTGCCCTGTTAGTCCATATAGTTGCTCCGTGTCAAATTTCTATATAGTGATGTCCATCCTTAATTGAATCTTTGAGTTCATCATAGTTGGACAGTCCTAGTACAGTGTCCCTATTTTTTGATGTTGGCACAACCTGACCCTTGGACGTATGGGATGTCTTCCTCAATTGGATGGTTGATGTCCTCTCTGTCATGGTTATGTACCCATGGTTCCTAGACCTGTGTCTTTTCTGGTGTTCCTGTCGGTTGTTCTCTGCACATTAAGATTGTCGCCTTAGACTGGTGCAGATGGATCATCTCTGTGTAGTTGCCATGGATTTAAAGGAAGCTCCGTCTTTTAAGTCTGCATGAGAACTTGTTGGCAATTGGCATTAATATACCGAGTGATGTTGCATTGGAGGCATCATTACCATGACTCCCCCAACGCCAGGTAGTGCACCCTGCGCTGTATGGTCTACCCCCCTAGAGGCCTGACCCTCAGTGCATTGTCACATAATACTCAAGGTGTATTTGCCATGCCCCAGTATGTGTCTCAGCTTAAATGAGCGCTTTAAAATCCGGAGGTGAGTTTAACCCTCCTGGGGCTACCGTGCCCAATCTATATATCCATTCAGCTTCTCTTCTAAGCAGAGCCTTATTTCTGTCACCACCCCTATCAAGGGGGGGGATATGATCAATTAGGATATATCTGATAGTGGACACCTGGTGTCTCATGTCGGCACAGTGTCTGGCCACCGGTTGGTCCGATCCTCCTTGTTCTAATGCCAGCCGTATTGCCCGTCTGTGGTTAGCCATCCTATCGCGGAGTGTTCCGCTCGTCTTACCCACATAGAACCGGGCACATGGACAGAATAAAAGGTAAACTACAAATGTTGTAGTGCAGGATATTGAGTGCTTGATCTTGAATACTTTATTCGTGTGAGGATGGTGAAAGTTCTTAGTTGTTATGAGACCATTACATGTTGTGCACCCTAGGCACCTGTATGAACCTTTGATGTTAGTGTGGGCAGTATCCATGTAGCTTGATTTAGGGTCTGTGCGTACCAAGCTGTCCTTAAGGTTAGTTCCCCTCCGGTATGCTACCATTGGTGTCAGGTTGTGCGTGAAGGTCAATTTAGGGTCAGACTGCACTATTGGCCAGTGTTCTCTTAGTATGTTACCAGCTTGTGTGGTGTTAGGTGAAAACGTTGTTGCCATTATCAATTTGTTCAGCTTCTCTGTCAGATTCCCCTTATGTATCAGGCTGTCCTGTGTGTGTGGAAGGACTTGTTTTAGGGTACTGTCAAGCATCTGTTGCTTGTATCCCCGCTGTAAGAATTTGTCTCGCATGAGCTGTAGCTGTGAGACCCCTGTGGCTCTGTTTGAATTATTCCGCACTACTCTTGTCATCTGTGATTTGACTATCCCTTTTAATAGGGCTGGGGGGTGACAGCTTGTTGCACTTAAAATGGAATTTTTATCAGTAGGCTTGCTGTAGAGTGTGGTACCTAAGGAATTACCATCTATGTAGATAGTGAGGTCTAGGAATTGTATCTCTTTATGGTGGTGCGTGATCTTGAATCTCACTGGTGTAGGGGTATTGTTCCATTTCATAAACCACTCTGACAGCGCCTGTTGTCCGCCACGCCACACCATGAACACATCATCGATGTATCTTGCGTAGTACACAACCTGCGATGTGTCAGTGCTCCATAGGAATTGGTTTTCAAATTGAGACATATATATATTGGCATACGATGGGGCCATGTTAGACCCCATCGCAGTGCCTGTAAGTTGCAAATAAAAAGATGTCTCAAAGCGAAAGTAATTCCTAGTGAGACAGTATTCCATTAGTGTCAAAAAATAGTCAATGGGGGGTCCCTCATACAGTGTACTGTCTATGAGGTGTTGTTTGGTAGCCATGAGTCCTGTGTCGTGAGGGATGATAGTGTAGAGACTGTTGACATCCAGGGTGACCAGGATGTCTCCAGTCTCCACATGCACATCCCTCATCTTCCTAATAAGGTCATTAGTGTCTGAAATGAATGATCTGACAGTCTTGACAATGGGTTGGAGGAAAATATCTATTACTTGTGCCACTGGCTGTGTGAGTGATTGTACTGCAGAGACTATGGGTCGCCCTGGTGGGTGGTGTAGGGTTTTGTGTATCTTTGGGGTGGTGTATAATATTGGGATTCTTGGATGTGTTGTAGTGCAGTATTCAAAGAGTTGTTCCGTTAGGTATCCTTGTTCAAATCCTAATTTAAGGATACCATCCAGTTCTTTCTTGTATTTGACCGTAGGGTCACCTGGTAACTTGCTATAAGTGTTGTTGTCAGTCAATTGCTTAAGTATGTCTTCTTTGTAATCCTCATAGTCCATCAGGACTATTGCCCCACCTTTATCCGCAGGGCGAATGACCAGAGCATGGTCATTTTGTAAGGTTTTAATAGCTGCTCTTTCAGTGTTTGTGAGGTTGTGTCTCCATTTGTTGGACTTATTATGTGTTTCCATATCTTGTGCCACTAGCCTCATAAATGTCTTAGTGCTGGCACTACTGTTTGTTGGCTCGAATGTACTGGGTTTTTTGCACTTATGGACAGGATTAGTAAGTTCTGGTGTTATTGGAGCGTGCTGAAAATATTCTTTAATTTTCATTGTGCGATTCAATTTATACAAGTCCAATTTAAGGTCCATTTCATTAGTTTTATGACTTGGTATAAACGATAGACCTTTATTGAGCATGGAGCTCTCTGCTGCTGTAAGAGCATGCCTACTAAGATTGATCACTATATCCTCCGTCTGTTGCGGCGTGTGGGTCTGTGTCTGTCCCCTTGCCCTCCTGATGTGTGGTCTAGAGTGCCTCCCCCTCCTCTGCGTGACCTCGTGGTAACCCCTAAAAAATGATGATCAGGGGTAGATTGTCCCCTATGTATATATGGGGGATGGTATGGGGGTTGCGTCTGATATGTATTTGGTGATGTGGGTGTGTGTCTAGTGATGCTAGTGTCTGTTTCTGATGAATCAGCACCACTGGTGTCAACTGTTGTAAATTGTACTCTCCTAGGTCGAAAAGGTCTCCTAGGTCTACCCTCTGATGTACCAGTTAGCCACTTGTAGACTCTACCATTAGTGTAGTCTGCTTTCACAGATTCAAGTTTCCTGTTTTTAAATACTGCTAATTCAGTTTTATATTTATCAACCTGTTGCTGTAATTTGGTGAGCCAGTTTTCCTGCTGATCTGCTGCAAGTGTTTCATTATGTATTTGTTCAAATGCTACTATCTCGTTTTTGACCTTGTTAAGTATTGTAGTGACCTCCTCTATTACTAGTAAGATAAGATCTAGGGAGCACTTATTTAATATGTGGCACCACTTCTTTCTAAATTCAGGATTGTCACAACCTATTGTAGGGATATTTTTTACCCTGAAACCCCTAGGGATATGGTTTAACCTGTGATATTCTGAAAGATAGCTACCGTGTAATGTTAGGTCTGTTTCTCGCTTTTTGAGTTTCAATAAGTTATGGTATATATTAACAGGGGTCTCACCAGCCGTCGCTCTGCTGATAGGGGCGAACAGGATTCTTGCCGCATCGTCTGGGGTGTATGTGACTGTGCCAATCTGGGCCCCACGGGCTTGTGCTCCTACATCAGGATCTTGTTCCATGGTAGTTGTCCCAATGGGAGGGAGGGTCAAAGACGTGAGAGGAACTGGTTCCATAACTGCGCTTGCTGTAAGTTGTAGAAATGTTCAGCGTGGATCCCAATGTATTGTAATGTAAGCACTGGAGAAATTCAATACCAAATCCAAAACTATAGTTCACTGAGTGAAAAAATCAGGCTGAGGGGGTACACTTGTATAGAAATATCAAAACCCATCAGTTGTACAGTGTTACCCTCCAATGGTCATCTGCCCGGGTGCCAACATGTAATCAATATTCCAAAAGAAATGGTCGCACTCTCAGGTCTTTTTTTTTTTTTTTTTTTTTTTTTTTTTTTTTTAAACTTTTTATTGAAAAGTTCAGAAGCTTACAGTTTTCAATGGTAAGGTGTACAGTTACAGCTTTGCTTCACATTATCTACTTATACATTTAACATATTATTAACAATTTAACTGCAGAAAGGAATTCCTAGTTATTAGGATTTTGATAAATTAAAACAAAGAAAAGAGAGGGGAAGGAAGAACCCAGAGCGTTTATGTACTTGTGCTTGAATGGTTAAGTAAAAATTTTGCATTCCTTTGCTTATCTGGTGTCTAAGACGTACAAATTACCTTGCTATGGGTACTAAGATTCTCGGCTATTACTCTCACTATTTATCTAGTCAGGCATTTCTATATTCGTCCCATATAAATCGTATTGAGTCTAAGTCGTCTTGTCGGTTGGTCAGCTTGAAGTGGTATTTCTCTAATGTAAGTGCATGTGTTACTGTAGCTTTCCATACCTCCACTGAAGGAAGGTCTGGCTTCTTCCAGTTTAATGGTATTAATTTTTTCCCTGAATTGACCATAATTGTCAAAAGTGTTAGCCTATATTTACAAGTTATTTTAGGGAATGAGTTAAAAAGAAGAGTCCAGCTGTTTAGTGGTAAGGACAGTTGCAAAACTTTCTCAATTTCTCTTTTGATGGCCTCCCAGTAATCTTTTACTATTGGGCATTGCCACCAGATGTGATATGGCGTGCCCCTATCTTGACAGCCTCTCCAGCACATGTCTGAAACTGTGGGAAAAATTTGGTGTAGACGCACTGGTGTATAGTACCACCTGCACATCAGTTTCAAATTCATCTCTTGAATAGAGATGGATGAAGAAGCTTTACTCATGCGTGTGAATATATCATACCATGTTCGCCTGGGCATAGAGCTTTCTGATTCCTTCTCCCATGCGCTGACATAAGATGGCAGTGTTTTAGAGTATATAACTAAAATTTGTCTGTGTGTGAGAGATAATATTCCTCGATTTGGTAGAGGGTTGATACATATATTCTCAAATGGGGTAAGAGGTCGAGTTAGATGTGTTTTGGACGGGTGTGTGGTGAGAAAGTGGGATATTTGCAAATACGCTAGCCAATCTTGAAATCTAGGGCCATGTTGAGCAATAATGTCTTCTTGCGATTTCGGTTTTCCTGCTGTGTAAAATTCACAGACAGGAAGAGATTCTCGTATACTTAAGGGATATTCCCCTCTCTTTATAAGGTTAAGTGGATGGAGTGCGCTCCCCATTATCGGGGTCAGCGGGGAGTATGTCGAGGAGATGTGCGGATATTTCTTGATTACCCTATCCCAACATTTGTAAGTTTCCCATGTCGTTGTGGCTACAGTTTTTGGAAGTGCTCTTTGATTGGGAGGGAGCCAGCAGGAGCCTCCTAACGGAGTATTGTTAGCTAACTGATGTTCTAGCTGGACCCATTCTTTATTGACTGCATTCTTACACCAATCAACGATTCTGGTCAGAAAGGTTGCCTGCCTATAGTGTTGTAGGTTCGGGGCCCCCATGCCTCCTAATTCTCTTGGACGGTAAAGTGTTGCTGTTGCTATGCGTGGTCGCTTATTTGCCCATATAAACTTGGTTAGCATTTTTTGTATCTGGTAGGTTATTTGTTCCGGGAGGGGAATGGGTAAGGTTTGCATATAATACAAAATTTTTGGTAATATGACCATTTTGATCGCATTAAGTCTACCAAGCCAGGAAAGGAATTTATTGTTCCAAGCTCTTAGCAATGAGGATATATGTAGTTTAAGTGAGTTATAATTAAGTGTTAAAATTTCAGAGATATTAGGAGAGATATGTACCCCAAGGTACTTGATCGCTTTATCTTGAATTCTGAATTGAAATTGCTGTTGCAGAGTTTTTACTGCTGCTGGCTCTAAGTTAATACCCAACAATTCAGATTTAGATATATTTATACTGAAGTTAGAGTAGAGGCCGTACTCTTGTATCAAATGAATAAGGGCGGGGACTGACTTGCTAGGGTGCGTTAGTGTGGTAAATATGTCATCTGCATACATTGTAATTTTGTATTCCGACTGTCCTATCCGATGTCCTGTTATGTGTTCGTTATCCCTAACATATGAGGCTAATACTTCCATGGATAACACGAAAAGTAGTGGAGACAGGGGGCATCCCTGCCTCGTGCCATTTGTTATTTGGAATGGGTCTGAGACTGAGTCATTGAGCTTAACTTTTGCTTGTGGGGTGTTATATAATGAGAAGATCTTCCCAATTAATTCCTGATCAAACCCAAATTTAGATAGAACTTGCTTTAGGAAGTTCCAGCTGAGCCTATCAAAGGCTTTCTCCGCATCCATTGAAATGAATGCGGAGGGTGTGTGCATACGGTGTGCATGTTCCATTAGCGCTAAAAGTTTAGTAGTGTTGTCACGTGTCTCTCGTGTCGGCGTAAAGCCGGCCTGGTTGATGTGGACTATTTGGGGGAGGACTTTATTAATACGTGCTGTTAATATTTTGGCATATAATTTTATGTCTACATTCAGCAATGAGATTGGGCGGAAATTTGCCGGGGTGTCTGGGGACTTCCCCGGCTTAGGGACTACTGAGATTTGTGCTTCTAGCATAGAGGGAGGAAACGGGTTATTATCAGTTACTTCATTAAAAAGGGGCGTTAGGTGGGGTACTAGGTTTTGGGAAAAGAGCTTATAATATTTTGATGAGAAGCCGTCTGGGCCTGGACTTTTCCCATTTTGTAATGTGCTAATCGCATGCTGTATTTCATGCGCCGTGATGGGTTTCTTTAAGTCCTGCAATTGGTCTTGTGTAATTTTGGGTATATTACACTTTGCTACATATGACTTGAGATTTATGAGGTGTTCCTCTGAGGGTGGTGTTTTGGAAATGTTATATAGATTAATATAATATTCTCTAAAACTATCTAGAATTTCTTTTGTTGTGGTTAGGAAACTCTGACCTTGTGGTTTCCTAATCTCATAAATATATGACTTAAACCGCTTCTTTTTTAGTGCCCTCGCTAGCAGTTTGCCTGCTCTATTGCTCTCATAATAAAACATGCTGTTTGTTTTCCGTTGTAGGTTATGGTACTCTATATCTAAAAAACTGTCTAGGGCTGAGCGGGCCGTTTGGTACTTCTGGAATATTTCTAAATTATTTGGGTTTTGTTTTATTGCCAGGTCCATTCGGGAAAATTCATCAGCCAGATCATTATATTGTTGCCTCATATGACGCTGTCTCTGGGCTTTTAATTTTATTAGTTCCCCCCTCAGTACACTTTTATGTGCTTCCCAAATCATATATTTATTATTTATAGAATTTACATTGTGTGCAAAATATTCTGTGATCAGTGTTGATATCTTCGATTGGGTGTCTGGGTCGTTCAGTAAAGTGTCATCTAACTTCCAAAGAAACGTATCTGACTGCGTTTCTGGCCAAGAGAATTTTAGTTTTACTGCTGCATGGTCTGACCATGCTGTTGGGGAAATATCACAGCTATGTATATTAGGGAGGCCTTTCTGATTAGTGAAAATATAGTCTAATCTGCTATGCGTCTTGTTGGGGCTAGAATAAAAAGTGTAATCCTTTGTTTCTGGGTGTATAAGACGCCAAAGGTCATATAAGTTAAGGTCTTTTAGGTTTCTCCATAATGTTGTAGTAGTTTTTTTGGATACCATTATTTTAGGATTGGAACTATCTTTATGGGGCTGGAGGGGAAAGTTTAGATCTCCTGCTAGAAACACTGGACCTACTGCCAAATCTAATGTTTTCTTAAACATAGTGTGGAAGAAAGAATTTTGCTTGTTATTTGGTGCGTAAACATTTACTAACGTTATGGGTCTTCCATATAACAGTCCAGTTAGGCCTAGAAATCTGCCCTCCTTGTCTTTACTGATATTTGAAGTCGTGAACGGGAGGTCTTTTTTGATTAGGATGCTCACTCCTGCTTTTTTATGGGGTCCTGAGCTATGGTAATGTGTGGTGTATGTTTTCCCTAGATATTTTGGTTCTCTTTGATATTGAAAATGAGTCTCCTGCAAGAATATTATGTCTGCATGTCGTTTAGCTAGGTCAGATAGTGCTTTGCTGCGTTTATGAGGTGAGTTCAGCCCTTTAGCGTTTTGCGTTAGTAAAGTCAGATGGTGTGAGCGTTTATCTGTGTGTCTCGACATCATTACCTATACTTGATAGAACTTGATCAGGAATGCTGCATTGTACATTGCTCTGGGTTCGGGAGAAAAAGTTTGAACACAGGTTTTTCTGCAAAACAAAATATTAACAGTGAGAACTAAGTTGTGCATTAGAGTAAACACATAACAAACAAACATATATACTGAAGTTTTAGTATATGGATTACAATACAAGTCTCTCTTCCTAACATAGGGTATATTGAGAGAATACATGGGGGATTTGGTGTTGCTAGCCCCTGGGTCTCATCTAACAGAATCTCCTTCATTCTGGTAAATAAACAATTTCAAACTGAAAGGCAATTCTAACGATAAACTATCTTGGTATAAGGCCCTGTAAATTAATATTGACTAGAATTCAGGACACTTCTGTGGAAACAGTTAGATTAGTAACAGGTGATCTAGTTGGTACTGGAATCAAAGTTTTCCCTTTTTTTGTGGAAACAGTCTGCCAATTTGGAATTCTGTCGTTAGGTCTTTTGGTAGAGGACTGGCTGTTGCTATTGTCAGATGTTGGCTTTATAGGTTCAATGTCCAGAGAGGAACAAAAGGACGCTATTTCATCTGGCGTTTTACAGATAAGTCTAATATTATCTTGAATGACCCAAATCTGCGCTGGGAAACCCCAACGGTAAGGGATCTTCTTGTTTCTTAATGCTGTGGTCAAAGGGGAGAATGCCTTCCTCTTCTGCAAAGTCTCATATGACAAGTCTTGATAGAACTGCAATACAGTACCTCTAAAGCGGATTGGCTGGTTTTTGCGTGTCTGGTTCAAGATCATTTCTTTCTCTAGAAAATTCTTGAACCTGATGATGATGTCTCTAGGAGGTGCTGTACTGGGAGGTTTGGGACGAAGTGATCGGTGTGCTCTCACCCATTGTATATCCGTCGTGTGTGAAGTTTCTTTTACATGCTGGAACAGGGCTTGCAGATAAACAGGGAAATCTCGAGGCAAGACTTCCTCTGGTACTCCTCTAATTCTAATGTTTTTCCGCCTACTGCGGTTTTCCATGTCCTCCATTTTTTCTTGGAGGGTTTGGATGACATCTTGCTGAGTATTGACCTGTTCAGTTAAGACTTGGACTTCTTCTTTTAGTTGGTCATGGTTGCTTTCTAGTGATTCAACTTGAAAACCAAGTGTGTGGATGTCTTGAGATAAGGTAGCAAGTTCTTCCCTGATACACGTGCGGACTATATCTGCTATATCTTGCTTTGATGGCAGATTACTTAAGAAAGATGCTTGTATTTGCGGCTCAGGAGTTATCACCATGGTCTTGTGTTGGGAGTTCTGGGAAGGTGTAGGTGATTGTGCTCCTGGGTTGGCTTCATCATGTAATGGTTCCATCACGTCTGCAGCTTGTAAGTATGATGTCATGGTGAGAGTTTTCAAAGGTGTCTGCTTAGTTGTCTTATCAGTTCTAATGTTACGTCTTGCCGCCATGTTTAACACTGAGTGTTTCTCAGGAAGTGTTTCTGTTGCTGTATGCTCTGCAGAGTTTTACCCCTTGAAATCGCTGTTTGCCAGAATAATGTCTATTGTGATTGATTATAAGTAGTTACCGCTGATGCGTCTATGTTTCTGAACTTAGCATCTCAGATGTAGAGTTATGTGCCTCAGGGGAACCTTTCTTTACTTTAACTGCTTTTCATGCTGTTTTCATTCCCCTGACGTTGTCAGTGATAATCTCCCTTCATCTATGTGCCTGTTCCTCGTGTAACACCTGCTGCATATGAGGGTGGTTAGATGCTTAGCAGTTAGCGGGTCTTGTAGCCTTTTAAGCAGAGACCGTGATATGTGTGTCGCAGCGGTTAACTGTTTTGCGTGCAATATGTTTCAGCCACTTATATTAGTAGGGCTCACCTTTGCCACATGTTCCGTTCCATGGAGCGATAGCCTGACAGCTTCCTGGTTCTTCTGTTAATGTGGTCTTACTTTTGGGGTTCGTGATCTGTCTGCGTTGTTCGCTACTCTGCAGGCTCTAGGGTAGGCCTCTGGTATCGTTTCAGTTTCACTTCCGGTATGGCGCAGCTACTTTAGAAGTGCACTAAGATAGTTCTTCTAAATGTCCACCGGCATGTCGTATCTTTCTGCAAAGGGGCTCATCTTGAAGCCTAGGTGTTTAGATTGCCTCTACTTCTCCTCTTTTGCAGTTTTTCAAATATCCACCTAGAATAAACTTGATATTTCAGGGCATCATGCACGGAGCTCCGGTTTTACACTGCTCTCATGGCAGCTTCCGGCTCCGCCCCCACTCTCAGGTCTTTTTTAGTGAAAAATCGTGGTAAATTTTAATGAAACGTTTTCGGGGTATTCTTCCCCATCATCAGCATAAACATACAGTGCATCAAACAAACTTAAATAGAAGCCTATTGCTCGTTAAACATAAATCAAAAATACCTGTGTGTGAAGATTTCTCAGTGTGGTGGCGCCAAACAGTGTGTGTGTGGAACGCATGTTTGCGTTCCACTATGTGAACCGGAAGTGTTAAGTGCAATATTGTATCCGGTATCCTCATTTCTATACAAAGCTTGTAATGTTATAATATCGATACAAATTTACTGTGTTAATAAATTGAATTACTAAAGTATGTAATAGTGTTTCAAACTCTGTGCCATTATTGACAGTGTATCTTATTCTACATATTGTTACAATTGCGTGAATTTATTTAGCCGGTGCCTTCTGCACTACTCATAGGCTCATATATATGCATGTGCATTGTTCCCTATTATCTAAATTACATCTCCCTTACTGGAGTGTTACTATAGTTCATTATGATGATCTCTGTGACAGGTTCTATAGAGTTCGCTGTCATCTTATAGTTGTCATAGGAACCATTTGTTCTGCCGGTTCTACTTGGGCGGATGGATCTATTGATTTACCTAGTTCAGATTTACCACTATTCTATGGCCAGTATGTATTACCTTCATGTCTCACTATTACCATGATTTTTTTGGACTTCAATCATTTACGTATCACTTGTACTTGTCCTGGAATGTGCTTTGTTAAAGGGGCTAAAAGTATTCTCTGGCACTTAGTGTATGTAGTATATGTATATCATCTTAAGTCTCGTATATGTTTTCCTAGGCTATATTTATAGATTATGTGATTGATCCCCTCCTATAGACCTGAATACCAGTAAAGGAGAATAAAATCCTCTAACCATTTAGCATGGGTAAAAATACAAAATTATTGGTAAAAAATAAGAAATATATAGAAACAAAAAATAGAAAATAGCAACCTAACTACTGTTGCTACATTACACACTTAGCTCTAGTAATGTATAATTGGTATTGATTTTGTTCTAAATTATATCTATCTCTCTTGTGCCTGTATACACATTACGTGTATTATATACATCTTAGCTCTCTTATTGTGTATTAGAGAAAGCTATTGTTGCCCTGTTAGTCCATATAGTTGCTCCGTGTCAAATTTCTATATAGTGATGTCCATCCTTAATTGAATCTTTGAGTTCATCATAGTTGGACAGTCCTAGTACAGTGTCCCTATTTTTTGATGTTGGCACAACCTGACCCTTGGACGTATGGGATGTCTTCCTCAATTGGATGGTTGATGTCCTCTCTGTCATGGTTATGTACCCATGGTTCCTAGACCTGTGTCTTTTCTGGTGTTCCTGTCGGTTGTTCTCTGCACATTAAGATTGTCGCCTTAGACTGGTGCAGATGGATCATCTCTGTGTAGTTGCCATGGATTTAAAGGAAGCTCCGTCTTTTAAGTCTGCATGAGAACTTGTTGGCAATTGGCATTAATATACCGAGTGATGTTGCATTGGAGGCATCATTACCATGACTCCCCCAACGCCAGGTAGTGCACCCTGCGCTGTATGGTCTACCCCCCTAGAGGCCTGACCCTCAGTGCATTGTCACATAATACTCAAGGTGTATTTGCCATGCCCCAGTATGTGTCTCAGCTTAAATGAGCGCTACCAAACAACACCTCATAGACAGTACACTGTATGAGGGACCCCCCATTGACTATTTTTTGACACTAATGGAATACTGTCTCACTAGGAATTACTTTCGCTTTGAGACATCTTTTTATTTGCAACTTACAGGCACTGCGATGGGGTCTAACATGGCCCCATCGTATGCCAATATATATATGTCTCAATTTGAAAACCAATTCCTATGGAGCACTGACACATCGCAGGTTGTGTACTACGCAAGATACATCGATGATGTGTTCATGGTGTGGCGTGGCGGACAACAGGCGCTGTCAGAGTGGTTTATGAAATGGAACAATACCCCTACACCAGTGAGATTCAAGATCACGCACCACCATAAAGAGATACAATTCCTAGACCTCACTATCTACATAGATGGTAATTCCTTAGGTACCACACTCTACAGCAAGCCTACTGATAAAAATTCCATTTTAAGTGCAACAAGCTGTCACCCCCCAGCCCTATTAAAAGGGATAGTCAAATCACAGATGACAAGAGTAGTGCGGAATAATTCAAACAGAGCCACAGGGGTCTCACAGCTACAGCTCATGCGAGACAAATTCTTACAGCGGGGATACAAGCAACAGATGCTTGACAGTACCCTAAAACAAGTCCTTCCACACACACAGGACAGCCTGATACATAAGGGGAATCTGACAGAGAAGCTGAACAAATTGATAATGGCAACAACGTTTTCACCTAACACCACACAAGCTGGTAACATACTAAGAGAACACTGGCCAATAGTGCAGTCTGACCCTAAATTGACCTTCACGCACAACCTGACACCAATGGTAGCATACCGGAGGGGAACTAACCTTAAGGACAGCTTGGTACGCACAGACCCTAAATCAAGCTACATGGATACTGCCCACACTAACATCAAAGGTTCATACAGGTGCCTAGGGTGCACAACATGTAATGGTCTCATAACAACTAAGAACTTTCACCATCCTCACACGAATAAAGTATTCAAGATCAAGCACTCAATATCCTGCACTACAACATTTGTAGTTTACCTTTTATTCTGTCCATGTGCCCGGTTCTATGTGGGTAAGACGAGCGGAACACTCCGCGATAGGATGGCTAACCACAGACGGGCAATACGGCTGGCATTAGAACAAGGAGGATCGGACCAACCGGTGGCCAGACACTGTGCCGACATGAGACACCAGGTGTCCACTATCAGATATATCCTAATTGATCATATCCCCCCCCTTGATAGGGGTGGTGACAGAAATAAGGCTCTGCTTAGAAGAGAAGCTGAATGGATATATAGATTGGGCACGGTAGCCCCAGGAGGGTTAAACTCACCTCCGGATTTTAAAGCGCTCATTTAAGCTGAGACACATACTGGGGCATGGCAAATACACCTTGAGTATTATGTGACAATGCACTGAGGGTCAGGCCTCTAGGGGGGTAGACCATACAGCGCAGGGTGCACTACCTGGCGTTGGGGGAGTCATGGTAATGATGCCTCCAATGCAACATCACTCGGTATATTAATGCCAATTGCCAACAAGTTCTCATGCAGACTTAAAAGACGGAGCTTCCTTTAAATCCATGGCAACTACACAGAGATGATCCATCTGCACCAGTCTAAGGCGACAATCTTAATGTGCAGAGAACAACCGACAGGAACACCAGAAAAGACACAGGTCTAGGAACCATGGGTACATAACCATGACAGAGAGGACATCAACCATCCAATTGAGGAAGACATCCCATACGTCCAAGGGTCAGGTTGTGCCAACATCAAAAAATAGGGACACTGTACTAGGACTGTCCAACTATGATGAACTCAAAGATTCAATTAAGGATGGACATCACTATATAGAAATTTGACACGGAGCAACTATATGGACTAACAGGGCAACAATAGCTTTCTCTAATACACAATAAGAGAGCTAAGATGTATATAATACACGTAATGTGTATACAGGCACAAGAGAGATAGATATAATTTAGAACAAAATCAATACCAATTATACATTACTAGAGCTAAGTGTGTAATGTAGCAACAGTAGTTAGGTTGCTATTTTCTATTTTTTGTTTCTATATATTTCTTATTTTTTACCAATAATTTTGTATTTTTACCCATGCTAAATGGTTAGAGGATTTTATTCTCCTTTACTGGTATTCAGGTCTATAGGAGGGGATCAATCACATAATCTATAAATATAGCCTAGGAAAACATATACGAGACTTAAGATGATATACATATACTACATACACTAAGTGCCAGAGAATACTTTTAGCCCCTTTAACAAAGCACATTCCAGGACAAGTACAAGTGATACGTAAATGATTGAAGTCCAAAAAAATCATGGTAATAGTGAGACATGAAGGTAATACATACTGGCCATAGAATAGTGGTAAATCTGAACTAGGTAAATCAATAGATCCATCCGCCCAAGTAGAACCGGCAGAACAAATGGTTCCTATGACAACTATAAGATGACAGCGAACTCTATAGAACCTGTCACAGAGATCATCATAATGAACTATAGTAACACTCCAGTAAGGGAGATGTAATTTAGATAATAGGGAACAATGCACATGCATATATATGAGCCTATGAGTAGTGCAGAAGGCACCGGCTAAATAAATTCACGCAATTGTAACAATATGTAGAATAAGATACACTGTCAATAATGGCACAGAGTTTGAAACACTATTACATACTTTAGTAATTCAATTTATTAACACAGTAAATTTGTATCGATATTATAACATTACAAGCTTTGTATAGAAATGAGGATACCGGATACAATATTGCACTTAACACTTCCGGTTCACATAGTGGAACGCAAACATGCGTTCCACACACACACTGTTTGGCGCCACCACACTGAGAAATCTTCACACACAGGTATTTTTGATTTATGTTTAACGAGCAATAGGCTTCTATTTAAGTTTGTTTGATGCACTGTATGTTTATGCTGATGATGGGGAAGAATACCCCGAAAACGTTTCATTAAAATTTACCACGATTTTTCACTAAAAAAGACCTGAGAGTGCGACCATTTCTTTTGGAATATTGATTACATGTTGGCACCCGGGCAGATGACCATTGGAGGGTAACACTGTACAACTGATGGGTTTTTATATATATATATATATATATATATATATATATGTACTTTAAAGTGAAAGTAAAGTTTATGTTTGTTGACTGTATTTTTTAACATATTATGTGACCCACATTATAGTCGCTAACTTTGTTTTTTCATAACTAAAAGTACTTTGAAATAAATCTTATTTTTATTCTGACCGTTTCTTCGCCGCTTCCTCCTCCCCCTCGTTTCTTCCGGCTTTGTCTCTGAAAATTATTTATGCACTCCACACCTCCGTAAGCGTGCGCGTTCTCGATCAGCAAACCTATGCGCATGCGCAATTTTAACATCTATACTCCGATACATTATATCAATGTGTCAGTTTCTGCTTTCAGCACTTTGAAGTAGGATATCGTACTGAGAAGCATCGCGTCTGTCATATAATCCCGTAGACAACAACGAGCAAAATTTAATATTATTGGTAAGGATAATAATAGTAAATTATAAAGTATAAATAATATACAAAATATATATATATACCATATTATAAATTATTATTTTATATTGATAACGATCTATTTATTTTCATAATTTTAATTCCTTTTATAAAGATTGCAATGTATTAATCAATCTATTGGCAGTGTATATATTCTTATCTTTGTGTTTGCACAAGGCACTACAAAGTTTATAATCATTTTTCTTATTTATGTTCATTTTATTTACGGTACCATTACTAATAGACAATAAGAATAGGGGGGCGCACGAAAAAGGCTAATCTAAAATCGATAAAAGAATTATTCACTTTAATATATACAATTCATATCTATTACAGTTCAAACCCTGGATAAATGTGTGTAGCGATAAAGACAATATATAAATAATAAAAAAAAACTTTTATTAATATATCAATTCAAGAATAAATATCAGAGATGCTGGCAATCCAATAGCGCTATAACGAACAGTCTATATAGGATCCATTTAGTAATAATAACAAAGTGTATATGGGATCAAACTATGAATACATTAGTGTTGATAAAAGTAAAAAAGGAAAACCGGTAATAGTTGAGAGTCGCACTGAGGTTTCAATATACAAATGCTTCCTAACTCGCAAGTGAGCGCAAAAATCTATTGTCTGTGATTGAGCATTTACAATCTAAAAGTTAAAATAATTTTAAAATCAATGTTTGAAAAGGAAAATATGAAAAGCTTACAAAATAAAAATATGTTAAAAATGTTTATAAAATGTTGAAATAATACAAAATTTTTAAATCCAATAAAAAAAGCAATGGTTTATCTTGTGTCCCTTATGGTGAATCTATAATTTCCGTTATTGAATTCGAGTGCAAACATAAAATATTAGAAAAGATCAATAAACGTGTTAAAAATACAGTTTATTGATCTTTTAAATATTTTATGTTTTCACTATTCTGCAATAACTGACATTGTATATTCAATGAAAGGGAAATAGGATAAACAAATATAATTTTTGAGTAGGATATTCAAATTTCAATATTTCATATTATTTAAACATTTTAAGCACATTTTGTATATCGTTTTATGTTTGCACTTTTTCATACATCGTTTTTAGACTTATTTTAACTTTATGATTATAATTGCTCAAGCAACCAAAATTTTAATTTTTGCGCTCACTTGCGAGTTAGGAAGCATTTGTATATTGAAACCTCTTTGCGACTCTCAACTATTACCGGTTTTCCTTTTTTACTTTTAGCAACACTAATGTATTCATAGTTTGATCCCATATAAACTCTGTTATTATTACTAAATTGATCCTATATAGAATAATATTTTATCTTTACATTTATTCATATATATATATACATTATTACTTTTTTGATAAATTTATGTTACATGTAGACTGTTCATGTATTACTACATTTATCCACTATAGACTTTTATTGATACATTTTTCCAATATCGAGTGGTAATTTACTTCTACAATGATACTATATTGACTGTTAATTTATTGCTACATTGATATTATTTAGCGTGTTAATTTATGTTTACATTGATACTATATAGACTTTTAAATTATTGCTACATTGAAACTATATATAATGTTAATTTATTTCTACATTGATACAATTTAGACTGTTCATTATTATGCAATTGCATTCCCACCATCTGTGATATTGTTCACTTTATCTGTGTTAATAACTATATCATTGCATTTATTATTCATATATTTATCTTTTAGTTACACACATGTATCCATGATATGAAAAGTAATAGATATGAATTGTAACTTTGAAATTGCATATTTATTTGTTCAATTTTAGCTTAGCCTTTTACTTGTGCTCCCCTCTTCATTATTATCTCTAAGCTTCTTTTTGGGGTTCGATAGTGAACATATAATGTAGAGCTTTAGTGAATAACATTTTCCCCGGATACACTCCATCCCGTCTCTCTCAAGTACATTATAAATAAATTTAAAAACTTCTGTAGATATCTTTTTTTATTGTATTATGTCCAAGTCTGTGCATATTTTTTATGTACTTTACATATTTATTTTTCTGTTATTTTAGATGTATTCACAATGAATATCTAATGCACTTTCCATAGACACAAGTCAGTACCAATTTATAACATAAGATCATTTATTATTATAATTTTAGTAATCTTTTAATGCTAACACAGGGTTTACTATTGAATTGCTTATTTTATCTCTATAGGCACAAGTCAGTCAATATTGTTTAGGATAAACCCCATTTTTATTTCATCATTATAATTTTTTTTCTAATACATTGATTATAACGGAATATCTTATTATCTTTATATTGTCACCAGTTATTGAATATTATGTTCTATAAGCTCCATTTTTGTTTATTAAAAAAAAATTGATTTCTAAGACAGGTGATACCAGTATATCTATTTTTATAATTCAATATGCACATTTCATTGCATATTGTTGTCGAAAAAATCTACTTTTACTCTCTGATTACCTGTCAATATATTATCATATATCTGTAGGCACAAGTCATTGCATATCTTTTGTAAATAAGATCCTTTTTTAATTCTATCAAAGTAAGCATTGCTTAGCTAACTCATTGAATATTTTTCACAATTTTTTTCATCTTTCTATAGATACAAGTTAGTGCATATTGTTTTAAACCAGCTACATTTCAATTTACATCTTATTAATCATTGCTTATCTAACTCAGGGATAAACTTTCAATATCAAATGCTTTTTCTTTATGCATAATTCAGTTCATATTGTTGTTGATAATCTCCATTCTTAATTACTGTCATAGAAAACAGCAGGATGTAGCTAAGAAAGTGTTAAAGGGACAGTCTACCATAGAATTGTTATTGTTTTAAAATATAGATAATCCCTTTAATACCCATTCCCCAGTTTTGCATAACCAAAACAGTTATATTAAAGGGACAGTCAAGGCCCCAAAAAACTTTTATTTTTAAAATAGGGCATGTAATTTTAAACAAAATTACAATTTACTTTTATCAACAATTTTGCTTTGTTCTCTTGGTATTCTAGTTTTGAGCAAACATAGAAAGGATCATATGATAATTTCTAAGCCCTTGAAGGCCGCCTCTAATCACATGCTTTTGTATTTGCTTTTCACAGCAGGGGGGAGTAGTTCAGGTAAACCATATAGATAGCATTGTGATCACGCCCGTAAGTTGTGGCAGACACTGCACTAATTGGCTAAACTGCAAGTCAATAGATAATAACTAAAAGTCATGTGATTAGGGGCAGTCAGAAGATGCTTAGATACAAGATAGTCACAGCAGTAAAAAGTGTATTAATATAACAGTGTTGGTTATGCAACACTGGGGAATGGGTAATAAAGGGATTAGCCATCTTTTTAAACAACAAAAATTCTGGTGTTGACTGTCCCTTTAATATACTTTTTACCTCTGTGATTACCTTGCATCTAGGAACCTTCTTCCAGCACCCTGATCACATGACTGACTGTTTATTATCTATTTTTGGCCCACATGTACTTTGTGTCTCTTTGTGTTGAAAAGACATTTAAACAGCCTGTGATAAGAGGCAGCCCTCAAAGGATTATAAATTAGCATATGAGACTATCCTATCATTATTTAATACTAACAATAACAATAGAAAAATACAAATTTGTTGATAAAAGTAAATTGGATAGTTGATTTAAATTCAAAGTCCTATTTGAATAATTAAAGTTAAATTTATACTAGACTGTCCCTTTAATTCTGTGTATCTTGAACTCCAAACAGTACTTTTTTGTTACAAATTAATTGTGACTTGTTTTTTCTTTGAAGTGCCCGGATACTCCTAAATAGCTACACCAAATTTTATTGTGTATGCTTTGAGTCATAAAGCCACTCAATATCTTAGTCCCACAGATAGACAGGATAGATTTTATTGCTTAGGTTTTAAATAGAATGCATGATGCAAAAGATGGGCTCAATCACAACAAATGACCAGGTCACTGAAAGGACATTGGTATATTATCTACATATGTGTTATAAAATTTAATAAGATTTAATTAATTTAAATCTGTCATATATTGACTCACATTTATCCACCCAATGAAAATAAGCGGTTAACAATATGTAACTATACATTTTAAAACTAGCAAAGTATTAAATTATTTTTTTCTACTTTTTATTTTAAAACACTGCGTGTGTAATATTATTTTAGAAAACGTTTTAATAATAATGCATTGTGCAGAAATTTTTTTTCATAATAAATAATTATTTAATAAATCTTGGCCTTTCTGTATTAATTTAAATAAGTTTCTTAAATATACTGCAATATTTGAAGTTTTTATTTGACATTATTTATTTAAAAATTGTTTCTATAGAGTTAATGTGTAAAGTCAGTATTTTTTGAGTGGTGTCAATATTGGAGATATAGGATTGTTGGTTTAGTGTGGCTGGCATTAAAATGGAGTTTTGGAAATTTATTTTGCGTATATTACAGACTTGTGAGTGTTGTTAAACATTGCACCCACTAAACTGAATGTCAAGCTTGGCCGGTGTGGCCAGATTGTGACCTATTGGTGACAGTACAAGGTCGCTGATAACCCTTTCATTGCAAAATAAGTCACTGGCGCATGGTTGGATAACCTTGGTTCGTCACAATTACATCTTGTGAAAATTTGATTAGCTAACTCATTGATTAACATTCAATATCTTTTCCTCTTTCTATACGCACAAGTCAGTGCATATTTTTGTTGATAAGCTCCATTACTATTTACTTTTTTGTAAACATTGCTTAGCCAACTCTGGAATTAACATTAAATATATTTGTATCTTTCTATAGGCAGCAGTGCATATTCTTGTAGCTAATCTCCTTTTTTATTTACATCTTATGAAACATAGCTTAACTAACTCTGGTATTAACATCCTATATATGTGGCTCTTTATATAGGCACAAATCATTGCCTATTCTTCTAGATAAACTCCTTTTCGATTTACATATTATTAACCATTGCTTGTCAAACTATGTGATTATTACTCAATATATTGTGATATTTCTATAGGCACATTTCATTGCATATTATTGTATATAAAATCCATTTAGATTTAAATCTTATTAATCATTCCTCTGCAAACTCATGGATTAACAATCAATATCATTTGAATATTCTTTATTTACCAGTCAGTGTATATTATTGTTGATAAGCTCAATTTATAATTATTTCTTAGTAAGCCTTGCTTAGCTACCTCTGGTATTAACTTTCAATATGTTTTGCTATTTATATAGGCACAAGTCAATGCATATTGTTGTAGATAAGCTCCATTTTAATTTACATTTTCAAATACATTTCTTAGCTAACTCAGGCTTTACCATTAAATATCTTTTAATTTTTATTTTAATAAACTATTTAATGTTCACTTCCCAATAAAACAATATTAATTATGATATTACAATTTTGTCGATTATATTCTAATCTTCATTAAAAAAAATTTACAAACAAAATTTAATAATCAATGTGCTTAGTTGTAATTGGTTTATAGTTTAATTAGGTATTATTTCTACCTCAATTTTATTTTTTAATAAATAATCATTTCTTATTATTTTTCAGAAAATCAATAATTATGCCTGATTGTATAGTTATCGGTTGCCAGAGTTCAACAAGAAGAGGAAGAAAGAATCCTAATGTTTCTTTTCACGTTTTCCCAAAAACGATGGACAAAATTCGTATTTGGTTGCAACAGACAAACCAATATAAGGACAATGAATTGGAGCCTATGGTGCAACGTATTTTTGACACCAATAAAACAATACGTTACCGTATATGTTCAATTCATTTCAACCCAGAATGCTACATCGCTCAGGGTGTACATAAAAAATTAACTCCGGATGCAGTTCCAACTATTTTCCCGTCAAGGATAACAACTTATGCAACAACATCAACTACTTCATCACATTCATCCAATGTATCAGAATTACTTTCAGAAGCTTCAACTTCTACAACCTCAAGTGCTTTTTTGATAGAAAATAGAGCACGTATACCAGTTTGCCATGCTTGTGGACACAAAATACATGTTTCCAAACAAGATGCATCGACAAATACTGAATTGAAAGAATATGTAGATGCTAACACTTCATTTGATCACAATTATGGAACTAAAACAGTTGCAATTCAAACTCTAAAAAAAATTGGACATCATAATCGAGGAACATCCTCGAAAGATTTGATTAAAATGTATGACAAGCACACCTGGACTATGGGTGATGTATCCTGTCAAACTTCATTGCCAGTAACATCAATATCATCTTTAAAATCAACCACTCCAAATCAAGAAATATTAATTATTTCAGAAAATCCAGATTCAGAAATGGAATTGGATAGACCAACTGAGGATGTAAGAGATCCATTAAATGAAGATATTATAGAAGAACCATTAATGGAGGAGAATAATGAAGAAGATACAAATATCGAAATAATGGACATTTCACAAATTGAGGATCCAGAATCGAGAATACAAGACCCATCTTACATTCCTGATACTACTTTGGAAACTGAGGGTGAATTCTCTTTGATAAAAGAAACAAGCAACGAGGATCTAGTTTTTGAAAAAAAATACATTGTCTTTGACACTTGTCTAGACCAATTACTCAAATTGATTCCATGTCGATCTATTAAAAATTGTGATTCGCCTATGATGTCCATACAGAAAAGAGAAGTAGGAACATTGCTAACAGTATTTGGCGAATGTGAAGCTGGACACAATACCACACTTTGGGAGAGCCAGCCAACAATAGGTCGTAAACCTGTTGGAAATATTCTCGCTTGTTCATCCCTTTTATTTACAGGAAACAATTTTGATAAAATTGAAGAATATTTTAAATATTTCGGTATATGCTTCCTCACAAAAACTACATTTTACCATTACCAGAATGAATTTCTTTTCCCAACAATTGACAATGCGTGGAAGAAAGAAAGATTGACAAATTTAAATGCAATTAAAGATAGGGCTATCAAAGTTACCGGCGATGGGCAATGTGATAGCCCTGGATTTTCAGCAAAGTTTTGTACCTACACAATAATGGAGGCCAAATCAAAAAAAATATTGGATGTTCAGATCGTTCAGGTTTCGGAGGCAACTTCATCTGTTGCTATGGAGGCTAAAGCGTTCCGTAAATCATTAAATTCATTGGTCAATGATGGTGTTTTTACAATGGTAATAGCTACTGATCATCATGTGAGTATAAAAAAAATACTAAGAGAAGAGTATCAAAAAATAAATCATCAATACGACATTTGGCATTATGCAAAAAGTTTGAAGAAAAAAATTATAACAGTGAGCAGAAAAAGTAGCTGTAGAGAACTTGTGAAGTGGATTCCATCCATTACCAACCATTTTTGGTCATGTTGTATGACATGCAAAGGCGATGTACAAATGCTTGAAAAACAATGGAAATCTTGTCTCTACCACGTATTGAACATTCACTCGTGGGTCGAAGATGGACAACAAATGTCATGTAGGCATGAGGATTTACAACATGATGATGAAAGAGAGCGTAAATGGTTAACTAAGAAATCAGAGGCATTCCATGAATTGGAGAAAATTATATGTAATAATCAGATGACTAATGACCTGAAACATCTGACACTGTTTTGCCATACAGGAAAGCTTGAAGTTTTCCACAGCTTGGTCCTAAAATACAGACCAAAACGTATTCATTTTCAAATGGACGCAATGGAGGCAAGAACCAAGCTGGCTGCAATTGCACACAACAAAAATTCAGAACGAGTCCATGCCCGAATTCAATGTGCAAATGATTTCACTGGTACTTTGGGAGATAAACGTTTTGCATGTTACTTTCCTAAAAGCAAGAAGCAATGGTTAGTCAGACCAATTTATGAAGAGATGGACATGTCCCATATTAATCAACTGAATACAGATGTTTTAAATCTGATTCAAGGACTTGATACCCATACCTGGGTATCAAGAAACATCATGCTACCACCAAACATTGCTTCTACACCAAGACCGGATAAAAAATTGTTGATAGAAAAGCATACCTCTAGATATGGAAAATAACTTATTATATATATTTTTCCAATTACAAAAACGTGATTTAAATGTAAAAATTTTATAAAAAAATAATAAGAACTTCAAAGAGATTTATATTTAAAATGTTGTTGTTTATACTCCTTTTATTATATTTGTTGTATTATTTGTTAGTTCACATGGTTAAAGGGACAGTCTACCATAGAATTGTTATTGTTTTAAAAGAGAGATAATCCCTTTATTACACATTCCCCATTTTAGCACAAACAACACCATTATTACATCTGTGATTACCTTGTATCTAAGAACCTTTTCTCAGTCCCCTGATCACATGAGTATGACTGTTTATTATCGATTGTCTTTCATTTTCCATTGTTTTGAGCTCAATATTAAATAACTCCCTTTGCCTGTACACAGTGTTATCTATATGGACCACATGTACTTTTAGTCTCTGTGTTGAAAAGGAATTTAAAAAGCCTGTGATAATAGTCAGCACTCTAGATTTTCGATAATATCATGAGTTTGCCTATTTTTATTTGCAAATAAGAATAGTCACTTAAAAAATAAAATTTGATGTTAAAAGTAAATTTGAATGTTGATTAAAATTTCACGTCCTATGTGAATATTGAAAATTCAATTTTGACTAGATTGTCCCTTTTGAAGTAATGTTATTTAAAATAAAATACATTTTATTAATTATTTGCATTGCTCATTATTATATATCTAAATATTAGATAATTATCACACGCATAGAACATTGTTCAAAAAATTTTGCTCTCCACAACTCATTGTCTCTATATCTCTACAAATATATTAAGCTCCATCTATCCAAATATATTTTGAAAAATATCTTCAGCTATATAATTTATAAATATACACCCTATCTTCTGTTCTCTTTCTCTCTCTAATTTTATTTCTCTATCAAACCCTCTTTTGCGCAATAAATATTGCTGTCTATGTTATGCTGTCTTTCATAACACTCTATTTTGCACTCTATCTACAAAACTCTTATTTACTCTTTGTGACACCATTTTTTTCTTTCTCCAAAAATCATTTTAAATGTATACAACCTCTATTTTGCAATTTAAAATATATTCTGCTTTGACAATTATCTTTAGCTAATTATATATTTTTGAATATCCATCTCTACTTCTAATAATATCAAGCCTCTATGTCAAACAGATCATGCACGGCCATGACCCATCATTTTCACGCACATTTTAAAATAAAAATGCATGAATATTACTATATAAATTCTTTTTTTTTTTTTTTAAATATGATATCTCTACTCTGCAATTCCTTTTTAATTAACAAAAACTTGTAAGTTTAAATATTATCTCATCTCTTGATTTAAAAATAATATAGATAACATATTGCGAAATAAAAAATGAATTACAGAATTGAATAAAAAAAATTACATATTTTAAAAATTTTTTATTCACTGTGAAATTATTGATAATATGTATCAAAAACGGAAAATGGTGAATTAAATTAGATTTTTCAAATATAAATATAACATCAATTTCAAAATAGAAAATAAATTTTAGCTATATGCAATATATACATAATTTGAACCAATAAAAAAAAAAAACATATTATGATATTCCGGATATAACTGAAAAAAAAAAAAAAACACGACAACAATAAAAAATCAAAATATATCCTTAAAACTATTTATGATATCTAAACCATCAAACTATTTTTTTAATATTAAACAAAAATTATATATATTAATAAGATCAGTCTAAGATCATTTCAAAAGCTGGTCCATCATCCTCTGGGTAGTGGAAACCGACATATATGTTGTCCGCTTCTGGAAAAGATGATCGAATACTATCTACCACACAGGATGGAATAGGTTTTCTATTTTTTGGACCGAGAAAACCATGAATCCAACAAGTATAGTCACGGTATGCAAGTTTTCGAAAGGCTCTACAGATTGTGAAAAAAAAAAAAAAAAAAAAAAAATATTGTTTCAGTAAATACATAGAGAAAAACCAATTGATAAGAAAATAGTTTATTTTTAAATTTGTTTTAATGTTATTTAAATTTAATTCACTGATGTTATCAATACCATAATATACTGTATATTATGAATAAATACGTATATTAACATTAATTTATATAAAATTGAGTAACAAATAAAATTTCAAAAAATTAAAATAAATAGTAATTATTGTGTAATTAATATTTATTTATTTTTAAATCTATTTTCAATTTAATTTTTTTTTAAAAAATTACCTTTCTGGCATGTTTTCAGCTCCTTGTAATCTATACGGTCCCAAACTGTTAGTAATTAAAGCAACACGTTTCAGGAATTCTCTATCTTTGGTATTTTGATGGTAATCATGTTCTGTAATGCAATTATGTTCTTCTTGAATTTTACTGACCACCTCTTCCTTTTCACGACAGCAAAACGATTCGATTACTGTTGGCATCAATTTACATTTTCCACATAAACACCAATCTATATTTTGCAATCGCTGAGAGTCCTCTTCTATCTCACTTCCATCTTGTTCAGTAGACTGTGTATTTAAATATCTCGCCATTTCAACAGCACTTCTACGTGGATCCCAACGATGATTTTGGGTCACATCAAAAAGTAAAGGTTCCGCATTCTGTTCATCAATTAAATTTTGCATCTAATAAAAATGAAATAAAAAATTTAAAAATTTTTTTAAAAAAATATTAAATTAAACATATTTTACATTAGAAAAAAAAAATATATAAAAAAAATACTGAATGATGTTCGATAAAAAGTGTATACATGATTGTAACATTATAAAATATTTTTTTTTTAAATTATGGATGATAATGTTTTTTTTTTTAATTTTTAATGATGCATGTTACATTTTTATATATGACATTTAATTTTAAACATTAAAATAAAAATTACCATTTGAGAAACCTCCTGTTCATCTAGGTAAAACAATGTTCTTATTCTTGGTTCTCCTCCAGAAGCCATTTAGTTCCTGAAATTTGACAACAAAATAAAAATAATTGTTGTAAAAATATAAAAATTTAATATAATAGTTTAAAATTTAATTTGAATACAGCTTATAAAGTAATGTGTAAAATGGGCCATTATACACTAATTTTTTCAGATCGAAAAAGTTTTTAATATGATGTATTTATAAATTTCATAAATTTGTTAATTTTTTTTCACGTTATATTTTTGAATATTTTTAAATATAATTACTCTGAATTTCACAATCCAAAACAATCGACAAAGTTTTATGTGAATACCGTCAGCTACCTTCTCCATCTTGCTTCTGTTTGTGTAAAGGGTCATTTCATATTCAAAAGGTGGTGAGGGGGAGGGTCTTATTTCACACTTGCAGTGGGCTTTCGAAGTACCTTTTCAACAGAGCTAAACTGTGAGCTTATAAATAAAATTTTAAACATTTTTATATTGTTTTTTTATCTCAGTATATGTACATCTAATTATTTATAGTAGTGTCTATTACATGCAATTTTATGAAAATGAGTGTCTACTGTCCCTTTAACATTAAAAAAAACAAATATTGATTAAAGAACTTCATAATTCAATAATATTATCGTATCTAGATATGGTCATTATCTCTAGATTGGTAGATGCACAAAGAAGGCTTGTGTCATTGCCTCACCATGTCCATTTGTTTTTATTGAAATAAGGATATCTAAAATATTAATATAAATTAATTTCAATGTTCTTTTAATTTATATTCTCAATCATAATCATTAGTTAATTTTTTTTAAAATCCATTTAAATAAAGGATCAAAATAATGTAAAATATGTAATTGACATCTGTTATATTTTTTAAATTACATAGTCAATAAAATGTATTTATATTTTATATCTCTGATTGAAATTGAATACGTTTGTATAACTGAATACCTATAAAACCCATGTTAAAAAATATATATATATTAACGTTGAGAATAAAAGAAAATATATATTATAGTGTACTCAACAACAACAAAAAAATCTAAAATCTTTTCTTTCATATCAAGAGATTTTTTGTTCCTTGTTATCATAAAATTTATTTTAATTGTTGATAAAAAGTAATAAACGATGTCTTTCTAAAAAAGAAAATATTTTAAATAAAAGGTTTATTTTTTTATTGAATAGACTATGATAGAATTGATGTTCTTATCATCATTTAATTTAGAAAATGTTGTTAGGATTGGTAGGAAATAATGTGATTTATATGCATCCTTTCTTTTTCAACAATGCAGTTAAAAATTATTAAAATCAAAGGAATGCAGATAAATAAAATAGCTTTGCATCAACACTAACAATGTTTTCCAAATTTTACAATGAAAATAAAAGCCATTCTAAAGTTAGTATAATCAAGAAAAAAACTATAACTATTTGTAAAATCTTTTATTTCTTAGCAAGAGATTGTTTATGACTTGTTATCAGAAAATGGTAATTCATTGCTGAGAGCAATGACTAAAAATTTTGGTAAGAAAGAAAAGATTTTTAAAAATAATTATCGATTTTTTATAGAGTAGACTAATATAGAATTTTTGTTCTTATCACCGTTTCATTTAGAAAACGTTGTTAGTATTGAAAGTAAAAATTAAGATTTGTATGCATCCTTTTTTTTTCAACAATCAAGTGATAATTTATTACAAGCGAAGGAATGCAGATACAGACAATTGCTTTGCATCAAAACTAACATTGTTTGCATAATGTAAGACTGATAAGAAAAGTCAAACTATATTAGTCTATGCAAGATACAAAGTATAAAGCCTTTTTAAAATGTTTTCTTTCTTAGCAAGAGATTGTTTATGACTTGTTATCAGAAACTGGTAATTCAATGCTGAGAGAAATGACAAAAGAATGTCTTGCTAAGAAAGAAAAGATTTTAACAAGTTATATCTTTTTTCTGTTGTAGACTAATATAGAACTGCTGTTCTTATCACCATTTAATTTACAAAACTATTTTATTATTGAAAGGAAATAATAAGATTTATATTCATCCTTTGTTTTTCAAGAATCAAGTGAGAATTTCTTACAAGCAAAGGAATGGAGATAGACAATTGGTTTGCATCAACACTAAAAAGGTTTGCATAATGTAATGCTGATAAGAAAAAGGCAAACTCACAGCTAAGAGGGGAGTGGAGGCTTGATTTTGATGGTTATGTCTCATCCCGAGAAAGCAGGCACTAAAACACTCAGAATGGATGAATGGGATGACACCCCGGGGATGAGGAATAGCGATGGAGGTAAAGGTTAGGAGGAGATAGGCAGGATAGAAAATAAAGTAAAAATGCAGGGACGTGTGTTGGTTCAGTTCATTGTCCTACATTGTTATTTTCTGTACTACCCTTTAATGTAAAGACGTCTCTATGAGTGGAATAGATGTCTATATCTTTTACTATGTATACCAGATGTCAAAGTTTATTTGTTGGACTGGATTTGATGCATGTTCTTGAATAAATAAAGATTTTCAAAAAAAAAAAAGAAAAAGGCAAACTATATTAGTCTATGCAAGATAAAAAGTATAAAGCCTTTTTAAAATCTTTTCTTTCTTAGCAAGAGATTGTTTATGACTTGTTTTCATAAACTGGTAATTCTAAGCTGAGAGCAAATGAGAAAACAATGTCTTGCTAAGAAAGTAAAGTTTTTAAAAACAAGTTATAGCTTTTTTTATGTATTGGACTAATATAGAACTGCTGTTCTTCTCAACATTTCATTTATAAACCTTTGTTAGTATTGAAAGTAAAAAATAATATTTATATGCATCCTTTGGTTTTCAACAATCAAGTGAGAATTTATTACAAGCAAAGGAATGGAGATAGACAATTGGTTTGCATCAACACTAAAACGGTTTGCATTATGTAATGCTGATAAGAAAAGGCAAACTATATTAGTCTATGAAAGAAACAAAGTATAAAGCCTTTTTTAAAATCTTTTCTTTCTTAGCAAGAGATTGTTTATGACTTGTTATCATAAACTGGTAATTCAATGCTGAGAGCAAATGAGAAAACAATGTCTTGCTAAGAAAGAAAAGTTTTTTAAAACAAGTTATAGCTTTTTTTATGTATTGGACTAATATAGAACTGCTGATCTTCTCAACATTTCATTTAGAAACCTTTGTTAGTATTGAAAGTAAAAAATAATATTTATATGCATCCTTTATTTTTCAAGAATCAAGTGAGAATTTATTACAAGCAAAGGAATGGAGATAGACATTTGCTTTGCATCTACACTAAAAATGTTTGCATAATGTAATGCTGATAAGAAAAGGGAAACTATATTACTCTATGCAAGAAACAAATTATAAAGCCTTTTTAATATCTTTTCTTTATTAGCAAGAGATTGTTTATGAATTGTTATCAGAATCTGGTAATTCAATGCTGAGAGATAATAACAAAACAATGTCTTGCTAAGAAAGAAAAGATTTTAAAAAACAAGTTATATCTTTTTTTCTGTAGTTGACTAATATAGAACTGCTATTCTTATCAACATTTTATTTCGAAACCTTTGTTAGTATTGAAATGAAATAATAAGATTTGCATGCATCCTTTGTTTTTCAACAATCAAGTGAGAATTTTTTACAAGCAAAGGAATGCAGATACAGACAATCGCTTTGCATCAACACTAAAACTGTTTGCATAATGTAAGGCTGATAAGAAAAGGCAAACTATATTAGTCTATGCAAGAAACAAACTATAAATCTTTTTAAAATCTTTTCTTTATTAGCAAGAGATTGTTTATGCCTTGTTATCAGCAAATGGTAATTCAAGGCTGAGAGCAATGAATAAAGAATGTCTGGCAATGAAAGAAAACATTTTAACAGAAAGTTACAGCTTTTTTCTTGAGTGGACTAATATAGAATTGCTGTTCTTATCCGCATTTCATTTTGTAAAGTTCGTTAGTATTGATAGTAAACAATGTGATTTATATGCATCCTTTTTTATTACAAGCAAAAAAAGCAGATAAAGCAGATTGCTCTCCTTACACAATAACGATGTTTGCAAAATCTACTGTTGATAATAAAAGGCATTCTATTTTTTTGTGGTCAATCACAAACGAACACAATTTGATGTAAAATCATTTCTTTCTTATCAAGAAATTGTTTAGTCATTGTTTTCAACAATAAATTATAAATTTACATCAATAAAGAGAAGCAGAGAAAATACATCCCTTTGCATTATTAATAACAGTTGGCAAATGCAAAGATGATAAGAAATGATAAATTATATTTTAGTCAACAAAAAAAGATAAATATTATATGCGAATTTTTATGTCTTAGTTTGCAATGTTGGAACATTTATATCATCAAACGATTAAAATTTGATAAAAAAAAATAAGGATGCATATATATCACATTTCTTTAAATCAATAATAACGATGTTTTCACATTGAAAAGCTGATAATCCAATCCATTTTATATTATAGTCTATAGTCAATTAAAATATATATATTATTTTTTGATAAATCTTTTCTTTCGTAGGAAGAGAATATTTGTTCAAAAAATTGTACTATTTTTTTTTTTTTTTGGCATGAATAGACTATAATATACAATAATTTTTATTATCAACATTTCGTTTTGAAAACTTCATTAGTATTGATTAAAAACAACTGCAGCATTTACTTTTTATATTTTTAAAACGATATAAGTTATATAAATCTATGAAACAAAGCACATTGCAAATTATTGATTTATTTTATGTTGATTTGAATATAATATATAAACGATTTTATTTCAACAATTTCGTTTCTGTAAGAAATGTATTAGTTAGTGAAATCGATTTTATGTTCTGCATACCTTGCTATTAACAATATATCAATTAATTAATGATCTAAAAAATATATATATTAGGGCAAAATACAAAAGAAAACAGTGCAAATGCAATTCTTAGTTTAAAGAGAGATAGCAATTAATTTTTATATATTTGCAAGAGTATGAACAGTTCATCAGTAGTATTAATAAGTTATAATATGAAATAAATAATACATTTTTAAAAAATGAATGTTCATTTCATTATGATTATTATTCATAGTTAGAATATAAATTATATAAGTAATTAAAATGTTTATATCTATATAGAACTATATATATATTAAGAAATTAAATGAATTATATATACAGATACAGAAAATCAAAATCAAAGTTGCGCTAATCTTTCAGGTATACATCTTATTTAAAAGTTTTTAAATTTCGATCGATATCAAATTATTTGTGAAACATACATTTTTATTTCTTACAGTATGATATTTTTGGGTTCTCGTTAGTATATATATATAGATATAGAATACCAAATCTACAAACTCACTTGTATTACTGGATCTCATAAAATAAACCTTTTAGTCCGATGACGATCGATAATGTACTAAGGATCAAAGTGCGCATGCGGGAGATGTGAACGCGCAAATCGAGTGGCATAGAGTTTAATCTCTAACGCATGCGCAATATAGGTAGTGGGTGTCTTCAATTCAGATGTAGACGCCAGTGGGGGACCCAATCCGTTAGATACGGATAATAACGTCACGACGAAACGAAAAAAATTTTTTATGCGGGTGGAGGAACGAGGGTAATCGCCGACAAAATAAACAAGTAAATTACTAATGTCAACAACAGTTATATAAAAAATGATGAATTAAACTATAGTTTATTTTTAATATACTTTGCAATGGTTTCGAGTTGTCAGTGTAACTTTACTTTCACTTTAAGGAACATGGCGGAATCTCTGATGTTATTTAACTGCGGGATATAGTGACATTTCGAGCCGTATGATATTTGGCAGCTTATGAACAGGGGAGAAGATATGCAACCTTTGTATTAATAAAACATCTAACTTATGTAGAAAATAAACAATAGAGACACAAAGGAAAAATTACAAAGGAGAGGCAGATAATGCAAAAACATCTGATAGAGCACAATAAACAGTGCCCCAATGTGTACAAACCTTCAAACATCTATAAAGATTTTCAGAGAGGATATGAGCATATATATTAACAATAATATAAAGCCAGCCAAGAAGTGGACAGTATTTGTGAAATTAATATTTGGGCGGGGAGAAAACAAAAAGAAGAAATTTGTATCCCACCTGTAATATATATAGTGGTATCTTATAATAATTACCCATGTTGTACCAGACTACTGCCTAATTTTTGCATAAAAGAAAAATATTAATTTAACAAGGGATAAGTGGATAAGTTAACTATGAATATTCACATGGTCTTAGTTACGGCGATAGTATTAATGGATCCGTGGTATAGGCACTTTATAGGATACAGATAGTATCATAATTATAGTATGTAAAATTATCTTCCCTATATGGGCATACCCGCATCAGAAAAATCTATAGGGAGTGGCTACATAAAAGCCTTGAGGCAATGCTTCATATTTAATTTTATCTTATACCCATCTCAGTGACACTACAAGGGGTTTTATGTATAAATTTTTATGAGCTCCGGTTGTGGGGCTTAAAGTGAGAGAGGAGTAACGGAGTATCTAGACTACTGAGTCCATACTCTTCAGAACTAAGGGTTATTATTTGGGACAAATCAGGGTTATCTGGGTCTAGGGCAAACCTAAAAACAAGAATTGTATATATAAAATACAATAACAAACATTTTGAATGATGCAAGGGTAAAGAACGTTAAACTATATGTACTCATATATGCATAAGAACAATTGAGTAAATCATGAAGTATCCAGTAGCACTAATAAGGCTGCTAATAATCATTCTAAATGGTGAGGGACTTCACGAGAGTAGTGTTCAGTAAAAAACAATCTGTCCTGTTTCTTATAGTTTTATGTATTGACAAAAATCTCCCAAGACTAGAGTAGTTATGGAAAAAGAGTCATATAGCAACAACAGCAGCCTCTCTTTACAAGTAGCGGTGACGTGACAACTCACACAACGTCTAAAAGTATATAGTATAAAGTATGTCTAGTATGGGCTATCTAAATTATGAACCTGCAGTAATATATAGATATAGGTCTCCAAACAATAGCAAGTAAGAAAACAAATATCAGTAATGCAACAGTAAAGAGATATTTAACTAGAGAATGAACACATAAAATCAAACAGAAAAACTAGCATCATTTGGTGTAGTAGATATAAGCCATCCTGTAGTCCACTATATCTAGCATAAGAGCCCAACCAAAATGTCAGCCTATGCCTCCCTTAAGCAATTAATGCGTACAAAGAGCATAGAGGAGCTCAGCTGGAAACTGTAAACCACTAATCAAGTGGGTTACAGCGCAGTTCTGGGAGCCATGTAGATCAGAAACTCTAGCAGCCGTGTGTATAATACTCCCCTGCTGTGGATCCGGGTGTGAGAGCTGAGATCAAGAGGATGCTAGCTTCTCCTTCACAGGGGATGTTGAGGCAAGATCACGGACTCCCTGCACAGGGTTCACATCTAGAGGCGGCAGCCACCAAGAGTCAATCGCCTCCACCGGACCCGCCGCTCCGACAACACAGGCAACAGACCCCCCAGGACTCGACAATAAACTGGAGCCAATGTTCCTGCTCTCCACATGCATAGGTAAACCACCAATCAGCGGCAAACAACCAACAGGTAGCTGGGTGATGTTTCTGGGGAATAACTCAGTCCCATATGGATGTAGTAAATCAGCGCTCTACCATGTTGCAACTATCGGGACTACACACGGGGTTGAAGCAAGTGGGTGAGATTTCCTGAGGATCTGTGATGTGTTCACTTTCCGCTCTAGAAGGATAGTCTCACCTGCTTTCTTTGCGGGCGAGGTTAGCTGCAGGGAAAGTCATAGTGTTCTAAAGACTCTTGTTCCCGGTAGCATGTGTCTAGCCCAGAAAATAGCGCTTTTGCCTTAAGCTGGGAGGACTCGCTGATCCCCTCAGGGTCTATGTTAGTCGCCATTTTAAGTGTTAGGTTGTTCTCTGTACCATGCTGATCCCCGAGTATGAGCGTTAGATCCATAAAGTTGTAATCCATTTTCTCCTCTAAATTGTCCAGCAGGGCTTTCATCTGTTTGTAGAAGTCCTCCATACTTGGTTTGTATTATTTAGGCTATAGATCATAGAAATACTTCTGCCTCGTGGTTAGTTCAGCTGATACAGGGCCAAACATATCATAGTGGATGTAAAAACTTTGTTAGCTTAGGCTGCAAAAAGGCTGCTCCACTTCCCTATTAGTATAGATTAAGGATTTAGGTGAAAAGTATAGGTTATGCTCTCTATAAAGCTAGACATTTGCTAATTTTGCAAGAGCTCAAAAACTATGTGTCCTGTCTCTTCAGTGGTTAGCTCCCAGTGGTGTGGTATAACTTGAGCAGCCAAGTATAAGGCAGTAGTGGTGCATGGAGAAAGATGGATACATAGATAACCCGGGTTATAAAGCCACAATCTTATTCTTAGATTGTCAAAGATGAAACTTCCTCACTTTAAGGTTTACATAAAAGTCACATAGCTCAACGTGTTTCGCTCTATACAGAGCTTTATCAAGATGGGGACTGTGTGTTATAATTAATGTATAATGTGTGCACAAAATAATATGCAATTGAGATACAAGCTTCTGATAATAATATCGGCACATTTGTCAGCAATTTTTGTTTTTAACATTTCTGGGGAGACGTCCGTAACTCATATGCAACGTTTGAATTTATCGTTGACTCATACAGACTGTGTTTTAAACTCTTCTTTGAGATTCTAATAAATTGTATCAATATTTTTTACATACATTCCAGCTTAACTGTCATCATTTTTAATCTTTTACATAGGATTGGTTATATAAAATTAGTTTTAATATTGCCAACAACCTAAGTTTTTATGTGAATATTCACAAAACTTGTTTTATTTATAAGAACCAATACACGCTATCACCCACTAATCTTATTTCAACACTATTAAATATCTCTAAGACTATTAATTTGCTGATGACACATTGCACACTATAATTTAAAAAACACTTTTTGCAAAAAATCCTTTTTTTTTTAAATATATCTTGTGTAAAGTATACTCATTAGATATTTTAATACCATATTTGCAATGAATGCACTTTGCACTTTAAAATATTCTCTTGGAATTACTGTAGGAAAGCACCTTACACACTTTATGCATAAAACCTAATTTTTTTAAAAAAATTTTTAATTCCATATCTGCAACAAATGCACTTTGCACTTTAAAATATTCTCATGAAATTCACATAGGAAAGCACCTTACACATCTTTTGTACAAAAACAGAATTTATGTTTACCTGATAAATTACTTTCTCCAACGGTGTGTCCGGTCCACGGCGTCATCCTTACTTGTGGGATATTCTCTTCCCCAACAGGAAATGGCAAAGAGCCCAGCAAAGCTGGTCACATGATCCCTCCTAGGCTCCGCCTACCCCAGTCATTCGACCGACGTTAAGGAGGAATATTTGCATAGGAGAAACCATATGATACCGTGGTGACTGTAGTTAAAGAAAATAAATTATCAGACCTGATTAAAAAACCAGGGCGGGCCGTGGACCGGACACACCGTTGGAGAAAGTAATTTATCAGGTAAACATAAATTCTGTTTTCTCCAACATAGGTGTGTCCGGTCCACGGCGTCATCCTTACTTGTGGGAACCAATACCAAAGCTTTAGGACACGGATGATGGGAGGGAGCAAATCAGGTCACCTAGATGGAAGGCACCACGGCTTGCAAAACCTTTCTCCCAAAAATAGCCTCAGAAGAAGCAAAAGTATCAAACTTGTAAAATTTGGTAAAAGTGTGCAGTGAAGACCAAGTCGCTGCCCTACATATCTGATCAACAGAAGCCTCGTTCTTGAAGGCCCATGTGGAAGCCACAGCCCTAGTGGAATGAGCTGTGATTCTTTCGGGAGGCTGCCGTCCGGCAGTCTCGTAAGCCAATCTGATGATGCTTTTAATCCAAAAAGAGAGAGAGGTAGAAGTTGCTTTTTGACCTCTCCTTTTACCGGAATAAACAACAAACAAGGAAGATGTTTGTCTAAAATCCTTTGTAGCATCTAAATAGAATTTTAGAGCGCGAACAACATCCAAATTGTGCAACAAACGTACCTTCTTCGAAACTGGTTTCGGACACAGAGAAGGTACGATAATCTCCTGGTTAATGTTTTTGTTAGAAACAACTTTTGGAAGAAAACCAGGTTTAGTACGTAAAACCACCTTATCTGCATGGAACACCAGATAAGGAGGAGAACACTGCAGAGCAGATAATTCTGAAACTCTTCTAGCAGAAGAAATTGCAACCAAAAACAAAACTTTCCAAGATAATAACTTAATATCAACGGAATGTAAGGGTTCAAACGGAACCCCCTGAAGAACTGAAAGAACTAAGTTGAGACTCCAAGGAGGAGTCAAAGGTTTGTAAACAGGCTTGATTCTAACCAGAGCCTGAACAAAGGCTTGAACATCTGGCACAGCTGCCAGCTTTTTGTGAAGTAACACAGACAAGGCAGAAATCTGTCCCTTCAGGGAACTTGCAGATAATCCTTTTTCCAATCCTTCTTGAAGGAAGGATAGAATCTTAGGAATCTTAACCTTGTCCCAAGGGAATCCTTTAGATTCACACCAACAGATATATTTTTTCCAAATTTTGTGGTAAATCTTTCTAGTTACAGGCTTTCTGGCCTGAACAAGAGTATCGATAACAGAATCTGAGAACCCTCGCTTCGATAAGATCAAGCGTTCAATCTCCAAGCAGTCAGCTGGAGTGAGACCAGATTCGGATGTTCGAACGGACCTTGAACAAGAAGGTCTCATCTCAAAGGTAGCTTCCATGGTGGAGCCGATGACATATTCACCAGATCTGCATACCAAGTCCTGCGTGGCCACGCAGGAGCTATCAAGATCACCGACGCCCTTTCCTGATTGATCCTGGCTACCAGCCTGGGGATGAGAGGAAACGGCGGGAATACATAAGCTAGTTTGAAGGTCCAAGGTGCTACTAGTGCATCCACTAGAGCCGCCTTGGGATCCCTGGATCTGGACCCGTAGCAAGGAACTTTGAAGTTCTGACGAGAGGCCATCAGATCCATGTCTGGAATGCCCCACAGTTGAGTGACTTGGGCAAAGATTTCCGGATGGAGTTCCCACTCCCCCGGATGCAATGTCTGACGACTCAGAAAATCCGCTTCCCAATTTTCCACTCCTGGGATGTGGATAGCAGACAGGTGGCAGGAGTGAGACTCCGCCCATAGAATGATTTTGGTCACTTCTTCCATCGCCAGGGAACTCCTTGTTCCCCCCTGATGGTTGATGTACGCAACAGTTGTCATGTTGTCTGATTGAAACCGTATGAACTTGGCCCTCGCTAGCTGAGGCCAAGCCTTGTGAGCATTGAATATCGCTCTCAGTTCCAGAATATTTATCGGTAGAAGAGATTCTTCCCGAGACCAAAGACCCTGAGCTTTCAGGGATCCCCAGACCGCTCCCCAGCCCATCAGACTGGCGTCGGTCGTGACAATGACCCACTCTGGTCTGCGGAAGGTCATCCCTTGTGACAGGTTGTCCAGGGACAGCCACCAACGGAGTGAGTCTCTGGTCCTCTGATTTACTTGTATCCTCGGAGACAAGTTTGTATAGTCCCCATTCCACTGACTGAGCATGCACAGTTGTAATGGTCTTAGATGAATGCGCGCAAAAGGAACTATGTCCATTGCCGCTACCATCAAACCTATCACTTCCATGCACTGCGCTATGGAAGGAAGAGGAACGGAATGAAGTATCCGACAAGAGTCTAGAAGCTTTGTTTTTCTGGCCTCTGTCAGAAAAATCCTCATTTCTAAGGAGTCTATTATTGTCCCTAAGAAGGGAACCCTTGTTGACGGAGATAGAGAACTCTTTTCCACGTTCACTTTCCATCCGTGAGATCTGAGAAAGGCCAGGACAATGTCCGTGTGAGCCTTTGCTTGAGAAAGGGACGACGCTTGAATCAGAATGTCGTCCAAGTAAGGTACTACAGCAATGCCCCTTGGTCTTAGCACAGCTAGAAGGGACCCTAGTACCTTTGTGAAAATCCTTGGAGCAGTGGCTAATCCGAAAGGAAGCGCCACGAACTGGTAATGCTTGTCCAGGAATGCGAACCTTAGGAACCGATGATGTTCCTTGTGGATAGGAATATGTAGATGCGCATCCTTTAAATCCACCGTGGTCATGAATTGACCTTCCTGGATGGAAGGAAGAATTGTTCGAATGGTTTCCATTTTGAACGATGGAACCTTGAGAAACTTGTTTAAGATCTTGAGATCTAAGATTGGTCTGAACGTTCCCTCTTTTTTGGGAACTACGAACAGATTGGAGTAGAACCCCATCCCTTGTTCTCCTAATGGAACAGGATGAATCACTCCCATTTTTAACAGGTCTTCTACACAACGTAAGAATGCCTGTCTTTTTATGTGGTCTGAAGACAACTGAGACCTGTGGAACCTCCCCCTTGGGGGAAGCCCCTTGAATTCCAGAAGATAACCTTGGGAGACTATTTCTAGCGCCCAAGGATCCAGAACATCTCTTGCCCAAGCCCGAGCGAAGAGAGAGAGTCTGCCCCCCACCAGATCCGGTCCCGGATCGGGGGCCAACATTTCATGCTGTCTTGGTAGCAGTGGCAGGTTTCTTGGCCTGCTTTCCCTTGTTCCAGCCTTGCATTGGTCTCCAAGCTGACTTGGCTTGAGAAGTATTACCCTCTTGCTTAGAGGACGTAGTACTTTGGGCTGGTCCGTTTCTACGAAAGGGACGAAAATTAGGTTTATTTTTGGCCTTGAAAGGCCGATCCTGAGGAAGGGCGTGGCCCTTACCCCCAGTGATATCAGAGATAATCTCTTTCAAGTCAGGGCCAAACAGCGTTTTCCCCTTGAAAGGAATGTTAAGTAGCTTGTTCTTGGAAGACGCATCAGCTGACCAAGATTTCAACCAAAGCGCTCTGCGCGCCACAATAGCAAACCCAGAATTCTTAGCCGCTAACCTAGCCAATTGCAAAGTGGCGTCTAGCGTGAAAGAATTAGCCAATTTGAGAGCATTGATTCTGTCCATAATCTCCTCATAAGGAGGAGAATCACTATCGACCGCCTTTACCAGCTCATCGAACCAGAAACACGCGGCTGTAGCGACAGGGACAATGCATGAAATTGGTTGTAGAAGGTAACCCTGCTGAACAAACATCTTTTTAAGTAAACCTTCTAATTTTTTATCCATAGGATCTTTGAAAGCACAACTATCTTCTATGGGTATAGTGGTGCGTTTGTTTAAAGTGGAAACCGCTCCCTCGACCTTGGGGACTGTCTGCCATAAGTCCTTTCTGGGGTCGACCATAGGAAACAATTTTTTAAATATGGGGGGAGGGACGAAAGGAATACCGGGCCTTTCCCATTCTTTATTTACAATGTCCGCCACCCGCTTTGGTATAGGAAAAGCTTCTGGGAGCCCCGGGACCTCTAGGAACTTGTCCATTTTACATAGTTTCTCTGGGATGACCAACTTGTCACAATCATCCAGAGTGGATAATACCTCCTTAAGCAGAATGCGGAGATGTTCCAACTTAAATTTAAACGTAATCACATCAGGTTCAGCTTGTTGAGAAATGTTCCCTGAATCAGTAATTTCTCCCTCAGACAAAACCTCCCTGGCCCCATCAGACTGGTTTAGGGGCCCTTCAGAACCATTATTATCAGCGTCGTCATGCTCTTCAGTATCTAAAACAGAGCAGTCGCGCTTACGCTGATAAGTGTGCATTTTGGCTAAAATGTTTTTGACAGAATTATCCATTACAGCCGTTAATTGTTGCATAGTAAGGAGTATTGGCGCGCTAGATGTAATAGGGGCCTCCTGAGTGGGCAAGACTCGTGTAGACGAAGGAGGGAATGATGCAGTACCATGCTTACTCCCCTCACTTGAGGAATCATCTTGGGCATCATTGTCATTGTCACATAAATCACATTTATTTAAATGAGAAGGAACTCTGGCTTCCCCACATTCAGAACACAGTCTATCTGGCAGTTCAGACATGTTAAACAGGCATAAACTTGATAACAAAGTACAAAAAACGTTTTAAAATAAAACCGTTACTGTCACTTTAAATTTTAAACTGAACACACTTTATTACTGCAATTGCGAAAAAATATGAAGGAATTGTTCAAAATTCACCAAAATTTCACCACAGTGTCTTAAAGCCTTAAAAGTATTGCACACCAAATTTGGAAGCTTTAACCCTTAAAATAACGGAACCGGAGCCGTTTTTAACTTTAACCCCTTTACAGTCCCTGGTGTCTGCTTTGCTGAGACCCAACCAAGCCCAAAGGGGAATACGATACCAAATGACGCCTTCAGAAAGTCTTTTCTATGTATCAGAGCTCCTCACACATGCGACTGCATGTCATGCCTCTCAAAAACAAGTGCGCAACACCGGCGCGAAAATGAGGCTCTGCCTATAATTTGGGAAAGCCCCTAAAGAGAAAGGTGTCTAAAAAAGTGCCTGCCGATATAATCTTATCAAAATACCCAGATTAAATGATTCCTCAAGGCTAAATATGTGTTAATAATGAATCGATTTAGCCCAGAAAAAGTCTACAGTCTTAATAAGCCCTTGTGAAGCCCTTATTTACAATCTTAATAAACATGGCTTACCGGATCCCATAGGGAAAATGACAGCTTCCAGCATTACATCGTCTTGTTAGAATGTGTCATACCTCAAGCAGCAAGAGACTGCTCACTGTTCCCCCAACTGAAGTTAATTCCTCTCAACAGTCCTGTGTGGAACAGCCATGGATTTTAGTAACGGTTGCTAAAATCATTTTCCTCATACAAACAGAAATCTTCATCTCTTTTCTGTTTCTGAGTAAATAGTACATACCAGCACTATTTTAAAATAACAAACTCTTGATTGAATAATAAAAACTACAGTTAAACACTAAAAAACTCTAAGCCATCTCCGTGGAGATGTTGCCTGTACAACGGCAAAGAGAATGACTAGGGTAGGCGGAGCCTAGGAGGGATCATGTGACCAGCTTTGCTGGGCTCTTTGCCATTTCCTGTTGGGGAAGAGAATATCCCACAAGTAAGGATGACGCCGTGGACCGGACACACCTATGTTGGAGAAATACACTTTTTATTTTTGTTTAGATTCCTTTAGCTGCATTTAGTGCCCTCACTCTCCACACACAACCAATTACAACATTTGAAAAGATAGAAGGATCTTTTCCCTTAGTGAGGTGTTTGGAATCCTTGTACTTCCAGCGCTCTACTCACCCAGACTCTAACCACTTCTGCTATCCAGTTAGTCTTAAATTTGGTATGTTCAAGATCATTAAGGTGGGTCTCTTGCAAGCAAATAATGTCTGCATTAGTTTTTTTTAAGGTAAGTCAGAAAGTATTTTTCTTTTGATAGGGGAGTTAATCCCTACTATATTCCAGGACAAAATGTTAATTGTCATCTAAAGAGTCTTGGTGATGAACAATGAGGTGGCCAATATGGAAGTGTCAAATAGTAAATTGAGGTTAGTCTCCAGTAGAGGTGAGCAAACATAGGAGCAGTGTATAGTAACCCAGCATGTCTCACAGTTTCAACACAATATAACAATAAATGGTAAACTAACTAAAAATCTTAACATATAAAATTTAACATTCAACCTTATTGGGTACTAAGCCATATTGGATCCTCAAAAGGAGTAAAGTCCCTGGGCCGGTCCCCCTCGATGGGGGGGGGGGTGTTGTGGTGGTTTGAGCAGGCATTGAGAGTCATTTAGTAGAATCCTGCTGCGGGGAAAACAGTGGTTGAGAAGAATCTAAGAAGGCCTGTGCATCCTGAGGAAAGTCAAAGAATCTAGGTCCTCTCAAGTTGTGTAGGCGTAGACGTGCTGGGTAGAGCAGAGTAGCTTGGCTGTTTTCCTGATGGAGGAGTGTTCACAGGAGAGCAAACTCTTTCCTACGCTTCATGACATCCGAGGAGTAATCTTGAAACAGATAAAGTATTTTATCGTTGTATAGGAGCATTTGCTATAAGTTCTCAGGAGCTGTATTTTAGATTGGAAATTAAAATACTTGATCATCACACCCTTTGGAAGGGCATTTTTATAAGCAGAAGATCTGTTGTTGCCAACTCTATGCGCTCTTTCCACTTTCATAGGTATGTGTTCAGCTGGAACTTTAAGTAGATTCGGCAAAGAGTGTTCTGCAAAATATAGTAGTTCAGACGGGTGGACAGATTCAGGCAAACCCACAAGTCTGACATTATTCCTGCGGGAGCGATTTTCCAAGTCATCAACTTTTTGATGAAGGGAGATGTTTTGCTGCTTTATATCCTTTATTTGTGTGGTAGAGGTGTTATAACCATCTTTAAGGTCTGAGATATGTTGTTCCGCTGTGGTTAGTCTTGAGTTAAATTGTTTCACTTCTGTTGTGAGGGTATCCATGCCTTTTTGCAAGTTATCAAGTTTGGCAAGAAGTAGAGAATTCAGCTGTTGTTCAGTAGTAAGTGCAGGAGCATCCGTAGATGCAGCCGTAATTGCTGATGATGGCGATGTAGTTGCAGGGTCAGAGGCCCCTTTATTCTTTCTTTCTTGGGTTTTTGCCCTATGTGATATTTTCTTTGATGCAAGGAATCTGTCCACGAACAGGAAGCGCATAAAGATATATTAGTGTAAAATAACAGGTGCCATGTAACTTAGAGATAATAGCTTGGTGTTTAACGTTTTCACAATATATTTGTGTGATCAATAAAAGTGCAATAACAGTGAGCAAAGATAAGAAAGAATTGTCTGGCATTCTGTAAAAATAGTCGATCTCTGCAGGCTAGAAAGACAAGTCAATGTCCGGGTACCAAAGCGCACAAAAGGGCCATATCTTAACGAACAATGCAACCTTAACTGATTGAACAGTATACAACCATTTTTGGAAATGTTGCAGCATCACAATTGTATAGATCCTTTAGTATATGCAGTTGGATATAAGTAGTGATGATATTGAGGAGCAGATGGTAAAATTAAGGCTGAGCCGGTTCTTATGTCTGATAGAACGGGTTGTTTTGCAGCACTTCTATTAGGCCTCAGTTATGTCTTGCAAAGTCACTTGTTTGCGAACACTCACCCTTGTTAGCGTTCAGCTTATTATCTGTAGTAGCAACTCATTCGCTATCCGGTTAAGCACTGTGTAGAAGTCAGACCAGCCATCTTGGATGTTACCCATATGGCAGTGAGTAGCCAGTGCCTGTCAGAGACTAATGGCGCTTCCAAGGTGAGGTATTAGATGGATTACCTCTCTGAGGAGAGTACTGTAGCTCTATAGTACGTCTAGGCTATGTTGGGATAGCCAAGGTCACTCAGAGGGCCGGTATGACGGATTGCCATGGTGAAGATCTCAGGAGCTCTTCTTCACACCACCATACTCTGTGCCCGCCCACCGGAAGTCCCTGGTGTTCTTGTTTATATAATTTTCTAACACTCTTTTCATATAAAGACTCATTTATTCTGTAATTATTTTCTCCCCTATGTAAATCAAATGTACAAATCCTAACACTGGCATATTAATAAACAACACTGGGGGTGCTTCAGTGTTGAATGGTTGTGTAAACTGGTCAGTATGAGGATAGATTTGTATTATTTCTGTGTCGTGTTTGGATTATTTCACATTATTATGAGAGAAACTGAGATGTACATGTATAGAGGAACAAAAGACAGCAGGAGAGCACTTCCACAATCTGGGGCTTTTATGACTGGGATCCAGAAAGTATTATTTACAATATAATCCTTTATGATGCTTTTATTTAGAGAGTTTCTCCTCTTTCTGATAATTGTAAAAAGGTTTGTACACTGTGTATAGAACGTTTATTTGTGTGTAAATATTTGGCGTTTGGTGATACCTGATTTCAATAAAAACCTTTTTCCACTTTCTAAACATGTGAAAGGTTTCTTCCCTTGTGAATCTTATCATGAGTTTTCAGATTACTCTTTTCTGTAAAACATTTTCCACACTCTGTACATGTAAAAGGTTTTTCTCCTGTGTGAATCCTTTCATGACTTTTCAGATTACTCTTTTGTGTACAACTTTTTCCACACTCTGTACATGTGAACAGCTTTCTCCTGTGTGAATCCTTTCATGCTTTTTTAGATCACTCTTGTGTAAACTTTTTCCACACTCTGTACATGGGAAAGGCTTTTCTCCTGTGTGACTCATTTCATGAGTTTTCAGATGAACTATTTGTGTAAAACGTTTTCCACACTCTGTACATGGGAAAGGCTTTTCCCCTGTGTGACTCCTTTCATGCCTTTTTAGACTACTCTTTTCTGTAAAACTTTTTTCACACTCTGTACATGTGAACAGCTTTTCTCCTGTGTGAATTCTTTCATGAGTTTTCAGATTATATATTTGTGTAAAACGTTTTCCACACTCTGTACATGTGAAAGGCTTTTCTCCTGTGTGACTCATTTCATGAGTTTTCAGATGAACCATTTGTGTAAAACTTTTTCCACACTCTGTACATGTGAAAGGCTTTTCTCCTGTGTGACTCATTTCATGAGTTTTCAGATGAACCATTTGTGTAAAACTTTTTCCACACTCTGTACATGTGAACAGCTTTTCCCCTGTGTGCTTCCTTTCATGACTTTTCAGATGACTCTTGTGTAAAACTTTTTCCACACTCTGTACATGTGAAAGGCTTTTCTCCTGTGTGAATCCTTTCATGACTTTCAGACTACTCTTATAATGGAAAACGTTTTCCACACTTTGTACATGTGAACGGCTTTTCTCCTGTGTGACTCCTTTCATGACTTTTCAGATAACTCTTTTCTGTAAAACTTTTTCCACACTCTGTACATGTGAACAGATTTTCTCCTGTGTGACTTCTTTCATGAGTTTTCAGATTATCCATTCGTGTAAAACGTTTTCCACACTCTGTACATGTGAACGGCTTTTCTCCTGTGTTACTCATTTCATGATATTTCAGAGGATTCATTTGTGTAACACTTTTTCCACACTCTGTACATGTGAACAGCTTTTCCCCTGTGTGATTTCTTTCATGAGTTTTCAGATTACTCTTGTCTAAAACTTTTTCCACACTCTGTACATGTGAAAGGCTTTTCTCCTGTGTGAATCTTTTTATGAGTTTTCAGATAATTCATTTGTGTAAAACATTTGCCACACTCAGTACATGTGTGTGGTTTCTCACCTGTGTGAATTTTGTGGTGTTATAGTTTCTTATTTGTATGAATCATTTGGCTAGACTGTAGACTTTTCCCTTCTTTAAAATGTTTTGAAAACTCAGTAAATGTGTGTGGTTTATCCTCAGGGATAATAATTTCACTAGATAAGGCATAAATGTTGTCCTCTTGTTTGATAACTAAATTACTCTCGGTACATAATGATTGCTGCACAGTTCCTGCCAATTCACCATCTTCTTTTAATATCTTTTGTGATATCCCCAATGTTTGTGAATAGTAATTAGTGTCTAAGACTTTTGGAGTTTGCGGTATCATTCTGATGCATCCTGTAGTAAAGGATAGATATGAACTATTGACGTGTTTGTCTACATAAAAAGAAAAATAAGAATGTTTATTCATTTATAATATAATCCATCTCAATAAAAAACATCTTTTTATACCCAAAAATGTCTTCCATTTTGTATTTTAAATTTATTTACCTGTAAATCACAAATTAAAAAAGGATGACAAAGAATGTAAACATTACTACATCATAGTAAGCTAAATTACTGAGTTGTGGGTGTTCCATACATGGGAACAAGGAAGGCATAAGTGCAATTATGGATGTTCCAATCTATTTAAGTGGGGCCATATTACAACTTTACAAATATATTAGTCTTTGTTTTCTAGCATTTATATGAAACAATATTTTCTCCTGAAAGAAAGGTTAAAAATCAGTTGTTTAAATATAAGTTAAATTGGATACTGCAGTATTGGTATTGTACTTCCTACTAATTCTCACTGTCAGACATTTTGTCATGTGCTCCACCCTCAGTCCTTTAGCTTCTCTTGGTCAATACTGAGTTGTGTTAAATCACACTGCAAGGGTGTGTGGGAGAGATAGGCACGAAAATGTTAATTTAAATTGTTTTCTTGGATGGAGTTATGAAAATAAAGAATTTGTGTTTACATAGAGAGATAATATAATGAGATATGTTCTTTTGGAAAATTCTTTCCGTCTAAAAGGTCCATAAAATATAGAATTACAAAACCACAGATGCATAATAAAAATACAATGCAATAAAACTAACTATGAAATTTAAAAGAACAATAGATTGCTTTCTGATAAATGCAGTTCTGCAGCTGTACCATGTGACAGCTATCAGCCATTAATAGACTCATATTTTTATATAATGTGAACTCCTGTATATGCTAAGTAGGAACCGGAGCCTCAGGTCATTTAAAAGGCTGTGTACAATTTAATAATGAAAATAAATTGCAAACAGTTATTTTACATAAAAATAAAGCTAAAGGAGAAATTTCCCATACACTTTATACTATTTTATACACCGGTAAAACAAGTCATTAGAAACACATTAAAAGGGACAGCAAAGTCACAATTAAACTTTTATGATTCAAATTTAAACAACTTTCCAATTCCTTCTATTATCAAATCTGCTTTATTCTGTTGGGGACCTTTGTGACAAAGCATATAATGCCCTATGGTGCGCTAGCTGCTGGTGGCACATACAAGCCTCTTACCATTGGCTCACCTTATGTGCTCAGGTAGCTCCCAGTAGTGCATTGTTGCTGCTTCAATAAAGGATATCTAGAAAATAAAGCAAATATCATAATAGAAGTCAGTTGGAAAGTTGTTAAAAATTATGTTCTTTTTTTATTTTTTTTTTTATTTTTTTTTATTATGTTGTCTTTTTATTTTCAAATAGATATGATATAACAGAAAGAAAAGATCATAACAAATACATCTCTGTCAGTTAAGAATATTACAGAATTACAAAATTAACAATGTCACGTTATAAAAGTATAATTATAAAAGGCATAACCCAAATGTCCTTCGCCATTTTCTTCTTTTTCATCTTGTGCTGAGAGTCCAGGGTTTTATGAAAGGCAAAGATTTCAAAAATAGTAGTGGGAGAGCAAACCCTGTTTGTGTCCAAAGTGGGCATATGGGTAAATTAACTAAGGAATCTAATGGTGACAACAATTTTGTAGCAATACAGAGATTATACATCAAAAACTGTGCTAGAGGATACTAAAAGGATAGTACAGAAAAATAAGGAAAGAAAGTAAATACGTTAGCTCAAGATGAGATAAGTGCTGCACTCACTCCGAATCAGTTTAGTTCGTGCTAGCGTTCACTCGTACTGTTAATAGGGTCTCTTTTTGGTATCTAGTTATCGTGTCTGTGATGTGTCAGGCAGTAGGTCACTAAACGGGTCTTTGCATGGTTACTCATTTAGTACCAGTCTAAATGTTACTAAAGGTGAAGGACTCCCATAAAAATTGCATATCTTGATAAAAGGGGATTTGCCCTATTCAAAGATAGTGTAGCCTTTCCAGGGTTAAGTTCCTGTGCACTAGTGTTTTCCAATCTTGTTGGCTAGGTATCTGTGTAGATTTCCACTTTTTTGGGATCAATTGATTGGCTGCATTAAGCATTATTTGGTATAGGCGACGTCTTATTTTGCATTTGATGTTAGGTGGGTGACAGAGTAAAACTAGTTCTGGACTGAGGGCCAGTTGTGTATTCAGTACTGTATTGATGCTACTAAAGATCTCAGACCAATATGATTTTATATGTTCACACTCCCACCAAATGTGGGATAAGTGCCCCTCTTGAGGGCATCCCCTCCAGCAGGATCCGGATGATTGCTTAAAAATATATTTTATTTGCGCTGGGGTAAGGTACCACCTCATCATTATTTTAATATTGGTCTCTTTTGCGTGTATGGAGTGAGTAGAATGATAGAGGTTCTCAAACCTATGGAGCCAAACTTTTGAATTAGTGTTTATGCCAAGTTCTCTGTCCCATTTGTATGTATATGATGGCAGGAGAGGGAAGGTATTTGAGAGGATGAGTTTATGTAGTTTAGAGATCTTTCCAGTGATATTTTCCCTTGAGATGCAAATTTGTTCGAAGGGGGTCAATTGGCGCGTTAGGTTTTCCCTATATTTGTGTGTTAATATGTAATGTCGCAGTTGATGAACCTTTAGCCAGGATGCCAAGAAGGGGTGTTCTAGAGAGTCCAGCTGGGGCTTAGTCTTAACAATGTGTGTGTTATCTGTCAGAGTGTATAGTGGAAGATTTTTAATAGGGTGCAGGAGGTGTGGAAAGGTTTGGTTCATGCCTGGGGGAAACTCAGAATTATCTAGGAGAGTTGTAAGCGGGGAATGCCAGGATGAAATCTTGTTTGGGGATTTACATATCTTCCTCCAGTCAGACCAAGTTTCGTTGGTGATTGAGGAAGTCGAGATGGAGTATTTATTGGTATATGCCGGGTTCCAACACACTCTATTTAAATTGTGTGAGGCCGTTAGTGCATTTTCAATTTGTAGCCATCTTTTAGCGTTGGAGTCTTCTGATTTACACCAATCAGAAATTCTCTGTAGGGATATTGCTAGTTTATATGACTGCAGATGAGGGACACCTAGTCCTCCTTCAATGGGAGGTTTGAATAATGTATTTTTATTGATTCGTGGGGGCCTCCGTCTCCATATATAGTCATTAATGATTTTCTGTAAGGTATCGAGGTCTTTTCGAATGCCTGGGATGGGAACGGTCTGAAGGATGTACAGGACTTTAGGGAGTAAAGTCATTTTAGTTGCATTAATTCTGCCTAGCCAAGAGATATTCTTGGGGAGCCAGGTGGTCGTGAGTGTTTTGAATTCTGTAATTAGGTTGCCATAGTTATAGAGACGTAGATCAGTTTTATTTGGTGTAATGCGAATACCTAAATATTTTAAATATTTTGTCTGCTGTTTAAGGGGGCATGATGAATTTAGGGTCTCTAAGGAATGTCCTGGGAGATTTATAGGCAGATATTCGGATTTGGTTATATTTACTAGGTAATTTGAAACAAGTCCAAAGCGCTCCAATTCCGAGATGGTTAATTGGAGAGAGGGGTTTGTAAGCGTGAATAGTAGGTCATCTGCAAAAATAGCTAATTTGTAGGTTTGATTGTCTATATCTATTCCATGAATGTCCCTATTTAACCGTATCTTGATGGCTAGAGGCTCTAGAGAAAGAATGAAGAGGAGGGGGGACAGGGGGCAGCCCTGCCTAGAGCCGTTTCTAATTTCAAATGAGTCAGAGAGTGTGCCATTAATTTTTATCTGTGCCGTGGGGTTGGTATACAACGTCAGTATTTTTTTAATAAAAGAGTCTGGGAAATGGAACCGTCTCAAGGTCTCCTGTAGGTATGTCCAGTCTAGTCGGTCGAAAGCTTTTTCAGCGTCAGTCGATAGAAATACAGTCGGGATTCTGTTTTGTGTGATATACTCTAGAAAGTTAAGGATTCTGACCGTATTATCTTTTGCTTCCCTGTTGGGTACAAACCCAACCTGGTCTTGGTGGATTATTGAAGGTAAGATCTGGTTCAGGCGAGTGGCAAGGATCTTGGCGTAAAGTTTAAGGTCAACGTTAAGTAATGAGATCGGTCTATTAAAGTTTGCTGGTGAAGTTTAGGGTTTGCCAGGTTTGGGTATGACAGAGATATTGGCTTGTAGCATATTGTCGGGGAAAGGGTGGGTTTCTGTGATCGAATTAAATAGGGTTGTTAAGTGTGGGACTAGATGTCTTGCAAATGTTTTATAATATAAACCTGTAAAACCGTCTGGGCCTGGGGCTTTGTTCTGTTTAAGTTGTTTTATCGCGTCTTGTACTTCTGTTGGACGAATAGGTTGGTCAAGAAGTGTGTATTGGTCAGGAGTTATTTGTGGGATTGTTATCTCATCTAAGTAGTGGCAACATAGGCGTAAATGAGAGTGGGAGCGTCTGTTAGGGAAGAGATTGTATAGTTTGTGATAGAACTTTTTAAATTCATCTGCTATGGTGTTGGTGTCTTCTATTTGTTTGCCCTGAGGTGTCGTGATAGAGTGGATATATGTGCTCTGCTGTTGTTTTTTAAGAGCTCTGGCTAGAAGCCGACCTGGTTTATTTCCCTCTGTGTAAAATTTTTGTTGGAGAAATAACAGCTGTCTCTGTGAATTAATCTGCAGAATTGAATTTAGATTTTCTCTTTTATTTTTAAGTTGTTGCAATATCGAATCATCAGAGGGATTGACCTTATGTGCGTAATCTATCTTAGCAATGTCCTTGGAAAGGAGTTCTACCTCTTCCCTGTTCTTTCTCTTTATTTGTGCTTTGGTTTTGATAAATTCCCCTCTTATAGTACACTTATGAGCTTCCCAAAGGGTAGCGATGTCTACATCCGGGGTATTATTTAATAAAAAATAAGATTTTATATGTTTCGAGAAGAGTTTTATCTGCACGGGGTCTAGTAAGATAGAGTCGTCTAGCCTCCACTGAAAAGCTCGGAGTGGAGCAGAGGGCCATTGTATTGTGCAAGACACCAGGGAGTGGTCTGACCAGGATGTGTGTGTGATATGTGATTGTTTGGTGTGGGATAAGATCAGATGGTCTACTAGAATATAATCTAGTCTTGAGTAATTTCGGTTGGGATGGGAGAAAAAGGTGAAGTCTGATTTTTGGGGATGGAAGTATCTCCACACATCATGCAATCCTAAAGCCCTAAATTTCTTCCAGATATTATTCAAGTTTGGTGTTTTAGTTCTAGTACCTGGATTTGAGCAATCTACAGTAGGATCTAACGGAAAATTTAAGTCTCCCGAAAGTATCAGGGATCCTTTGCTTTCTTTATATATCACGTCTGTAATTGTGGATATGAATTTGTCTTGGTGAGAGTTGGGGGCATAGACATTCACTAGTGTCACTGGCTTCCCAAACAATAGCCCCCTTAGACAGATGTACCTTCCCTCTTTGTCCGAAACGATATGCGTCTTGGTGAAGGGGACGGATTTATGGATTAGGATGCTAACGCCATTAACTTTTTTATGCGGGTTGGTACTATGAAAGTGTTGAGGGTAATGCGGGGAAAAGTATTTAGGAATATTTTTTGATTTAAAGTGGGTTTCTTGGAGCATTAAGATGTGGCCCCCTTTGCTGTGTAGGTCTTTTATGGCCATTCTTCTTTTATTGGGGCAGTTTAGACCCTTCACGTTTTGTGTGATAATAACTAGATCTTGTGACCTGTGCTTATTCATTGGTGTAGCGTGGGAAAAGAAGAGCTATGAGACCTATTCAGAGCGAGAGACAGTATGAGTGTTTCAGAGCGAGTACAGCATCCAATGAGAGCGAGATTAAAGAATTCACAGGAAAAAAGAAAAGAAAGAGAAGTACAAAATATAAACAGTACATTTTTAACGTTCATCTTAACTTACAGGAGAAAATCTCCCAACTGAGTGAAAACAAGAATATAGAGTTATACAATTTTAACAGTTAACCATAAATTAACAAGCAAGTCCTCTTAATGAGGACTGCACAGGGAACAAGGTGGATATTACCTTAATATGAAGGAATAGACCTGCAGTCTATGTGGGAACTGTTGCAGTGCAATACTCATGAACGCCCCAGTTTTGCAAGTGGGCTGTGGTGTTTGGTCCTATTGCACAAAGAACCAAAGCAAAGACACAGAGCAGCATAAAAAGGAAAGTGAAATTACATTCTGAAATTTATTGTCAGCTTTTTTCTCCCATTGAAGATTGTCTAGCAGGCAAAGGTCCTGGTGTCTTCCGTTGGAGAGCTTGGATCCATTCCCTTTTTTGTGGGAGTGGAAGAGACCCAATTGCAGTTTGTGGTGTTTCCTGGTGGGCCGGGGGGACTTCTATCAGAGGGGGGGGATGTCTAGTTCCATGCAAATAGACGATATGTCCTTGATGGAGGAACAAGAGAGTCTTCTGCCTTTTCATAATATTATCAGGTGGAAAAGGAAACCCCATCTATAGGGTATGTTCATTTTCCTCAGTAGCATTGAGTGGTTTAAGATCTCTTCGTTTGGAGAGTGTTCTTTGAGAGAGGTCTGCGTACACTTGAATGTCAGCATTTTCATATCTGATGGGCTGTTGTTCCCTGGCCAATTTCATTAATTCCTCTTTCACTTGGAAATTTGTGATCCGGATTATAACATCCCTTGGTGGTTGGCCGGTTTGTGGTTTGGGACGTAACGCCCTGTGAGCTCTATCAATGTCAATTTTTGTTGGCTTCTCTTCTTTCTTTAAGGCAGTGAAAAAATCTTGCAGGTATTGATCCAAATCTGCTGTTGTGATGGCTTCAGGGATTCCCCGCAGCCTAATGTTGTGACGCCTGCTGCTATTCTCAGCATCGTCGAGTTTGTCTTCAAGCTCAGATATACTTGTGCCTTGCTGCTGGATGACACTTTGCAAATCAGAGATAGCTTCTGTGTGTGCTTCCTGGTTGTTTTCAAGAGTTTCGACTCTATGGCCTATCTCAGAAATGTCTTTTTTAAGGTCAGATATTTCTTCCTTAATGCACTGTTTAACCTGAGTGATTAATGAGGAGAAATCTTTTTTTGAGGGTAGGGAGTTGAAAAGAGCTGTGGGAATTGTAATATTGTCAGGTGCAGGATCACATTCAGACTCAGAGGAGCTTTGCCCTGAGGTTTGACCTGGGAGATCAGCATTTGCAGAGTTAACATCCTTAGTTTCTAGGGTCTTGAAGAAGGTGTTGACAGTGTGAGAAGTAGCTTTAAGCTGCTTATTGCCTCTATTTGGTTTGCAGCCTTTTTTGGGAGACATTGTGTGCTTCAAGTGCAGCTGCAAATGTAAAAAGCAGGTATGTCCAGTGTCTGAAGCTTAGTGTAAAGGATGTAGAAATAGGTGGTCTTTGAAAATTGTTAATGATATTTCTGCTGATGGCTGAATAGTTGCTTCGTTTTACACTTTATTTTGTAACAGGGGTTCAATTATGTATTGAAGAAAAGTGTTTTTAAATTTTTACTGAGTATCAGGTCATGTGACCTCGGCTATGAGTGATATTACCCCCTCCAGTCTTTTCTACCAATTTATGCCACAAAACATGCTGTTCCAAGCCTTGTGAAAGTCATATAGCTTTATGTATGCATTGTATAGTAGATCACTTAAATTGGTGGTTCAAGCGTTCCTATTATGTGCAAACTGGTCTCTTACCGGAATTCCTCATAGCCTGTCTGCTTTGCTTTCCTGCTCTGTGAGGTTGCTGCGTGTGAGTACTTTAGCCTAGGCTGCGGCCTACCACGGAACCGGCCCCCAGTTTGATAGTAAGTGATCGCAATGCGATCGTCTAGTCAGGTGTAGAGTTGGTTAACGGCAGGTCCGCGGCAGTGATCCGTAAGAGTGTAAGTCTTTTTATTTACGGCAGCAGCCCCAGTCTTCTTTAACTATGTTGGCGAACTCGGTCCATGCAGGAGCGCAGATCATCCGGTGTAGCGGGTGTTGCGACTTAAGATTAAGTCAAAGTTCCTCTAACATAAGGAGCGATATGTCCCCTTACATCCCTGCTATATTTTTTGCTGTTATTTAAAGCTAGCATTAGCCCAAGACGTCTTCACTCAGATGGGGCTCAGGAGCTCTACAGAAAAGCAGCCATCTCCTAGGCTGGCTAGCTCCGCCCCCCTTTATTTTATTTTTTAGGAAAACAATTGTTTTTTTAATTGTAATAAATAAAAACAGGCACTTCTACATATAATACATAAAAATATGTAATAATTTTGCTTGAAAAAATGATATTCTATATTTAAGGATTGCACCGATACCAATACTAGTATCGGTACCGATACCAAGTATTTGCATGAGTACTTGTACTTATGAAAATGCACCGATACTTATACCGATACCTCCAGATCTTACCTATACACGATCTTGCTACGTTTTTTCAAACTGCATGTTCCCATTTCCTTTTAAGATGGAGTGGAGAGTTAACTAAAAATTGTTCCCTTTTGCTCTGCCAATACAAATTGCTGTTATTTGTATTATAGTATGTCAGAGCAGTGCTCCAAAAGCTGCTACTATACAGCTGGAAGCCAACCTGGGAGAGATCACTGTACCTCATTCAGACAAACCCCTGAAGTACTGGGCAGTTAATAAACTGAGATTTAATGGCCCAAAAATATCTTTCTGCCCCATGTAGTAGTGTGAAAAGTGAATGACTGTTCTGCTTAGCGTCAAACGTCCTTACTGATGACAGAAACAGACTTATAGCTGAAAATGCAGAGATGATTCTGTTCCTTAAAAATAACTTGCCACTAAATTTTGGAAATTATTCTAATTGCTACATTGCCTGTTAAACTGCTAGTTCTCATCTTGCACAATTATGCTCAAAACATACTGTACTCTGCGGGACATCCTTAGCTTATAAATTATATATTCTAATTTAAATAATGAAAAACATTTGGGGTTTCTTGTTATTTTAAGGGGAAACCAAATGTACAGGACACTGTCCCTTTAAGTCTGTGATCATGTGACATAAACAGCAGCAGCTGAAGGTGCAGAATACACTTACTAAGGTCTTAACTAACAACAAGAATCATCAGTCACAGATCAGTGGGATAAACGTTCTGATGATAAACAGGTGCAGCTAATAGAAATAAGAAATGTATTATAAAATAACCTCATTAGAAATAAAATATGCAGATCACAAGATATTTAGGTGGCCAAGCACATAGTGCTGGACTACCTATTTTTATTTTTAGGATTATTATTATTATTTATTAACTTTCAATTTATTTTCAATTGCCCTTAACTGCTTAACTGTTTGTACAAAGCTCTTGAAATGAGGTATACTATTACAGCCTATTGCCCTGCTGCATCTCATGTAGAGCTGCAACAACTAATCGTCATAATCGATAATAATCGATTATGAAAATAGTTGTCAACGAATCTCATAATCGATTAATCGGTTTGCAATTAGTTGGTCTGTGCACAACACCAGCTGCTTCACTCCAATGAACTCCTGCACATGGTATTGTGTTTTATGGTTATGACCTTAGCCTAAAGGACGTCTACAGATGTCTACTTTTCACTTTTTCAGGACAGTATAAGCTTACAACTACCCCTGGCTTATATGCAACCCAGAAATAATAGTCATCATTTGGATTGTTTATATTAAATCTGGTGATTTGGAACTATGCTTTTCATGATATAGTGCCAAGCTTGTTATTTACACCTAGCCCCTAGATTGATAGGAGATATTTAAATTGATGTGCACTATTATCTGTTTGCACAATTATTAGCGTATTGCTTGCTCTTGCTGATTATATGTACTGTATAAATAAATGTGTAAGGCTTTGTCCTGTTATTGATATACAGTCCTTAGTAATTTTTGATTTTGTTTTTATTGTTTTTTTTTATATTTTTAATAAATTGTGATAATATGTACCAGATTCAACCTTTATAAGTATATATTCGTTATTTTTAGAGCGCACTAGATATTTCCCCTAAGCTTATAGCTGGTTGTTTACCATTGCATATAGATATTCAAGATATTTTTATGTTAGAATGAAGTCAAGGGTTACTTTATTGAGAGGCCCCTTACCAAGGTAGAAAACACTTAGCATTGGTGAAGAGCTAACAAAGATAAATATCCCACTTTGGTGAAATTGGCAAAACCCTACTTAACCTCAACAGCCTTTTCTCTGCTGCAGGAAATATAGCTGCAAACAGAGAACCAGCCTTAGCCAGAAGCATGTGGACATGTTGAGATTTTTGCATTTCAATGCAAAGTTTCTGAAAGAGTGAATAACAGAATGTTATTAACAGTGATAGTCTAACTCTTTCTAGTTCTACCTCTTTTCAAACAGTTTGTGGTTTTGTTTAATTATAAAACTGTGCTCTGCTGCTTAAAAATTGAAGAAACAGTTGTGTTAATGTAAAGTTTTATTCTGAAGTTTATATTTGTAACACTCATTATGTGGATTTTATTTAAAACTTAGAAAACTATTATTGATTCTGTTTTTATCCGATTAGTCGATTAATCGAAAAAATAATCGGCCGATTAATCGATTATGAAAATAATCGTTAGTTGCAGCCCTAATCTCATGCAACATTGAACTCATAGGTCATAAGGTTAGGCAGCCATATTGCTTTTTGCGACAGATTTTGAGAAACATGTAAGCTTTAGCTCTAGAACTGCTTATGTTACAACTTTGAAACTTGCTGTGCTTAGTGCTGCTATGACTGATATTTCCTATTGCTCAACAGAAGTGTCTTGAACACGTGATGTAGCAGCCATTTTGCGAATATCTTTAAAAATCTTCTCTTAAACCGCTTAGTGCAATAAAGCACAATTTCGTACATATACTCCTTGAAAGGTCCTATACCAAGTTTGTTCAAACTGTGATTTTTTCCATAATCAACATGGCTGCCATGAGACATTAACCTTTTTATCGACATTTAATTGCGTAAATTTGCACTTTATGCATTTGTTTTAACAATATTTCAGTGTAATAGACACATGACTACACAGTCATAATTCGCACTGCGCAGTCGCCTTCATGAAATAAAACATTTGCAAAATTTTCATGAAACTTCTGTAAATTGTAGAGGTCTATAGTGAGCATTAGTATGTGCAATTTGAGAGCCTTACATTGCATAGCTTGGCGGCCATTTTGTTTTGTATGCGTTTTTTAAAAGCTACAAAAATCTTCTCCAAAACCGCTTATGACACAGGAGTGAAATTTTGTTTATAGAGTTATCTTATGACCAATATTCAGATTTGTTCAAGAGAAGTGGATACGTCATGTTGTTTGGCAGCCATTTTGAATTGTTAAAAAATGCTTAAGGATATTTTTAAATAATAAAACAAAAACTGTTTTACAAAAATGCTTTATTTATGCCATGTTTATTGACATCTATGGTTAGCACTACTGTGCATAATATGGAGGCTGTATATCACATGATCTGGCAGCCATTTTGTTTTAAGCAAAAAAAATTAAAAGGAAATTTATGCTTAACCTGATAAATTGATTTCTTCTACGATACGACGAGTCCACGGATTCATCCTTACTTGTGGGATATTATCCTCCTGCTAACAGGTAGTGGCAAAGAGCACCACAGCAGAGCTGTATATATAGCTCCTCCCTTCTCTCCACCCCCAGTCATTCGACCGAAGTTATAGGAAGAGAAAAGAAAAACTAAAAGGTGCAGAGGTGACTGAAGTTTTGAAAACAAAAATATAATCTATCTAAAATGACAGGGAGGGCCGTGGACTCGTCGTATCGTAGAAGAAATCAATTTATCAGGTAAGCATAAATTTCCTTTTCTTCTATTAGATACGACGAGTCCACGGATTCATCCTTACTTGTGGGATACAATACCAAAGCAACAGGACACGGATGAACGGGAGGGACAAGACAGATACCTACCTAAACGGAAGGCACCACTGCTTGAAGAACTTTTCTCCCAAAAATAGCCTCAGAAGAAGCAAAAGTATCAAATTTGTAAAATAGTAGAATGAGCAGTAACCTTTTTAGGAGGCTGCTGTCCAGCAGTCTCGTATGCCAAGCGAATAATGCTTTTCAGCCAAAAAGAAAGAGAGGTAGCCGTAGCTTTTTGACCCCTACGTCTTCCAGAATAAACAAGAAATAAAGAAGATGTTTGACGGAAATCCTTGGTTGCTTGTAAGTAAAACTTCAAGGCCCGAACCACGTCCAAGTTATGTAACAGACGCTCCTTCTTAGAAGGAGGATTAGGACACAAAGAAGGAACAACAATTTCCTGATTAATATTCTTATTTTAAACAACCTTAGGAAGGAATCCAGGTTTAGTACGCAAAACCACCTTCTCAGAATGGAATATAAGATAAGGCGAATCACATTGTAATGCAGAAAGCTCAGAAACTCTTCGAGCAGAAGAGATAGCAACTAAAAACAAAACTTTCCAAGATAAAAGCTTAATATCTATGGAATGCATGGGGTCAAACGGAACCCCTTGAAGAACATTGAGAACTAAATTCAAACTCCATGGTGGAGCAATAGGTTTAAATACAAGCTTGATTCTGATTAAAGCCTGACAAAAAGACTGAACGTCTGGGACATCTGCCAGACGCTTGTGTAGTAGAATTGACAAAGCAGAAATTTGTCCTTTCAAGGAACTAGCTGATAATCCCTTCTCCAATCCTTCTTGGAGAAAGGACAAAATCCTAGGAATCCTAACCCTACTCCATGAGTAGCCCTTGAATTCGCACCAATACAGATATTTACGCCATATCTTATGGTAAATCTTTCTAGTGACAGGCTTGCGAGCCTGAATCAAAGTATCAATGACCGACTTAGAGAATCCCCGCTTAGATAAGATCAAGCGTTCAATCTCCAGGTAGTCAGCTGCAGAGAATTTAGATTTGGATGTTGGAACGGACCCTGAATGAGAAGGTCCTGTCTCAACGGAAGTTTGCACAGTGGCAGAGAGGACATGTCCACTAGATCCGCATACCAAGTCCTGCGTGGCCATACAGGCGCTATTAAGATTACCATAGCTCTCTCCTGTTTGATTCTTGTAATCACACGAGGCAGGAGAGGAAATGGTGGAAACACATAAGCCAGGTTGAACGACCAAGGTACTGCTAGAGCATCTATCAGTACAGCTTGGGGATCCCTTGACCTGGACCCGTAACGAGGAAGTTTGGCATTCTGACGAGATGCCATCAGATCCAATTCTGGTGTGCCTCATAGTTGAATCAATGATGCAAACACCTCCGGATGGAGTTCCCACTGCCCCGGATGAAAAGTCTGACGACTTAGAAAATCCGCTTCCCAGTTCTCTACTCCTGGTATATAGATTGCTGATAGATGGCAAGAGTGAGCATCCGCCCATCGGATTATCATTGAAACCTCTATGATCGCAAGAGAACTCCTTGTTCCCCCTTGATGATTGATATATGCTACAGTCGTTATATTGTCCGACTGGAATCTTATGAATTTGGCCAAAGCCAACTGAGGCCACGCCTGAAGCGCGTTGAATATTGCTCTCAGTTCCAGAATATTGATTGGTAGTAGAGACTCCTCCTGAGTCCAAACACCCTGAGCCTTCAGGGAATTCAGGACTGCACCCCAGCCCAAGAGCCTGGCATTCGTCGTCACTATCACCCATGCTGGCCTGCGGAAGCACATTCCCTGGGACAGATGATCCTGTGACAACCACCAAAAAAGAGAGTATCTGGTCTCTTGATCCAGAGTTATCTGAGGAAATAAATTTGCATAATCCCCATTCCACTGTCTGAGCATGCACAGCTGAAGTGGTCTGAGATGAAAGCGAGCAAACGGAACGATGTCCATTGCAGCCACCATTAATCCAATGACCTTCATACACTGCACCACTGATGGCCGAGGAATGGACTGAAGTGCTCGGCAAGTATTTACAATCTTTAACTTTCTGACCTCCGTCAGAAATATTTTCATGTCTACCGAGTCTATTAGAGTTCCCAAAAATGGAACTCTTGTTAGTGGAACTAGTGAACTCTTTTCTATATTCACTTTCCAACCGTGAGTTCTTAGAAATGCCAACACGATGTCCGTGTGAGATTTGGTCAAACGATAAGTTGATGCCTGGATCAAAATATCGTCCAGATAGGGTGCCACTGCTATGCCCCGCGGCCTGAGAACCGCCAGAAGGGACCCTAGCACCTTTGTGAAGATTCTGGGAACTGTGGCCAACCCGAAGGGAAGGGCCACAAAATGATAGTGTTCAACCAGAAAGGCGAACCTTAGAAACTGATGATGATCCTTGTGGATAGGAATGTGAAGATACGCATCCTTCAGGTCCACGGGGGTCATATATTGACCTTCCTGGATCATTGAAAAAAACAGAATTTATGCTTACCTGATAAATTACTTTCTCCAACGGTGTGTCCGGTCCACGGCGTCATCCATAACTTGTGGGAATATTCTCTTCCCCAACAGGAAATGGCAAAGAGCACAGCAAAAGCTGTCCATATAGTCCCTCCTAGGCTCCGCCCACCCCAGTCATTCGACCGACGGACAGGAGAAAAAACAGGAGAAACTATAGGGTGCCGTGGTGACTGTAGTTAAAGAAAGAAATTCATCAAACCTGATTAAAAAACCAGGGCGGGCCGTGGACCGGACACACCGTTGGAGAAAGTAATTTATCAGGTAAGCATAAATTCTGTTTTCTCCAACATTGGTGTGTCCGGTCCACGGCGTCATCCATAACTTGTGGGAACCAATACCAAAGCTTTAGGACACGGATGAAGGGAGGGAGCCAATCAGGTTACCTAAAGGGAAGGCACCACGGCTTGCAAAACCTTTCTCCCAAAAATAGCCTCCGAAGAAGCAAAAGTATCAAATTTGTAGAATTTGGCAAAAGTGTGCATTGAAGACCAAGTCGCTGCCTTACATATCTGATCAACAGAAGCCTCGTTCTTGAAGGCCCATGTGGAAGCCACAGCCCTAGTAGAGTGAGCTGTGATGCGTTCGGGAGGCTGCCGTCCGGCAGTCTCATAAGCCAATCGGATGATGCTTTTCAGCCAAAAGGAAAGAGAGGTAGCAGTAGCTTTTTGACCTCTCCTCTTGCCAGAATAAACGACAAACAGAGAAGACGTTTGTCTGAAATCCTTTGTTGCTTCTAAATAGAACTTCAAAGCACAAACTACATCTAAATTGTGTAACAAACGTTCCTTCTTTGAAACTGGATTCGGACACAAAGAAGGCTCAACTATTTCCTGGTTAATATTCTTGTTAGAAACAACCTTTGGAAGGAAACCAGGTTTAGTACGCAAAACAACCTTATCTGAATGGAACACCAGATAGGGCGGATTACACTGCAGAGCAGATAACTCAGAAACTCTTCTAGCAGAAGAAATAGCAACCAAAAACAGAACTTTCCAAGATAACATCTTGATATCTATGGAATGTAGAGGTTCAAACGGAACCCCTTGAAGAACTGAAAGAACTAAATTCAGACTCCAGTGAGGAGTCAAAGGTCTGTAAACAGGCTTGATCCTGACCAAAGCCTGAACAAAAGCTTGAACATCTGGCACAGCTGCCAGTCGTTTGTGTAACAAGACAGATAAAGCAGAAATCTGTCCCTTTAGAGAACTCGCTGATAATCCCTTATCCAAACCTTCTTGGAGAAAGGAAAGGATCCTAGGAATTTTGATCTTACTCCATGAGAATACCTTGGATTCACACCAACAGATATATCTTTTCCATATTTTATGGTAAATTTTTCTAGTTACAGGTTTTCTGGCTTGTACCAGAGTATCTATCACAGAATCCGAAAACCCACGCTTAGATAAAATCAAGCGTTCAATTTCCAAGCCGTCAGCTGGAGAGAAACTAGATTTGGATGTTCGAATGGACCCTGTACTAGAAGATCCTGTCTCAAAGGTAGCTTCCATGGTGGAGCCGATGACATATTCACCAGATCTGCATACCAAGTCCTGCGTGGCCACGCAGGAGCTATCAAGATCACCGAGGCCCTCTCCTGTTTGATCCTGGCTACCAGCCTGGGAATGAGAGGAAACGGTGGAAACACATAAGCTAGGTTGAAGGCCCAAGGCGCTACTAATGCATCCACTAGAGTCGCCTTGGGATCCCTGGATCTGGACCCGTAGCAAGGAACCTTGAAGTTCTGACGAGACGCCATCAGATCCATGTCTGGAATGCCCCATAATTGGGTCAACTGGGCAAATATCTCCGGGTGGAGTTCCCACTCCCCCGGATGGAATGTCTGACGACTCAGATAATCCGCCTCCCAGTTTTCCACTCCTGGGATGTGGATCGCAGATAGGTGGCAGGAGTGATCCTCCGCCCATTTTATGATTTTGGTCACTTCTCTCATCGCCAGGGAACTCCTTGTTCCCCCCTGATGCTTGATGTAAGCAACAGTCGTCATGTTGTCTGATTGGAATCTTATGAATCTGGCCTTTGCTAGTTGAGGCCAAGCCCTGAGAGTATTGAATATCGCTCTCAGTTCCAGAATGTTTATCGGGAGAAGAGACTCTTCCCGAGACCATAGACCCTAAGCTTTCAGGGAGTCCCAGACCGCACCCCAGCCCACTAGACTGGCGTCGGTCGTGACGATGACCCACTCTGGTCTGCGGAAGCTCATTCCCTGGGACAGGTGATCCTGGGTTAGCCACCAACGGAGTGAGTCTCTGGTCTTCTGATCTACTTGAATCACTGGAGACAAGTCTGTATAGTCCCCATTCCACTGTTTCAGCATGCACAGTTGTAATGGTCTTAGATGAATTCGCGCAAAAGGAACTATGTCCATTGCTGCAACCATCAACCCTACTACTTCCATGCACTGAGCTATGGAAGGTCGTGGAACAGAGTGAAGAACTTGACAAGCGTTTAGAAGTTTTGACTTTCTGACATCTGTCAGGAAAATCTTCATTTCTAAAGAATCTATTATTGTCCCTAAGAAAGGAACTCTTGTCGACGGAGACAGGGAACTCTTTTCCATGTTCACCTTCCACCCGTGAGATCTGAGAAAGGCCAGAACGATGTCTGTGTGAGCCTTTGCCTTTGCCTGAAAGAGACGACGCTTGTATCAGAATGTCGTCCAAGTAAGGTGCCACTGCAATGCCCCTTGGTCTTAGAACCACTAGAAGGGACCCGAGTACCTTTGTGAAAATCCTTGGAGCAGTGGCTAGCCCGAATGGGAGAGCCACAAACTGGTAATGTTTGTCCAGAAAGGCGAACCTTAGGAACTGATGATAATCTTTGTGGATAGGAATATGTAGATACGCATCCTTTAGATCCACGGTAGTCATAAATTGACCCTCCTGGATTGTAGGTAAAATCGTTCAAATAGTTTCCATTTTGAACGATGGCACTCTGAGAAATTTGTTTAGAATCTTTAAATCCAGAATTGATCTGAAAGTTCCCTCTTTTTTGGGAACTACAAACAGATTTGAGTAAAACCCCATTCCTTGTTCCACAGTTGGAACTGGGTGTATCACTCCCATTTTTAACAGGTCTTCTACACAATGTAAGAATGCCTGTCTCTTTATTTGGTTTGAAGATAAGTGAGACATGAGGAACCTTCCCTTTGGGGGTAGTTCCTTGAATTCCAGAAGATAACCCTGAGAAACTATTTCTAGTGCCCAGGGATCCTGAACATCTCTTGCCCAAGCCTGAGTGAAGAGAGAAAGTCTGCCCCCTACTAGATCCGGTCCCGGATCGGGGGCTACTCCTTCATGCTGCTTTGGTAGCAGCAGCAGGCTTCTTGGCCTGCTTACCCTTGTTCCAGCCTTGCATCGGTTTCCAAGCTGGTTTGGTTTGCGAAGCATTACCCTCTTGTCTAGAGGCTGCAGAGTTGGAGGCCGGTCCGTTCCTGAAATTGCGAAAGGAACGAAAATTAGACTTATTCTTGGCCTTGAAAGGCCTATCTCGTGGGAGGGCGTGGCCCTTACCCCCAGTGATGTCTGTGATAATCTCTTTCAATTCTGGCCCAAAAAGGGTTTTACCCTTGAAAGGGATATTAAGCAATTTTGTCTTGGAAGATACATCCGCTGACCAAGACTTTAGCCAGAGCGCTCTGCGCGCCACAATTGCAAACCCTGAATTTTTCGTCGCTAATCTAGCTAACTGCAAAGCAGCATCTAAAATAAAGGAATTAGCTAACTTAAGTGCGTGAATTCTGTCCATAACCTCCTCATACGGAGTCTCTCTACTGAGCGACTTTTCTAGTTCCTCGAACCAGAACCACGCTGCTGTAGTGACAGGAATAATGCACGAAATAGGTTGCAGGAGGTAACCTTGCTGTACAAAAATCTTTTTAAGCAAACCCTCCAATTTTTTATCCATAGGATCTTTGAAAGCACAATTATCCTCGATAGGAATAGTAGTGCGCTTAGCTAGTGTAGAAACTGCCCCCTCGATCTTAGGGACTGTCTGCCATAAGTCCTTTCTGGGGTCGACCATAGGAAATAATTTCTTAAATATAGGAGGGGGGACAAAAGGTATGCCGGGCTTCTCCCACTCCTTATTCACTATGTCCGCCACCCGCTTGGGTATAGGAAAAGCGTCGGGTGCACCGGAACCTCTAGGAACTTGTCCATCTTGCACAATTTTTCTGGAATGACCAGGTTGTCACAATCATCCAGAGTAGATAGCACCTCCTTAAGCAGTGCGCGGAGATGCTCTAATTTAAATTTAAATGTCACAACATCAGGTTCTGCCTGTTGAGAAATTCTACCTGAATCAGAAATTTCCCCATCTGACAAAACCTCCCTCATGGCCACTTCAGATTGGTGTGAGGGTATGACAGAGCAATTATCATCAGCGCCCTCTTGCTCTACAGTGTTTAAAACAGAGCAATCGCGCTTTCTCTGAAATGCAGGCATTTTGGATAAAATATTTGCTATGGAGTTATCCATTACTGCCGTCAATTGTTGCATAGTAACAAGCATTGGCGCGCTAGAAGTACTAGGGGTCTCCTGCGTGGGCAAAACTGGTGTAGACACAGAAGGAGATGATGTAGAACTATGTCTACTCCCTTCATCTGATGAATCATCTTGGGCAACTTTACTATCTGTGGCAGTACTGTCCTTACTTTGTTTGGACGCTATGGCACAATTATCACACAATTTTGAAGGGGGAGACACATTGGCTTCCATACATACAGAACATAGTTTATCTGAAGGCACAGACATGTTAAACAGGCTTAAACTTGTCAATAAAGTACAAAAACCGTTTTAAAACAAAACCGTTACTGTCTCTTTAAATTTTAAACAGGGCACACTTTTTTACTGAATATGTGAAAAACTATGAAGGAATTGTTCAATTTTAACCAAATTTTCACCACAGTGTCTTAAAGCATTCAAAGCATTGCACCCCAAATTTCAGACCTTTAACCCTTAAAATGACGAAACCGGAGCCGTTTATAGTTTTAACCCCTCTACAGTCCCAGCTACAGCCTTTGCTGCTACTTTACCAAACCCAGGGGGGTATACGATACCAAATGAAGCCTTCTAGGAACCTTTTCAACTACTTCCAGACCCATACACATGCAGCTGCATGTCCTGCTCTCAAAAGTAACTGCGCAGTAATGGCGCGAAAATGAGGCTCTGCCTACTACATAGAAGGCCCTTCCTGACTGGGAAGGTGTCTAAACCAGTGCCTGACATAAAAAAATGTTCCCCAAAGTTATAAAGTGTGAATTTCAACCTCAAGCTGTATAAAATGCCCAAATAAAGCAATCGATCTAGCCCATAAAAGTGTCTACCAGTTTTATAGCCCGTATTAAGCCCTTTATTCTGTTTGAGACTAAGAAAATGGCTTACTGGTCCCCATGAGGGGAAAAATGACAGCCTTCCAGCATTACACAGTCTTGTTAGAAATATGGCTAGTCATACCTTAAGCAGAAAAGTCTGCCAACTGTTTCCCCCAACTGAAGTTATCTCATCTCAACAGTCCTATGTGGAAACAGCAAACGATTTTAGTTACTGCTGCTAAAATCATACTCCTCTCACAAACAGAACTCTTCATCCTTTTCTGTTTCAGAGTAAATAGTACATACCAGCACTATTTTAAAATAACAAACTCTTGATAGTAGAATAAAAAACTACAACTAAACACCACATACTCTTCACCATCTCCGTGGAGATGCTGCTTGTTCAGCGGCAAAGAGAATGACTGGGGTGGGCGGAGCCTAGGAGGGACTATATGGACAGCTTTTGCTGTGCTCTTTGCCATTTCCTGTTGGGGAAGAGAATATTCCCACAAGTTATGAATGACACCGTGGACCGGACACACCAATGTTGGAGAAATTGTTCGTATAGTCTCCACTTACATTTGAATTAAATTTTGAATTAAATTTTCCATCTTAATTTTGTTCTTTCTTTTTCTTTTCATTGGTGTAAAGGGTGTTACTATACCTGCACTAATGGCCTACACGTGGTTTTCAAATACAGCCCCCTGGCTGATTGTGTCAGGATTTGAAAGTTTTACGCCTCGATTTAGAGTTTGGCGTTAGCCGTCAAAACCAGCGTTAGGGGCTCCTAACGCTGGTTTTGGGCTACCGCTGGTATTTAGAGTAGTGTAGGCAAAGGTCTAACGCTCACTTTGCATCTGCGACTTTTCCATACCGCAGATCCCCCTACGCCATTTGCGTATCCTATCTTTTCAATGGGATCTTTCTAACGCCGGTATTTAGAGTCTTGGCTGAAGTGAGCGTTAGAAATCTAACGACAAGACTTCAGCCGCAGCAAAAAGTCAGGAGTTAAGAGCTTTATGGGCTAACACCAGTTCATAAATCTCTTAACTACTGTGCTCTAAAGTACACTAACACCCATAAACTACCTATGCACCCCTAAACCGAGGCCCCCCACATCGCCGCCACTCTTACGTTATCCCTATGTACCCCTAATCTGCTGCCCCTAAAACCGCCGACCCCTAACTTCAAGTATTAACCCCTAATCTGCCCTCCCTAACATCGCCGACACCTAACTTCAAGTATTAAACCCTAATCTGCCGACCGGACCCCACCGCTACTCTAATAAATGTATTAACCCCTAAAGCTAAGTCTAACCCTAACACTAACACCCCCCTAAGTTAAATATAATTTTTATCTAACGAAATAAATTAACTCTTATTAAATAAATTATTCCTATTCAAAGCTAAATACTTACCTGTAAAATAAACCCTAATATAGCTACAATATAAATTATAATTATATTGTAGCTATTTTAGGATTTATATTTATTTTACAGGCAACTTTGTATTTATTTTAACCAGGTACAATAGCTATTAAATAGTTAAGAACTATTTGATAGCTACCTAGTTAAAATAATTACAAAATTACCTGTAAAATAAATCCTAACCTAAGTTACAATTAAACCTAACACTACACTATCAATAAATTAATTACATAAAATACCTACAAATAAATGCAATTAAATAAACTAAGTTACAAAAAATAAAAAAAATAATTTACAAACATTAGAAAAATATTACAATTTTAAGCTAATTACACCTACTCTAAGCCCCCTAATAAAATAACAAAGCCCCCCAAAATAAAAAAAATTCCCTACCCTATTCTAAACTAAAAATAGAAAAGCTCTTTTACCTTACCAGCCCTTAAAAGGGCCTTTTGCGGGGCATGCCCCAAAGAATTCTGCTCTTTTGCCTGAAAAAAAAAGACATACAATACCCCCCCAACAGTACAACCCACCACCCACATACCCCTAATCTAACCTAAACCCCCCTTAAATAAACCTAACACTAAGCCCCTGAAGATCTTCCTACCTTATCTTCACCACGCCGGCTATCACCGATCGGTCCAGAAGAGCCTCCAAAGTCTTAATCCAAGCCCAAGCGGGGGCTGAAGAGGTACATCATCGGGCTGAAGAGGTCCATCATCGGGCTGAAGTCTTCATCCTATCCGGGCAGAAGAGGACATCCGGACCGGTAGACATCTTCATCCAAGCCGCATCTATCTTCATCCATCCGGAGCGGAGCGGAGCCATCTTCTTCCAGCTGACGCGGATCCATCCTCTTCTACCGACGCCTACTCGCCGAATGACGGTTCCTTTAAATGACGTCATCCAAGATGGCGTCCCTCGAATTCCGATTGGCTGATAGGATTCTATCAGCCAATCGGAATTAAGGTAAGAAAATTCTGATTGGCAGATGGAATCAGCCAATCAGATTCAAGTTCAATCCAATTGGCTGATCCAATCAGCCAATCAGATTGAGCTCGCATTCTATTGGCTGATCGGAACAGCCAATAGAATGCAAGCTCAATCTGATTGGCTGATTCCATCAGCCAATCAGAATTTTCCTACCTTAATTCCGATTGGCTGATAGAATCCTATCAGCCAATCAGAATTCGAGGGACGCCATCTTGGATGACGTCATTTAAAGGAACCATCATTCGGCGAGTAGGCGTCGGTAGAAGAGAATGGATCCGCGTCGGCTGGAAGAAGATGGCTCCGCTTCGCTCCGGATGGATGAAGATAGAAGATGCAGCTTGGATGAAGATGTCTACCGGTCCGGATGTCCTCTTCTGCCCGGATAGGATCAAGACTTCAGCCCGATGATGGATCTCTTCAGCCCCCGCTTGGGCTTGGATGAAGACTTCGGAGGCTCTTTTGGACCGATCGGTGATACCCGGCGTGGTGAAGATAAGGTAGGAAGATCTTCAGGGGCTTAGTGTTAGGTTTATTTAAGGGGGTTTGGGTTAGATTAGGGGTATGTGGGTGGTGGGTTGTAATGTTGGGGGGGGTATTGTATGCTTTTTTTTTTACAGGCAAAAGAGCAGAATTCTTTGGGGCATGCCCCGCAAAAGGCCCTTTTAAGGGCTGGTAAGGTAAAAGAGCGTTTCTATTTTTATTTTAGAATAGGGTAGGGCATTTTTTTTATTTTGGGGGGCTTTATTATTTTATTAGGGGGCTTAGAGTAGGTGTAATTAGCTTAAAATTGTTGTAATCTTTTTCTAATGTTTGTAAATTATTTTTTTATTTTTTGTAACTTGGTTCTATTTTTATTTTTTGTACTTTAGTTAGTTTATTTAATTGTATTTATTTGTAGGTATTTTATGCAATTAATTTATTGATAGTGTAGTGTTCGGTTTAATTGTAGATAATTGTAGGTAGTTTATTTAATTAATTTATTGATAGTGTAGTGTTAGGTTTAATTGTAACTTAGGTTAGGATTTATTTTACAGGTAATTTTGTAATTATTTTAACTAGGTAGCTATTAAATAGTTATTAACTATTTAATAGCTATTGTACCTGGTTAAAATAAATACAAAGTTACCTGTAAAATAAATATTAATCCTAAAATAGCTACAATATAATTATTATTTATATTGTAGCTATATTAGGGTTTATTTTACAGTTAAGTATTTAGCTTTAAATAGGAATAATTTATTTAATAAGAGTTAATTTATTTTGTTAGGGGGGTGTTAGTGTTAGGGTTAGACTTAGCTTTAGGGGTTAATAAATTTATTAGAGTAGCGGTGAGGTCCGGTCGGCAGATTAGGGGTTAATACTTGAAGTTAGGTGTCGGCGATGTTAGGGAGGGCAGATTAGGGGTTGATACTATTTATTATAGGGTTATTGAGGCGGGAGTGAGGCGGATTAGGGGTTAATAACTTTATTATAGTAGCGGTGAGGTCCGGTCGGCAGATTAGGGGTTAATAATTGTAGGTCGGTGGGGGCGGCAGATTATTGGTTAATAAATATAATATAGGGCTCGGCGGTGTTAGGGGCAGCAGATTAGGGGTACATAGGGATAACATAGGTGGCGGCGGTATACTGAGCGGCAGATTAGGGGTTAAAAAAATATGCAGGGGTCAGCGATAGCGGGGGCGGCAGATTAGGGTTAATAAGTGTAAGGTTAGGGGTGTTTAGACTCGGGGTACATGTTAGGGTGTTAGGTGCAAACATAGGAAGTGTTTCCCCATAGGAAACAATGGGGCTGCGTTAGGAGCTGAACGCTGCTTTTTTGCAGGTGTTAGGTTTTTTTCAGCCAGTTCAGCCCCATTGTTTCCTATGGGGATATCGTGCACGAGCACGTTTTTGAAGCTGGCCGCGTCCGTAAGCACCGCTGGTATTGAGAGTTGCAGTGGCGGTAAATATGCTATACGCTCCCTTTTTGGAGCCTAATGCAGCCCTTCTGTGAACTCTCAATACCAGCGGTATTTAAAAGGTGCGGGGGAAAAAAAGCCAGCGTTAGCTACGCGGGTCGTTACCGACAAAACTCTAAATCTAGCCATTAGTTATTCTCTTGTTTCTTTGAGTTATGTTGTTAAGCACAGGTTACCACAAACACAACTGTTTTATGATACTTTAGGATTATCTGGCATAATGTATATTAATGTTTCATATATGCAATCTACAACAAATGCGTCCAAATTTGATACTATTTATGTAATGACGTATTGGCCTCTAAACAAAAAATATTTCCTCTCACAATTTTATCCCAAAACGTTAAGGGTTTTCTTTCACCTTGTAAAAGGTCAAAAGCACTATCCGATCTACATAAGAGAAGGGCTGATATTCTTTTCCTGCAGGAGACACACTTCAAAAAGTCACAGATCCCCAAGTACTTTGGTAAACATTACACACAACATTTCCATAACACTGCACCAACTAAACACTGCGGAGTTAGCATCCTAATACGTAAGCATATCCCTTTCTCAGTCCTACAGATAGCTAAAAATAATGAGGGCAGATTTTTGGGAATAGCAGGTTTACTGTACGGTAAGCCAGTGTTTTTTTGCTCCTAACATTCGCCATCTGCCTTACTTTAAGACCATGTTCCCGGAAACTACTTGACATTTCTAAATTTCCAATATTTCTGGGTGGAGATTTTAACTTCCCTTTTCAGCCAGCATTGGATTCCTCCAACCCCCAACCTAGAACCTCAAAACGCACTTTGTCTTACTTATGGAAGACAATGAGAGATTATAATATGTATGACATTTGGTGATTCACTCATCCTACCACAAAAGACTACACTTTTTATTCACACCCCTCACAATCCTACAGCAGACTAGACTACATATTAACCGACCAATCAGGACTTGCCTTAATAACAAACTCCTCTATCACACCTACTTCCTGGTCTGACCACTCAGCGGTCATTATACAGATAGCATGGCCAAATATGCCTACTAATCCTTACAACTGGAGATTTGATAACTCACTTTTAACTCGCCAACCTTTTCTAGAACACTTGTCTAAAGCAATAGCAGAATACTTCCAAATTAACAATAACTCAGTAAAAGATCCATTTGTTGTTTGGGAAGCACATAAATGTACCCTTCGAGGGGAGTTTATAAAATATAAAGCCCTACTCCAAAAAACTTCTAGACAGCACTTCTCGAAACTAACCTCTGATCTAGCAAATATGGAATACTTACACAAAAAAAGACCCCCCAAAAAAATTAGAGATCAGTTAGAAATCTTTCTTGCACTGGAAAACCAAAAATATCCCTACAATTAAAACAAAAATATTATCAAGAAAGTAATAAAGCCGGGAAGATGCTGGCTAGAGCCCTTAAAAGAGTCAGGTTGAAATCGTTCATTCAGAAACTTAAAACTACACAGAATACTGTAGTGTGCACAACCCCCAAGATTCTTGAACAGTTTCATGACTATTATTCCAACTTATACAACTTACATGATACGGTCTCATCAGCAGGCACAGAGACTTCAACTCTAATTCATAACTAGACACGTGTGAACTTCCTTCACTATCCCTTGAACAAAGGGAAGCTCTAGAATCATCAATATCCACAAATGAAATCCTGGCAGCAATAAAGGATTTGTCACCAGATAAAAGCCCAGGCCCAGATGGCTTTTCCGCCAAATATTACCAAACATTTGCCTCAATCCTTGTCCCTATCTTACATACCTTATTCATTAACATATCCCCGACTATCCAATTCCCTCCCTTGATTTTGGCAGCCCACATAGTAGTGTTGCCAAAGCCGGGGAAATCTCCGGATACACCTTCACATTTTCGTCCTATTTCATTACTTAAAGGGACAGTATACACTCAATTTCATATAACTGCATGTAATAGACACTACTATAAAGAATAAGATGCACAGATACTGATATAAATATCCAGTATAAAACTGTTTAAAAACTTACTTAGAAGATCTCAGTTTATCTCTGCTGAAAAGGCAGTTGGAAAGCCCACGTGGGAAATAAGAAACTCCCCCCCCCTCCCCCTTCTTTTGCATATGAGAAGATCCTTTACATAAACAGGAGCAAGCTGGAGAAGGTAGCTGACTGTATTCAAATAAAACTTTGGGGCTTGGTTAGGAGTCTGAAAATCAGAGCAATGTTATTTAAAAATAAGCAAAATTATACATTTTTAAAAAAAAACTAACTTTATGGGCTTTATAAATAGATCATCTACAAAACATTTATGCAAAGAAAAAATGAGTGTATAATGGCCCTTTAATGTCAACACAAAAATTTACTCAAAAATATTAGCAGGTCGTTTAAATAAATTACTCCCTCAGCTGGTACATTACAATCAAGTAGGTTTAACACCATATAGAGAAGCCAGGGACAATACTATTAAAATACAAAATTTAATAGATTATTCAGTCAAAACAAAAACCCCCACAATCTTCGCGTCCATGGACGCGGAGAAAGCTTTTGATCGCTTAAATTGGAAGTTCTTAGAACAGCTCTTGATTAAATTTGGTTTCCCAGATACCTTTATACGGAAAATAATGTCCCTGTACAGCTCCCCAAATGCAAAAATTAGGTTGAATAACTCACTATCACCAATCTTCTCTATACACAACGGCACTAGGCAAGGGTGCCCACTGTCCCCATTGCTATTTGCCTTAGCTATGGAAGCCTTGGCTGCTAGAATTAGAAATAATCCAAAAATAACAGGCTTAACAGTTCGCGAGAAGGATTATAAAGTTTCTCTATATGCGGACAATGTCTTTTTGACTATTACCAACCCGCTTACCTCACTACCCGAACTACACTCTGAATTCTAAATCTATTGCAGGTTCTCAAATTTTAAAATTAACGCTTCAAAATTGGAATTTATGGGAATAGAGGTCCCCATTTCTACGCTTAAGCACATACAGTCAACCTTTCATTACAAACTCCAGGAAAATTCCCTAAAATATCTGGGTATCCAAGTTACAAATGACCCTCAGCAAATGTACAATGCCAACTATGCCCCCTATTGAAAAAGATACAACAAGAACTACAATCCTGGCACAACAAAACATGATCTTGGTTGGGTAGATTGAATGCCATAAAAATGTCCATCCTGCCAAAAATTATATATATATATATATATATATATATATATATATATATATATATATATATATATATATATATATATTTATTTATTTATTTATAAAATATTTTACCAGGAAGGATACATTGAGATTTCTCTCGTTTTCAAGTATGTCCTGGGATCACAAAACATTGCATTGATACAATAGGGTACAATAAAATACAAAAACAATAATAAAAATACACATTATATGCAAACATTTAACATAGAGCAGGTATGAAATATTTATCCATGACAGGAGCATTCTGTTTTGAGATATGTATAGAGGGATCTCTTAAAGGATTTTAGGCTTGGGGAAGTTTTTAAAGTGTGAGGGAGGTCATTCCATAATTGTGGCGCTCTGTAGAAAAAGGAGGATCGAGCTGCTTTTTTTTTGTATTGAGGCAAGCTAAATAATGTGCTGTTATTGGATCGGAGGTTATAGGAGGTGGGAATAGCAGGGGAGAGCATTCTGCTCAGGTAGGGTGGGAGCTTCCCAGAAAGGCTCTTAAAGACAAGGCAGGAAAGATGGAGGGTGCGTCTGGATTCTAGCGACAGCCAGTTTAGTTCTTTTAGCATGTCACAATGGTGGGTCCTGTAGTAACATTGTAGCACAAAGCGGCAGAGCGAGTTATATAACGTATTTAGTTTATTAAGGTGAGTTTGCGGAGCAGGTGCATATACTATGTCCCCATAATCCAAGATAGGCATCAGCATTTGCTGTACAATCTTTTCCTTTACTGTAGGGCTGAGGCAAGATTTGTTTCTGTACAGGGCACCTAGTTTTGGATAAAGTTTAGAGGCAATTTTTTCTATGTGGAGTCCAAAAGATAGATTGGGGTCTAACAACATACCTAAGTATTTAAAAGAGTGGACTGCGGTCAGCGTGCAATTGGATTTTGTTTTGATGCGAAGATGGGAATTTTGTAATTTATGTATTTTAGGTCCCATTCCAAAGATCATTGTGACCGTTTTGTCAGTGTTTAGGAAGAGTTTGTTTTTCGAGATCCACTTTTCTACCTCTGTGAACTGGTCTTGGAGCACTGTTTCAAGCTGCAGCAGATCAGATTTGTTTGCATAGATTACCGTGTCGTCTGCGTACATGTGTACAGTTGAGGATTTGCAGACATTAGGCAAATCATTTATAAATAATGTGAATAGTAGGGGGCCGAGAATGGAACCTTGGGGAACACCACACGTGACTGGGAGAGGGAGGGAGTCAATGTTAGAGACAGAGACATATTGTGATCGATCCGATACATATGATTTAAACCAGGTTAACGGGTGATCAGCAATACCAGAGTTTTTTAGTTTGAGAAGTAGTAGGTCATGGTCCACTGTGTCAAAAGCCTTTGCAAAATCAAGGAAAATAGCTCCAGTTAGGTCTCCTTGTTCCATGGCAGTTTGGATGTCGTTGCAAACTTTTAGGAGGGCAGTTGTAGTGGAGTGATTTGGTCTGAAACCTGATTGATCAGGGGTCAGATAGTTAGAAAGTTGGTAATACTCGCATAATTGCGTATGGACGCATTTTTCTAGGATTTTTGACAATACAGGGAGCAGTGATATAGGACGATAGTTAGAAACCAAGGTTAACTCCCCACTTTTATGAATAGGCACTACTCTTGCAGTTTTCCAGAGTTTGGGTATGTATCCAGACACCAAGGATTCGTTAATTAGGGTTGCAACAGGCTTAGCAATTGCCGGCGCACTGAGCTTCAACAGCATTGCTGGGATTTGATCAGGTCCTGACTGGTTTTTCATTTTTAGATTATCGAGGTGTTTCTTAATGACATTGAAGGGTACAGGTCTAAAATTGAACTTTTCTATATTGGGTCTTTGCTGTTTTAGTGGGGCCTGATCCACATTTGTAGCTTCAGGATGCGTGCCATTTATTAGTTTGTCAATCAGGGTGGTGGAGCATCCTACAAAATAATTGTTAAAGGCATTTGCTACTTCTAAGGGGAGTTGCAGGTTTTGGTTATCCACATTGACAGTAGAGGGTTGGGAGTGGATTGGTGGATTTTGTAAGTTATTTATGAGTTTCCAAAACTTTCTAGGGTTACATATATTATTGTTCAGATTTTCACAGAAATATTGCGCCTTAGCCAATTTTGTTTGTTTAGTACATATATTTCGCCATTTTCTATATACACAGTGATCATTCATAGAGCCAGTATGCTTGAACTTTGACCACAATGAATCCCGAAATTGGTACATTTGAATGAGGTCAGCTGTGATCCAATTCAAGTGTGCTCCTTTTACTCTCACCTTACGCAGCGGTGCATGTAAATTCCAAACTTGTAGGAGTTCAGACTGAAAGAATTCAACTGCAGAGTCTAGATCTGGGATAAGGTTTAATCTGTGCCAGGGGAGGTTCTTGATGTCATTTAGAAATGATTGAAGATTAAATTTTTTGAAGGACCTGGTGATTGTAACCTTGGGAGAGGATTTAGTTGCCTTTATTTTGCGCACGCAGTACACTAAGCAGTGGTCACTGAAATTGTTAGGGAGAACACCTGCCTCCTGGATTCGGTTGGGAGAAGTGGAGAGAATCCAGTCGAGCAGGGTATGATTATGGCTTTTGATGTTTATGCGAGTTGGGGAGGAGATTAATTGCGTTAGATGCAAAGATTTAAACAGCGAGCGACAACTGTTATTTTTTGGATTCAGCCAATCGATGTTAAAATCTCCAAAAACCAAAATTTCACTTTTTGGGTTTTGAGTTATGGATTCACTAAGGAGCTGTGCTATGTCCGAAATGGAATGCACAGGGGAGCTTGGTGGGCGGTAGATTCCTGCAACAATGATTGATTTACTGCACGGGATCTCAATTTTGCCAGAAAGGAAATCAAAGGTGGCAGGAGAGCTAGATTTTTGTAAGGGGGTGAACTTTGTGGAATTGTCAACATAAATTACAATGCCACCTCCTCTCTTTGCTCTATCATTTCTATGGCATGAATATCCATGTATTGCAATGGCAGAGTCAGGTATTTTGCGGGTTAGCCACGATTCAGAGATCACAATGATTTTGGGTTTGTATTGTAAACACCAAGCTTGCAGTGCATCAATTTTCGGTAGTAAGCTGCGGATATTACAGTGCACAAAGGAGAGGCCTTTCTTAGCTGGAAGGATAGGAATGGAATTTGTTAGGGGACCAGGGTTAGACTCTACGTCATTTGCAAGGGCAAGTAACATAAGGAATAGGAATTTGGAAATCATTTTTGATTGGCCATATAGTGAATGTGATACTTTATAATATTGTGAGGTGGGGGTAGGAGGGTTATTTTTTATAACCCTCCACCAGCACTCAGCAGATAAGTTACAGCAACAGAGCAGGCCATGATGTATGATAATTTGTTTTCCAGTTTGAGGTGTGTGCTTATGGCGGTTATTATGTGAACCAAATTGGAGTGAGAAAAGGGTTATCATGAATAACAGTAAGGATATATTTGGATTCATGTTAGTGGTATGAGGTGTGTAGATAAAAAATAAAAATGAAAAGTATATACACTATTGATGTGTGATATATAGCTATATGTAGGAAGAGAGGGTATTTATTCTATAGGGTTAAGTAGAAGGAAGGATGTGCTGATCAGTGGTTGCAGCTGTCATTTAAGGAGAATGAAATAAGTGTGGAAGACTATCTATAAAGGAAGAAATGAGCCTGGGGTGGGAGGGAAACTATCTTGCAGGATCTACCTTTTTGCAAAGCAGGGGCACAGCTGAGATAAGTTCTGTATTTTCTTGCAAGGCTTGGGTAGATATGTTTAAAAATCAGACTTTTTGCAAAGCAGGGGCACAGCTGAGATAAGTTCTGTATTTTCTTGCAAGGCTTGGGTAGATATGTTTAAAAATCAGACTAAAGGAGAGAGATAAATTAGCGTCAGATTGGGCTGCAAACATTTAGAGGAATGGGGAGGGAATATCTATGAACATTTGAGCTAAGGGTCATAAAAGCAAAAACACAGGGAAAGTTAAAATTACAGAGATAACACAGAGGTATTCATGTAGGGGAATAAAACCATTAAATTCCAAAAAAGATACATGGCCTTAGCTGATTAAACTAACTTTTAACATAATGGTCAGACATAATGGTAATAAAATATGCATTTTAAATCATAAAAACAAAACAATAAATAGCCAATACATATAACAATACACACATCAGAAAATAACAGGGTAGGTTAAATATAATGATATAACTATCTTGCAGGATCTACCTTTTTGCAAAGCAGGGGCACAGCTGAGATAAGTTCTGTATTTTCTTGCAAGGCTTGGGTAGATATGTTTAAAAATCAGACTTTTTGCAAAGCAGGGGCACAGCTGAGATAAGTTCTGTATTTTCTTGCAAGGCTTGGGTAGATATGTTTAAAAATCAGACTAAAGGAGAGAGATAAATTAGTGTCAGATTGGGCTGCAAACATTTAGAGGAATGGGGAGGGAATATCTATGAACATTTGAGCTAAGGGTCATAAAAGCAAAAACACAGGGAAAGTTAAAATTACAGAGATAACACAGAGGTATTCATGTAGGGGAATAAAACCATTAAATTCCAAAAAAGATACATGGCCTTAGCTGATTAAACTAACTTTTAACATAATGGTCAGACATAATGGTAATAAAATATGCATTTTAAATCATAAAAACAAAACAATAAATAGCCAATACATATAACAATACACACATCAGAAAATAACAGGGTAGGTTAAATATAATGATATAACTATCTTGCAGGATCTACCTTTTTGCAAAGCAGGGGCACAGCTGAGATAAGTTCTGTATTTTCTTGCAAGGCTTGGGTAGATATGTTTAAAAATCAGACTTTTTGCAAAGCAGGGGCACAGCTGAGATAAGTTCTGTATTTTCTTGCAAGGCTTGGGTAGATATGTTTAAAAATCAGACTTTTTGCAAAGCAGGGGCACAGCTGAGATAAGTTCTGTATTTTCTTGCAAGGCTTGGGTAGATATGTTTAAAAATCAGACTTTTTGCAAAGCAGGGGCACAGCTGAGATAAGTTCTGTATTTTCTTGCAAGGCTTGGGTAGATATGTTTAAAAATCAGACTTTTTGCAAAGCAGGGGCACAGCTGAGATAAGTTCTGTATTTTCTTGCAAGGCTTGGGTAGATATGTTTAAAAATCAGACTAAAGGAGAGAGATAAATTAGCGTCAGATTGGGCTGCAAACATTTAGAGGAATGGGGAGGGAATATCTATGAACATTTGAGCTAAGGGTCATAAAAGCAAAAACACAGGGAAAGTTAAAATTACAGAGATAACACAGAGGTATTCATGTAGGGGAATAAAACCATTAAATTCCAAAAAAGATACATGGCCTTAGCTGATTAAACTAACTTTTAACATAATGGTCAGACATAATGGTAATAAAATATGCATTTTAAATCATAAAAACAAAACAATAAATAGCCAATACATATAACAATACACACATCAGAAAATAACAGGGTAGGTTAAATATAATGATATAACTATCTTGCAGGATCTACCTTTTTGCAAAGCAGGGGCACAGCTGAGATAAGTTCTGTATTTTCTTGCAAGGCTTGGGTAGATATGTTTAAAAATCAGACTTTTTGCAAAGCAGGGGCACAGCTGAGATAAGTTCTGTATTTTCTTGCAAGGCTTGGGTAGATATGTTTAAAAATCAGACTTTTTGCAAAGCAGGGGCACAGCTGAGATAAGTTCTGTATTTTCTTGCAAGGCTTGGGTAGATATGTTTAAAAATCAGACTTTTTGCAAAGCAGGGGCACAGCTGAGATAAGTTCTGTATTTTCTTGCAAGGCTTGGGTAGATATGTTTAAAAATCAGACTTTTTGCAAAGCAGGGGCACAGCTGAGATAAGTTCTGTATTTTCTTGCAAGGCTTGGGTAGATATGTTTAAAAATCAGACTAAAGGAGAGAGATAAATTAGCGTCAGATTGGGCTGCAAACATTTAGAGGAATGGGGAGGGAATATCTATGAACATTTGAGCTAAGGGTCATAAAAGCAAAAACACAGGGAAAGTTAAAATTACAGAGATAACACAGAGGTATTCATGTAGGGGAATAAAACCATTAAAGTCCAAAAAAGATACATGGCCTTAGCTGATTAAACTAACTTTTAACATAATGGTCAGACATAATGGTAATAAAATATGCATTTTAAATCATAAAAACAAAACAATAAATAGCCAATACATATAACAATACACACATCAGAAAATAACAGGGTAGGTTAAATATAATGATATAACTATCTTGCAGGATCTACCTTTTTGCAAAGCAGGGGCACAGCTGAGATAAGTTCTGTATTTTCTTGCAAGGCTTGGGTAGATATGTTTAAAAATCAGACTTTTTGCAAAGCAGGGGCACAGCTGAGATAAGTTCTGTATTTTCTTGCAAGGCTTGGGTAGATATGTTTAAAAATCAGACTTTTTGCAAAGCAGGGGCACAGCTGAGATAAGTTCTGTATTTTCTTGCAAGGCTTGGGTAGATATGTTTAAAAATCAGACTTTTTGCAAAGCAGGGGCACAGCTGAGATAAGTTCTGTATTTTCTTGCAAGGCTTGGGTAGATATGTTTAAAAATCAGACTTTTTGCAAAGCAGGGGCACAGCTGAGATAAGTTCTGTATTTTCTTGCAAGGCTTGGGTAGATATGTTTAAAAATCAGACTAAAGGAGAGAGATAAATTAGCGTCAGATTGGGCTGCAAACATTTAGAGGAATGGGGAGGGAATATCTATGAACATTTGAGCTAAGGGTCATAAAAGCAAAAACACAGGGAAAGTTAAAATTACAGAGATAACACAGAGGTATTCATGTAGGGGAATAAAACCATTAAAGTCCAAAAAAGATACATGGCCTTAGCTGATTAAACTAACTTTTAACATAATGGTCAGACATAATGGTAATAAAATATGCATTTTAAATCATAAAAACAAAACAATAAATAGCCAATACATATAACAATACACACATCAGAAAATAACAGGGTAGGTTAAATATAATGATATAACTATCTTGCAGGATCTACCTTTTTGCAAAGCAGGGGCACAGCTGAGATAAGTTCTGTATTTTCTTGCAAGGCTTGGGTAGATATGTTTAAAAATCAGACTTTTTGCAAAGCAGGGGCACAGCTGAGATAAGTTCTGTATTTTCTTGCAAGGCTTGGGTAGATATGTTTAAAAATCAGACTAAAGGAGAGAGATAAATTAGCGTCAGATTGGGCTGCAAACATTTAGAGGAATGGGGAGGGAATATCTATGAACATTTGAGCTAAGGGTCATAAAAGCAAAAACACAGGGAAAGTTAAAATTACAGAGATAACACAGAGGTATTCATGTAGGGGAATAAAACCATTAAATTCCAAAAAAGATACATGGCCTTAGCTGATTAAACTAACTTTTAACATAATGGTCAGACATAATGGTAATAAAATATGCATTTTAAATCATAAAAACAAAACAATAAATAGCCAATACATATAACAATACACACATCAGAAAATAACAGGGTAGGTTAAATATAATGATATAACTATCTTGCAGGATCTACCTTTTTGCAAAGCAGGGGCACAGCTGAGATAAGTTCTGTATTTTCTTGCAAGGCTTGGGTAGATATGTTTAAAAATCAGACTTTTTGCAAAGCAGGGGCACAGCTGAGATAAGTTCTGTATTTTCTTGCAAGGCTTGGGTAGATATGTTTAAAAATCAGACTTTTTGCAAAGCAGGGGCACAGCTGAGATAAGTTCTGTATTTTCTTGCAAGGCTTGGGTAGATATGTTTAAAAATCAGACTTTTTGCAAAGCAGGGGCACAGCTGAGATAAGTTCTGTATTTTCTTGCAAGGCTTGGGTAGATATGTTTAAAAATCAGACTTTTTGCAAAGCAGGGGCACAGCTGAGATAAGTTCTGTATTTTCTTGCAAGGCTTGGGTAGATATGTTTAAAAATCAGACTAAAGGAGAGAGATAAATTAGCGTCAGATTGGGCTGCAAACATTTAGAGGAATGGGGAGGGAATATCTATGAACATTTGAGCTAAGGGTCATAAAAGCAAAAACACAGGGAAAGTTAAAATTACAGAGATAACACAGAGGTATTCATGTAGGGGAATAAAACCATTAAATTCCAAAAAAGATACATGGCCTTAGCTGATTAAACTAACTTTTAACATAATGGTCAGACATAATGGTAATAAAATATGCATTTTAAATCATAAAAACAAAACAATAAATAGCCAATACATATAACAATACACACATCAGAAAATAACAGGGTAGGTTAAATATAATGATATAACTATCTTGCAGGATCTACCTTTTTGCAAAGCAGGGGCACAGCTGAGATAAGTTCTGTATTTTCTTGCAAGGCTTGGGTAGATATGTTTAAAAATCAGACTTTTTGCAAAGCAGGGGCACAGCTGAGATAAGTTCTGTATTTTCTTGCAAGGCTTGGGTAGATATGTTTAAAAATCAGACTAAAGGAGAGAGATAAATTAGCGTCAGATTGGGCTGCAAACATTTAGAGGAATGGGGAGGGAATATCTATGAACATTTGAGCTAAGGGTCATAAAAGCAAAAACACAGGGAAAGTTAAAATTACAGAGATAACACAGAGGTATTCATGTAGGGGAATAAAACCATTAAAGTCCAAAAAAGATACATGGCCTTAGCTGATTAAACTAACTTTTAACATAATGGTCAGACATAATGGTAATAAAATATGCATTTTAAATCATAAAAACAAAACAATAAATAGCCAATACATATAACAATACACACATCAGAAAATAACAGGGTAGGTTAAATATAATGATATAACTATCTTGCAGGATCTACCTTTTTGCAAAGCAGGGGCACAGCTGAGATAAGTTCTGTATTTTCTTGCAAGGCTTGGGTAGATATGTTTAAAAATCAGACTTTTTGCAAAGCAGGGGCACAGCTGAGATAAGTTCTGTATTTTCTTGCAAGGCTTGGGTAGATATGTTTAAAAATCAGACTTTTTGCAAAGCAGGGGCACAGCTGAGATAAGTTCTGTATTTTCTTGCAAGGCTTGGGTAGATATGTTTAAAAATCAGACTTTTTGCAAAGCAGGGGCACAGCTGAGATAAGTTCTGTATTTTCTTGCAAGGCTTGGGTAGATATGTTTAAAAATCAGACTTTTTGCAAAGCAGGGGCACAGCTGAGATAAGTTCTGTATTTTCTTGCAAGGCTTGGGTAGATATGTTTAAAAATCAGACTTTTTGCAAAGCAGGGGCACAGCTGAGATAAGTTCTGTATTTTCTTGCAAGGCTTGGGTAGATATGTTTAAAAATCAGACTTTTTGCAAAGCAGGGGCACAGCTGAGATAAGTTCTGTATTTTCTTGCAAGGCTTGGGTAGATATGTTTAAAAATCAGACTTTTTGCAAAGCAGGGGCACAGCTGAGATAAGTTCTGTATTTTCTTGCAAGGCTTGGGTAGATATGTTTAAAAATCAGACTTTTTGCAAAGCAGGGGCACAGCTGAGATAAGTTCTGTATTTTCTTGCAAGGCTTGGGTAGATATGTTTAAAAATCAGACTTTTTGCAAAGCAGGGGCACAGCTGAGATAAGTTCTGTATTTTCTTGCAAGGCTTGGGTAGATATGTTTAAAAATCAGACTTTTTGCAAAGCAGGGGCACAGCTGAGATAAGTTCTGTATTTTCTTGCAAGGCTTGGGTAGACATATATATATACATACACATACATATACACACAGGTAGCCCTCAGTTTACGCCGGGGTTAGGTTCCAGAAGGAATGGTTGTAAATCAAAACCATTGTAAATTGAAACCCAGTTTATAATGTAAGTCAATGGGAAGTGAGAGAGATAGGTTCCAGGCCCCTCTCAAAACTGTCATAAGTAACACCCAATACATTATTTTTAAAGCTTTGAATGAAGACTTTAAATGCTAAACAGCATTATAAACCTAATACAATAATCACACAACTCAGAATATATAATTAAACTAAGTTAAATGAACAAAAACATTTGCTAAGCAGCATTATAAACCTAATAAAATAATCATGTAAAATCAGTGGATATAGGAGGCGCTATAGAGCCGTAGGATATATAGATATAAATAAATGTAAAATTCACTGTATCGTTACCAGTTAAAACAATCCAAAAAATTAAAAATCCAAAAATCCCAATAACCCTTAAGGGATACGTTAAAATACTATTTATGTGCAAAATCTGTGATAAAAAAAAATCGGTGAAATATCTATGTACATATATATAAAAAAACAATTTATCCAAGTGAAAAATCAAAGTGAAATAAATGCAGTATATCAAAGTGCAATCAATGATCAAGTGACAATATTTAGTAAAACACAGATGTGATATTTAATAAGTCAATGCATAAAAGGTTGACACATACAATCCATATAACAATCAATCATACATAAAATAAAACCGGTTTAAACATACACACTATACTTTATGTATAGTATGTATAGTGTGTATGTTTAAACCGGTTTTATTTTATGTATGATTAATTGTTATATGGATTGTATGTGTCAACCTTTTATGCATTGACTTATTAAATATCACATCTGTGTTTTACTAAATATTGTCACTTGATCATTGACTGCACTTTGATATACTGCATTTATTTCACTTTGATTTTTCACTTGGATAAATTGTTTTTATATATATATGTACGTAGATATTTTCCTTTATTTTTAATTATCACCGATTTTTTATCACAGATTTTGCACATAAATAGTATTTAACTGGTAACGATACAGTGAATTTTACATTTATTTATATCTATATATCCTACGGCTCTATAGCGCCTCCTATATCCTCTGATTTTACATTCTTAATTCTCTATTGTCTAGGGAGGAGACAATAACCTTTAGTGAGGCTAAGTAGGTTTTTGGTCTAGCGCTATACCCTATCCGTATCTGTCTAATAAAATAATCACACAACACAGACTTCACTTGCATTTTTCTGCAAACAGTTCTTTCTATGCATTCCAATCTGGACTGATTTATAGACAGGAAGATCTTGTACCTTTGAAATCTGCTCAATAGCTCAGGTCTGGTTAAACTGAATAATTTCAGCTTGCTTGGCTTTACTGCAACACAAGCGGACAGCTCCACCTACTGGCTATTTTAATAAATGCACTGCTTCTCAATGCTTTTCAATAGCAGTCACATGACTGGAAAAAAAAGGTTGTTATTCTGAAACGGTGTAAATTGAACCGTTGTAAAACTAGGGCCACCTGTATATATATATATATATATATATATATATATATATATATATATATATATATATATATATATATATATATATATATATATTTACAATCTAGGATGGAAGGAGGTTGAGAAACTGGAGGCGAGGAGTGCAAGAGTGAGCAAGATGTTAATACAGAGATAGATGAGAGAACTATTAGGTGAGTGGAATTAATTTATTACTGAGTTGGGTGGTAGGCTTCTCTGAACAAAAAATTATTCAGGGAGCATTTAAATGAATAAGGATTAGGGGAAAGACTGACAACACGAGGTAGAGTGTTCCAGAGGGTAGGTGCTGCATGACAGAAGTCCTGTAGTCTTGCATGGGAAGAGGTGATAGTTGAAGATACAAGGAGAAGGTCATTGTTGGATCTAAGTGGGCGGGCTGGAGTGTACTTGTTGACTAGCGAGGATAAGTAGAGGGGAGCGGCATTGGTGAGAGCTTTGTATGTAAGGGTGAGGATTTTGAATTTAATTCTGCTGTGAATGGGGAGCTAATGAAGGGACTCACAGAGAGGTGCAGCAGAGTGATGGGAAAGGTGGATTAGCCTTGCAGAGGCATTTAGGATGGATTGAAGAGGCGGGAGAGAGGAAGGACAGCAAGTAGGTTATTGCAGTAGTCAAGTCGGCAAATAACAAGGGAGTGGATTATTTGCTTTGTGGTGATAGTACTCAGAAAAGGGTGAATCTTGGAAATGTTGCGGCAGGATGAGGAAAGCGATTGGATGTGGGGGACGAAGGATAGATTTGAGTCAAGTGTAACTCTGAGGCAGCGAACTTGGGGCGATGGGGAGATGGTGATGCCGTCGACAGGGATAGAAAAGTCAGAAGTCGGCGAAGAGCTAGAGGGGGGGGGGGATTAGAAGGAGCTCAGTCTTGGACATGTTAATCTTTAGGTGGTGAGAGGCCATCCAGGAAGAAATACCAGATAAGCAGTCACTGACATGAGAAAGGACAGAGGGAGAGAGAGCAGGGGTGGAGAGGTAGATATGGGTGTCATCAGCTTAGAGGTGATATTTGAATCCATAGCTGTTGATAAGTTTACCCAGTGAAGAAGTATAAATGGAGAAGAGTAGAGGACCCAGAACTGATCTTTGAGGTACTCCAACAGAGGCATTGGAGAGATGGAGTCGCCAGCAAATGACACAGCAAAAGACCTGTGAGAAAGATAAGAGTGAATCCAAGAAAGAGCAGTGTCACAGAGGCCAAAAGAGCTATGGGTCTGTAGTAGGAGGGGGTGGTCAACTGTGTCAAAGGCAGCTGAGAGGTCAAGTAAGATAAGTATAGAGTAGTGGCCATTGCTTTTAGCAGAAAGAAGATTGTTATTAAGCTTGGTAAGGGCAGTCTCAGTTGAGTGGGGCGGAATCCAGATTGCAGGGAGTCAAGCAAGGAGTTGGTGGACAGGAAGTGGGTTAAGCGGTTGTAAACTATTGATGTTAGTGGAAGCAGTGATATGGGGCGGTAGCTTTCCGGAGAGTTAGGGTCAAGGGAGGATTTTTTGAGTATGGGAGTGACCTTTGCATATCTGAAAGAAGATGGGAATGAACC